>NC_042620.1:155508366-155830732 GCF_901001135.1 Rhinatrema bivittatum | reverse complement strand
TTTCCCAAAGTTATACTTACTGATCCTCTTCAACCACCTGCAAGTTGATCTTATCTCAATAGATTACCTTTTACGATCTACAAACTTCCCAATATATTTGAATATTAGCTTCTATATTAACTATCAAAATAGATAAAATCTTGCTTATGACAACTAGCACATTTACATTAAGGTGAGAAAGGAAAGAGCAAAGGGATTAAGCAGCCTTCATATTCCTGACTCATTAGCACCTCCGAGTAAACATTTTAAGAACTGACTTGGTATTCATAGCCATGGTATTAACACATTCTATGAACAAGACAAATATTGACACTCATTTTTATTTGATTTGTTTATATTCTGCTTTTTGGCACTTCAATGCGGATTACATTCAAGTACTGTATTCTATGTTGTGAGCGCAGCCTTCAGGAGCTGATGGTGTGGGTTTGGTGCACATCACTTGGCTCATAGGAGAGCGGCAGTACTTGGGCCACGGAGCGGCTCAGGTCAGGACATGAGTCACACCCATGGTGAAGTGTGTGTGCAGGAATGGGCAACACAGGAGCAGAGCTGGATGGAGCTTGGCAACTCGGACTAAAAACATGGAATCTCTGGAGGCATGGGTCCTACAGAACCTGGAGAAGTAGGACCCGATACATGATGGAATTTGGGACAACAAGGAGACTTGGAACATCAAGGAGGCTTAGAACAATAAGGAGGCTTGGACCCAGAAAGAGAGCGGAGACTGACAGTCGGTGGAGCTGCAGCCACTTCCTGTTGCTAGCCCTTTAAAAGGGGGAGTGAGATGTGACCGTGAGCCTAAGGAAGGCCAGAGGCAGGCTTCAGGACCCTGGAGAGTGGCCCTGCAGAGAAGGAGGAAGCAGGCCGTTTCGGTAGTGTTCTAGCCGCATAGGAGGAGGGCACAGAGGCAGGCGACATCTGCGGCGTCCCTGCCAGGTCAAAGGGCAGGGCCGGAGGTGGCACCCAGCTGCGAAGAACCTCGAGTTTTCAATGAGAGAAGCGGAGTCCAGGGGCAAGCAGGCCTGAAACAGCAGCAGCGACTACCAGGATGCACAAGGCCTGATCGTCAGCAGCTCCGAGCCGCAAGGGGCAGCGGAGGTAAGGCCTTGTCTGCGGGTACCTCAGGCAGGGGCACAACTGTTCCCCCTACCTCAAAAGCCCCCTCTCAATTCCTTCTTGCTGGCTAGAGGAGGAAAGCAATTGGTGTATTGGGAACTCGAGATTTCAACACACTTCCCAGGCTGGAGAGCTGGAATGATAAAAAATTGCTTGTCATTGACATATCATAGGTACAGTTCAAAAGGAGACAAGACCCCAAATGGAATAGGGGGCACTGAAGTATTAGTGGAAGTCCCATTCAGTTCTAATGAATCTAGTAGTAGATGGGCCAAGTCACTGTGATTTCTTCTGGTGGAAAGTGTCTAGATATTGACTAAGGCAGTGGTACCGAATCTGGAACCAGGTTGACATACCAGGAACAGATGAAGACATCCTGAACTACGTCTTCTTTGGAGAATAATATCTAGAACATAAAGGGCATCTTGGAAACCTTGGCAATAGGCTAAACCAAGGACGGCTGAAGTATCTACAGGTTCACTGGATCAACGTAGTGCAATGAGTAATACTAGATGGAAGCAAGAATTTTAAGCATCAAGTAGAATGGAAAAGTCCTTATGAAAGTAAATTCAATGATGGAACAGGCTAGGGCAGCTCCACCTCAATTAGACCAACTGATTTCTAGGCTTGAAGGATCCTCAGTAGTGACACTAGAGAACAAAGCCAGGTCTGGGGTGCAGGTGCCTCCTGCTGGTCATTAGACCCAGAACCTGGATGCTGGAAGACACTCAATGTTCAGTCCCAAAAACTGAAGGACATTGTAGTGAGAGAAGAACCTGGGTGCAGGCGCCTCCTGCAGGTCATTATACCCAGGGAGGATATCACTTCTCTATGGAAGAGTAGAGGAAACTATAGGACTCTAGAAGAATAGGGAAACTCCAGGACTTTTACTTGCTGGTCGAAGGAAACTGTGGAACTGGAACTGACTAATGGAGAGTCAGATTGCAGGGGCCTCCTGCAGGTTGTAGGAAACTGTGGGACTTGAGCTGGCTAGTGGAGGATCAGATTGCAGGTGCCTCCTGCAGGTCATTGGAATGTCCAAACCTCTACTGCCAATCCAGAAAAGCATGGAAACTGGAGTAACTTAAAGATGTAGATGCAAGTCTCTTGTGGGGTAGAACCCTGACGTACTGAAGAAGGCAAGTGAGCAAAAAATGTTTTATGGAAAACAGAGTATTTAACAACAAGACAATCCATAGAAGGTCCAAGAACTAAGGACAGGAGATAAGAACTTGAAAACATCCAGGGAATTAGAAACATTTTTAAGACAGACTTATAGATGGTCAAAACAAAAATGTCCAACTCTGAGCCTAGCACACCACACCGAGCTCAGGTCTTGCATTCTGTTGCGAGCACAGCCTTCAGGAGCTGATAGTATGGGCTCGGTACACGTCACTTGGCTCATAGGAGAGCGGAGCCCTTGGACCACGGAGTTTCTCAGGTCGGGACACAAGTTGCACACATGGTAAGGTGTGTGTGCAGGAATGGGCGACACAGGAGCAGAGCTGGATGGAGCTTGGAAGACTGGAGACGTGGCAACATGGAGACTTGGACGTAGACTTGGAGACTTGAAGACTTGGATGTAGGCCTGGAGACTTGGACATAGACTTGGAGACGTGGAGACTTGGACAAGAAGACGAGGAGACTTGGACATAGACTTGGATGTGGAGACGAGGACAGGAACAAGGAGGGATGAACAAGACCCTCAGGCACCCTACACAGCACGTGGGGCTGGTCGCAGACCACACTGTCTCTGTCATGCCCTACACAGCCGGATGGCAAGTCACGGATCATGAGGAGAATGGGACAGGCTCAGGAAGTCTCTTAGCGCAGGGTAGCAGTGACCCCTCAGATCCTCTGGAGTCGGGACTAGGAATACAAGATAAAACCTTGGAGCTTGGCAACTCGGACTAAAAACAGGGAATCTCCGGAGGCACGGGTCCTACAGAACCTGGAGCATTAGGACCAGATACATGATGGAACTGCAGGAGGTCGTTCAGCGAGGGTTCCAGCGAGGCGCTGGAACCCTCGCTGAACGACCTCCTGCAGTCGATCTCCTGCCGGCGCCATTTTCCGTACGAAAACGATTCGCGGCGGGAAATCGCTCCCTGACCCCCGCTGGACCTCCAGGAACTTTTGGCCAGCTTGGGGGGGGCCTCCTGACCCCCACAAGACTTGCCAAAAGTCCAGCGGGGGTCCGGAAGGACCTCCTGCCGTCCAATCGTGTTCGTCTATGGCCGCCGCCATTTTTCGGCGCCATTTTGGAAAATGGCGCCGGCCGAAGACAACAAGATTCAGTAGCAGGAGCCCGTTCCGGACCGCTGCCGTTCCGGACCGCCGCTGGACCCGCAGGTTATTTAAGTCATTTGGGGGGGGGGTTCGGGAGGGTGGGGGATTTAATTTAAAGGGTCGGGGGTGGGTTTTAGGGGGTTTTAGTGTGCCGGCTCACGATTCTAACGATTTATAACGATAAATCGTTAGAATCTCTATTGTATTGTGTTCCATAACGGTTTAAGACGATATTAAAATTATCGGACGATAATTTTAATCGTCCTAAAACGATTCACATCCCTAGTTTCTTCCTCTGCTGGCTATTTAATGCTGTTCCTAGGGCAGGCTAAATAGTACAGTTCTTTTCCTAACTTCAGATTTTGGGTGGCTAGTTAAACTGCAGGGCAAGATGAGGGGGTGGCAATGGATACTGGAATCCAGGGGAGTCAACCAAAGACCAAATAGAAAGGTGATGTCCCGGTGGCCTGTGTGCAGTGATTATTATGACAAATCTCCACCCGGGGAAGTAACAAAGACCAGTTGTCCTGGCGTTGATTCACATAACAATGCAGGAATGTCTTGAGTGATTGATTGGTCTGTTCTGCTAACCTGTTAGTTTGTGGGTGATAAGCCAAAGAAAAGACGAGTTGTATTTCAAATTTTTTACACACATTTTTCCAATAACGTGCTGTGAACTGCACTCCTCTATCCAAAAGAATATGTTGGGGGAGTCGGTGGATCCAAAAGATGTGCTGGATAAATAAACGAGCCAACTCTGTAGCTGAAGGTAAACCAAGAAGGGGAACAAAGTGGGCTATCTTAAAGAAATGGTCTACCATGACTCGCATGGTATTGTTTCCTTCAGAGAATGGTAGGACCATGATGAAATCAGTAGCAATGTGGGTGTTGCATCCATCGCTGCTCGACACCCTCACTCCGCCCTCTTTACCTCTGTGGCGACTCCCTCCAGGTCTTATGGACGGCTGGCTGCAGCGGCGTCTCCATGCCGTCTCCCTCCGGGGTCCCCAGACCGGCTCGACATTGCAGATCCACCATGTTGCCTGATGACCTAGGGCGTGCGTGAGTGCACTCTGATTGAAGTACCAGCAAGGGCACAAACCTCAGGGGCGTCCCCCTGAGATGATGTCATCTGCTTCTAATATTTAAAGGTCTCTAATTCACTATCTAACTTAGCAAGGAGAGGATTCGGATACGGATTCGGCTACGTTTCTCCCAAGCTACTCTGCCTCCTCGGACTTACCAGAGGTACCCACTCCTCGGGGGCCTCACTCTTTTCTTTACTTTCTACAGATAGGAACCGGTACTCACTCCTCGAGGGCCCATGTTCCTGGACATTCTGAAGATTCTCTACTGCCTGGAAGCTATCACTGCTACAAACAATTGTGAGTTACCATCGCTCTCTCAGAGCTTTCCCTGCAACCAGGTACTCGCTCCTCGAGGGCCTAAACCTTTCCAGCTCCTGAGCTTCCTTGAGACCTTATGTGAGTTTTGTCATCTAGTTCTGTTCATGAACCTTGTCTACTCTACCTACTCACTTTCTACAGTTTCTCAACAGCTCAGCCATCCTGGATCTCGGGTCCAGTGCCTGAGGGACTACAGCCCTGCCGGGAATATCAGCTCACTACTGCCACCTCTGGTGGTTTCCAAATCCTGTTTAATAAAAGAACTATGTGTGTCTGTCTCCATACTCAAGCCTAGCCGGTGGTCCCTCTTGGGATATCCTCCCGGGGGCGTGGTCATCTGCCACCGGCCCAGGGATTCACCACTACTATCTCAGATTCTTAACAGATATAACAGATTGCTAAACACCAGCTCTAACACAGAGCTTTCACAACAGATTGCTAACTCTGCAGTCTAACAGCAGATTTATTACAGATTGCTAACTCCATAGCAAGACGATATCTGAGACATTACATATTGCTAACTCCTATCTGATTGCTCCTCCCATCAGATAGCGGTTTCCTAACAGTGGGACCAAGGTCTGTAAGGTATAGGTAAGGGTTGCATTAAACCTCAGGGTCGAATCCAGGAGGATTTGTGTGTAGCACAAGTAGGACAGGAGTGAAAAAATTTCTTTCCAATGCAGCCACCAATAGTGGCAGAAAAGAAGTTCCCTGGTGCACTGGAGTCCCTGATGGCCTGCCATGTGTGATTCATGGGCCCACAGTAGGACTTTCTTCCTCAAACGTTTGGGTACTACTGTCTTTCCTATTGAAACTACAAATGTAGCAGCAATTATAATTTGGGCAGGATCAATTATGTGTCGATGTGGTTCTGGCACATCATCCGGAAGAAAACTTCTCGATAAAGCATCAGCTCACTGATTCTTCTTGGTTGGATGAAAAAGAATAGGGCCCAATGGGCCTGCCACGGATTCAGTCCTTGAGCATGTGATAGTGGTCGCTGTAGTAGTGATGATGTGTTTCACCCCTTCCAGCAAGTTTCGCCATTCCTCCTATGCTAACTTAATAGCCAGAAGTTCTCAATCTCCATTGCCATAGTTTTTTTCTGTTGATGAAAATGTTTTAGAAAAATAGGCGCAGATGACCAGATTCTCCTCTTCCGATGCTTGTAAAAGGATGGTTCCTACCCCTAGCGTGGAGGCATCCACTTCCAAAAAGAAAGGCTTAGTGGGATCTGGGCGTTGTAGACAAGAGTCCTTAGTAAATTCCTCTTTTAATTGTTGGAAAGCTTTGAAGGCTTCTGGGGTCCAATTACAGATGTCAGCCCCCTTCTTAGTCATTGCTGTGAGAGGTGCCACCAAAGTTGAATAGGCAGGGATACATTGTTGATAGTAATTAAAGATACCTAAGAACCGTTGTATGGGGTTAAGGCCTACAAGTTTAGTCCAGTCCAGGATTACCTTAAGTTTTTCTAAGTCCATCTGCAGGCCAGTTTGAGAAAAAATGTAGCCTAAAAATGGTAATTCCTTCTTGTGAAACATGCACTACTCTATCTTGTCAAAATGTTTGTGTTCACAGAGGCGCTGGAAGACTTGTTGCACATGGGTGAGATGTTGGTCTATGGATTTAGAAAAAATAAGAATATCATCCAAATAAACAAGAATATGTGAGTAAAGTAGAACCCAAAATATATCATTGACCATGGCTTGAAACACTGCTGGTGTGTTTCATAGGCCAAAAAGCATTACTAGATATTGGTAATGTCCATCACGAGTATTAAAAGCTGTTTTCCACTCATCCCCCTCTCGAATTCGCACCAGTTATAGGTTCCCTGAGTCAGACAAATAGTTCCGTAATGAGGGGCATAGGATATTGATTATTTTGTGTGATAACATTCAGGCCTCGATAGTTGATACAAGGTTGCAGTGAACCATCTTTTTTCTTGACAAAGAAGAACCTGGCTCCTGCCAGGGAGGATGATGGCCTGATAAAGCCTTGGGCCAGGTTCTCTTGGATGTAGAGGTTCATGGCCTCTTTCTCTGGTCTGAGAGTGCATAGACTCTTCCTTGAGGGGGAATTTTTCCTGGGGGCAGATCAATTCCACAATCATAGTAATGATGAGGAGGCAGCATCTCAGCTTGCTGTTTACTGAAGACATCAGTGAAGTCAGAGTACTGATGCAGTAGTCCAAGAAGAGTGGATTTGATAAGAGGGGGATTATATAAGGGAGGTTTTACAGGAAACAAACAGTCATGGTAACAACTGGGACTCTAAGCGGCTAATTGTAGAGTTTCCTAGTCCAATATAGGTTGGTGTAATCTCATCCAAGGCAGACCCAGGATGATCTGATTCACTGAAGAGGGTAGGATGTAAAAACGAATAATCTTGTGATGCAGGACCCCTGTGGTCATGGTAATGGTTCTGGTGATGTGTGAAATCCTGTCCACCAGGGGTTGTCTAGATACTGATGAAATGGAAAGGGGTAACTTAAGAGGTTCTGAGGGGATGTGATAAAGTTGAATCAATTGTTCTTCAATGAAATTCACAGCTGCCCCAGTATCAAAGAAAGTCTGCAGATGAAGAGAAGTCTTGGTCAAGGAAAGTATCACAGGAATTAATATTTGAGGAAAGGAAGTTGCACGACCCAGAGAGGCCTCCCTCACCAAACCTAGGTCTGGGAGTTTCCTGGCTTCAAGGGACAGGTCTTTACAAAATGCCCGGCTCCAGCACAATAAAGGCACAAATTCTGCTGTCAGCATCTCTGGCATTCTTCTGGTGAGATTCTGAATCGATCAATCTGCATGGGTTCTTCAGTGGTGATAGGAAATTCTTGAGACTTAAGAGTGATGAAAGGATGCTGGAAGGAATATGCTAACCGCACTGGGTGACAAAGTCTAGCCTTTTCCTGGGACCATTCTTGGAAATGAAGATTCAGGCAAATGGGTAGTTGAATCAGGTCCTCAAGGGAGTCTGGTGGACCCCGTCCAGCTAATGCGTCCCTTATGGACTCCAAAAGGCCTTATTGAAAAATGGCTATCAGACTTTCCTCTCCCCAACAAAGTTCTGCAGCAAGAGTTCAGAATTGAACTGTGTATTCTCCTACTGGCCTCGCCCCTTGTCATATCTGGAGGAGCTATGAAGCTGCAGAGGCTGATCGCCCAGTTTGTCAAACACTAGGTGAAAATCATTAAGAAATTGATCCAAATTGTGTTGCGAAGTGGCCCATGGCTGGAGCCACGAGCTGCCTCTTACCTCCGCAGTTTGGGCCACCATCGCGTCGGCACAGCAGGAGCCGTACCGGGGTTCTCCCATGAGGCAGGTGGCCACCGCTGACTTCCTCTTCACCACAGCAAGGAGTCACGGACTTCAGGTCCTCTTCACGGCCCGGTGGCCACCACCGACGTCAGTCGCTCCACGACCTGGAGGCTGCAATCCCTGGACTTTCCTGTGGCACGGAGCCACCATCAGCTGCCTCTTCAGTGGCTTGGAAGCCGCCTCCCTCGTCGGGGCTTGCTTGCGGCTCAACCTTCTCCTGCTCCTCACAGTGGCAGGGACACTGCTGTCCAGGATCCTGCCCACTTCCCCTAAGGAGTGAGGCCGCATCTTCCTGCCAGATTTAAAGGCACAGGGGCGGATTTTAAAAGGAGCGCGAATAGCCTACTTTTGTTTGCGCTCCAGGCTCCAGGCTCCAGGCGCGCGCAAGGCTATGGATTTTGTATAGCCGGCGCGCGCCAAGCCGCGCAGCCTACCCCCGTTCCCTCCAAGGCCGCTCTGAAATCGGAGCGGCCTCGGAGGGAACTTTCCTTTGCCCTCCCCTCACCTTCCCCTCCCTTCCCCTACCTAACCCACCCGCCCGGCCCTGTCTAAACCCCCCCCTTACCTTTGTCGGGGGATTTACGCCTCCCGGAGGGAGGCGTAAATCCCCGCGCATCAGCGGGCCTCCTGTGCGCCGGGACACGACCTGGGGGTGGGTCCGGAGGGCGCGGCCACGCCCCCGGGCTGCCCCGTGCCGTAGCCACGCCCCCGTGCCCGCCCCCGGAACGCTCCCGACACGCCCCGAAAACGCCGCGCGGTTCGGGCCCGCCCCCCGACATGCCCCCCGACACGCCCACTCTGAAAACCCCGGGACTTACGCGAGTCCCGGAGCTCTGCGCGCGCCGGTAGGCCTATGTAAAATAGGCTTACCGGCGCGCAGGGCCCTGCTCGCGTAAATCTGCCCGGTTTTGGGCGGATTTACGCGAGCAGGGCTCTGAAAATCCGCCCCACAGTGTAGGTGTGGTTCCTGGGAGTCCTCCTGTAGCTCCTACTAGGGAGTTGTCTCTTCATCCCTACATAAGGGTCCTTCGTTCAGTCTACTTGCGCCTTGGAATCAGGTCATTCCTCCCTAAGGACATGGGTCACTCCTGCCTGATAGCTGCTCGTCCCGGATTGTCTTCTCTGCTGACTGTTCCCAGAGTGCCGTTCTGTCTGTAGAATCCTTTTCAGGTAGCAACACCGGTCCGGCAGGACCCTCATCGAGCACCCTCATCAGGTCGTCACTATTGTGTCTCCTGTTCCAAATGTCTCCTATTCCAGCGTCTCCTGTTCCGGTGTCCCCTGTTCAAGCATCTTCTTTTCCAGTGTTCCTGTTCCATGTCTTCCTTGGTAGTACCCCCTGGACTGATCTCTCAGTACTGACCATTGCCTATCTATGGACCATATTGGATTTGCCGCCTGGATTTTGACCTTTGCCTGACCCGACTTCTCTCGGATTGACCTCTGGTAACTGACCCATGCCTTGGCTAACTATTCTGGATTGATCTCTAGCTTTTGACCCTTGCTATCCTTTTGGACTCTTCTTGCTGGCCTCCTGTTACCTCCAGCCTTCCTCCTTGGACAACGACTGTGCACCCTTGTTGTGGTGAGCACTCCTCTGAACTCTCTCTGAGAACCTGGAAGGCCCACCTAAGACCATATTCTCCTGTACTCCTTCTTCGGGGGGGGGGGGGGGGATTTGTAAAAGGACTCATCAACCTCTCCATGTATTTTGGCTTCACACCAGGCATGCTTTAGGGAAGGAGGGTTGTGGAGGGAGGTGTTGGAATTTTTCAGGCAGATGTTGCTCTGTTTCCTTTTGTATTGTACTCTTATTGTTGCAGTGTTTGCCTTGTGACATGCAAGGTTTGTGGACTATTTGTGAAAATCAATAAAAATACTTAAACATAAAGAAGATAAATGGTTGGCTCACAAGCTGAATATCATGGCATGCTCTAACTTGATTAAGGAGATCAGGCACTTTCTGGTGAATATTCGTGTGAGGCCAGGAAAATTTGTGTCTCATTCAGGGGTCAACTTTAAAACCAGCGTGCAGTTCCTGGCACGCACACATGGATGTGCCAATTTTATAAAATGTGCGCATTGGCATGTGCATGTTATAAAATACTAGGGATGTGAATCGTTTTCCATATCGTCTTAACGATAGAAATCGTGTGGCAGGGCAAGAAAATCGTGTTAGGCACGATTTTTTAGTTAAAAAATCGTTAAAAATCGTTTTTTCCGATTAGTGCGCACTAACTCGAGTTAGTGCGCACTAACGGGAGTTAGTGCGCACTTACTGGGAGTTAGTGCGCACTAACTGAAAATGATACAATTTGACACTTTTCAGGTCAGTTTAGGAAAGAATATGTATTCCTATTGGCTGCCCTCTTATTTATTCATGTTACTAAGCTTCCCACTGACAGTATATGGGGGATGGGAAATGGAAACAGTTGGTAGCTTGACAAAACAAGTAATGTGATCAGTCAATGTGACTAGAACTTGTGCCCTAACCCTGATACCAGGGGTATTGTGATCTTCCTGCACACAGTGCCCTATCCCTATTAATACCAGGAGTGTTGTGATCTTCCTGCACACAGTGCCCTAACCCGGGCACCAGGGGTGTTGTGATCTTCCTGCACACAGTGCCCTATCCCTATTAATACCAGGAGTGTTGTGATCTTCCTGCACACAGTGCCCTATCCCTATTAATACCAGGAGTGTTGTGATCTTCCTGCACACAGTGCCCTATCCCTATTAATACCAGGAGTGTTGTGATCTTCCTGCACACAGTGCCCTAACCCTGACACCAGGGGTGTTGTGATCTTCCTGCACACAGTGCCCTATCCCTATTAATACCAGGAGTGTTGTGATCTTCTTGCACACAGTGCCCTAACCCTGGCACCAGGGGTGTTGTGATCTTCATGTACACAGTGCCCTATCCCTATTAATACCAGGAGTGTTGTGATCTTCCTGAACACAGTGTCCTATCCCTAATACCATGGGTGTTGTGATCTTCCTGCACACAGTGCCCTATTCCTGATACCGGGGGTGTTGTGATCTTCCTGCACACAGTGCCCTATTCCTGATACCGGGGGTGTTGTGATCTTCTTGCACACATCCCGGTATCAGGGATAGGGCACTGCATGCAGGAAGATAACAACACTCCTGGTATCAGGAATAGGGCACTGCATGCAGGAAGATCACAACACCCCTGGTATTAGGGATAGGGCACTGCGTGCAGGAAGATCACAACACTCCTGGTATTAATAGGGATAGGGCACTGCATGCAGGAAGATCACAACACCCCTGGTATCAGGGATAGGACACTGTGTGCAGGAAGATCACAATACCCCAGAGGAGTGAGGGTCAGGCAGCTCCCCCCTGTCTGTGAAGCCAGCCTCTCACTAGTAATGCAGGGAGGGAGCTGTCTCAGACTTCACCATCCTCCCCCCCCCTCACCCATACACTATTCACTAGCTGGGACATGGGGGAAGTCAGGAGTGAGGGTCAGGCAGCTCCCCCCTGTCTGTGAAGCCAGCCTCTCACTAGTAATGCAGGGAGGGAGCTGTCTCAGACTTCACCATCCCCCCCCCCCCCCTCACCCACACACCATTCACTAGCTGGGACATGGGGGAAGTCAGGAGTGAGGGTCAGGCAGCTCCCCCCCCTGTCTGTGAAGCCAGCCTCTCACTAGTAATGCAGGGAGGGAGCTGTCTCAGACTTCACCATCCTCCCCTCACCCACACACCATTCACTAGCTGGGACATGGGGGAAGTCAGGAGTGAGGGTCAGGCAGCTCCCCCCTGTCTGTGAAGCCAGCCTCTCACTAGTAATGCAGGGAGGGAGCTGTCTCAGACTTCACCATCCTAGGGCACAAGTTCTAGTCATATTGACTGATCACATTACTTTTTTTGTCAACTACCAACAGTTTCCATTTCCCATCCCCCCAACCATCACCTCAGTTGGAACCTTGGTAACATCAATAGATAAGAGGGCAGCCAGCCAATAGGAATACATATTCATTCCTAACTGACCTTTACTGACCTGGAAAGTGTCAATAATTTGTATCATTTTCTGTTAGTGTTCCTGAGTTTCCATTTCCATTTCCCATCCCCCCAACCATCACCTCAGTGGGAACCGTGGTAACATCAATAGATAAGAGGGCAGCCAGCCAATAGGAATACATATTCATTCCTAACTGACCTTTACTGACCTGGAAAGTGTCAATTTGTATCATTTTCTGTTAGTGCGCACTAATTCGAGTTAGTGCGCACTAACTGGGAGTTAGTGCGCACTAACTCCCGTTAGTGCGCACTAACACGATTTAACGATTTTTAACGATAAATAGTTAGAATTTCTATTGTATCGTGTTCTATAATGATTTAAGACGATATTAAAATTATCGGACGATAATTTTAATCGTTAAAAAACGATTCACATCCCTATAAAATACATTTCCTGTGCATACATGCATACAGGAGCTTAAATTCTGCATGCGCAGGTACTGGTGGGTGGCCTCTTCTGTGTGCAGGGGCGGATTTTTTTCAATTGTGGGTGGCAATGCAATTAGGCTTCTTCCCATTTCCGTCCCAGTCCACTCCAATTAAGGGATAGGAACTTTCCTATCCCTAACCCTTCTCTTCTTACCTGTTCCCCTCTTCCCCTCTCCACCCCCAACCCCTAAATCTATCCTAGGTATCCCTTTATTTTTTGTTTTTGAACTTACTTCATGCTCTGAGTTGAAGTAAGTTGCACATGCAGGCCAGCTGCCTGCATGTGAGTCATTGAGACAGTGCAAAATGACGCTGTCCATGCCCGCACCCCCCACCCTGCTCCTCTCCACCTAGACCACGCCTCTCCGCCTGCCCCTTTTGCAGGGCCCGATGCTTCTGCACGTAACAGGAGTTACACGCGTGGCTAGGCCTGTTCTAAAATGCAAGCGGCATGCGCAAGGCCCGGCCATGCGCGTAACCCCCAGTTTTTACACACATGGCCCTTTGAAAATCAGGCCATTAAGGTGTATTATATCACCTTATACACTTCTGAGATGTTAGCTAGTGAGAATGAGATTTTGTCTTTCTTGGAAGTTTGTCTCTCTTTGGGTTTTCAGATGAGAGAGCTGGGAGCCCAAGGAGATCAAATGGGTTTTATAAAAAGGAGCATGGAATGGATAATATTTGGATAACCTTACATTTGATGTACCATGCTAGGAGTAGGGATAGGAGACCCTTTGAGTTTCCTTAGATGCTGAGAAAGCATGGAGTAGTTCTATTTATATGCTTCTCTTATTAGTTTGGTTCAGGGAAAAATTTCCTTAAGTGGGTCCAATGTCTTTATACAAATCCCATAGCACAGATCAAGGTGAATGGTATGCTTTCTCAGAGTTTCCCTTTTTTCCAAGAAACTACACAGGATTGTCCCCCTCACTTCTTTTGTTTACCCTAGCAATAGAACCTTTTGCACAATTGATCAGACAGCACCCAAGTTTTTGGGGGATTGCTGACACTAATGGCAGAGACAATCACATTATGCTATTTGCAGACAATGTGTTCCTATATGTTTTGAACCCTGTCAAAACTTTAAAGGCTCTGCTAGAAATGATTAATATCTTTAGCAGGGTTTGGGGTTATAAGGTAAATGAAGCCAAGACAGAGATTCTTGACATTTCAGTCTGCCCTGGGTCAAAGGAGCAATTGGCGAAACTGTATCTTTTTAGGTTGAATAAAGACTGCATTAAATATCTGCTGGTTTAATTCCATACAAACTGGACAATTTGTATGAATTAAATTACTTGCCTCTATTGAGGAAGGTGAAGCATAACTCTAAACAATATGCTGACTTCTCCAAGTTTCCTGGTTTGGTAGACTAGCTAACATCAAAATAAATGTGCTTCCCTGTTTTCTATTCTTGTTTGTTAGGCTGCTTTGCAGGTTCCACCCAGCTTCTTCAAGAGACTCCAAAAATGGGACTCTAATTTCGGCATGGCAGGAAGCCTAAAGAGTGATTAAGGGTATTGCCTGGCCTTAAGGGTAAGGGTGGAGAGGGGCTTCCTGATTTTAGAATCTATTATTGGGCAACTCTGCTGAAGAGCATTTTTTCTGGTTGAATAATTCTCTAGATAAACACTGGATCTACTAACTTTGATATTCAGAGTTAGCCAGATAGTATATCCAGCTAACTTTGATTGTGCCAGTCCTAAAGTTAGCTGGGTAACCTTATCCTGCTATCTTTAAGACAGATGACTATATTAAATGGTGCTGCTACGTCGCTGAATATCTCTGTAAAGTTACCTGGATAAGTTTATCATGTTAACTTTGCAAACTGGCCAATGACTGAATATGGACCTCTTTGTTTTTCCAGCTTTGGGTTGTTTATAACTACAAGGGGCACCAGCTTTCTTTGTATTGCAGTAAAGTTTTCCTTAGTGTTCTAAGAGAACAAGAAATCTTGAAGATTTTGGAACTGTAGTCCTTTTGTGTGAGGGACTCAGTCCCTGTAATACTTTAACATAAAATACATGGATTTGTGCCAGAACTTGAATCTGTGCAGGAACTTTCAAAATGATAGCTACATTGTCTGATCAAACAGCCAATGAGAGGACAGCTCGTGGGAAGGTTCTGATACTGAAGTCGCTGTTGCAGTTGTGGGATTTAATTTAATTCATTGATCTGAGATGAGATGAGAGGCAGAATGGCAGTTTTCTGTTACCAGCGGATTGTTTATGGATGGTCTGCAGCTGTTGGAGTGCTGAGGGGGTTGCTTTGTTTTGTGTATGGAAATCTAATGATGATGGTGAATGGCATTACAAACCAGTGTTGGATAGGAGAAACAAAGCAGGGTCTCATGGTTCTTGCAATTCTAGGAGTTCTGGGCTGTAACTACTAGTTACATTGATAGGTTTCTGCTTATTTGCACAAAGAATAATTTTCAGCTTGGGGGTATTTTTAACTTTTCCTGGATCACAGAATATAACAGGTACAATAAAACCACAGAATTGAATGCTATGTTATAAAAGATTATGTGCCAGTCACATTTGGCAACTCTGTTCCTATTGGGTTTCTTTTTTTCAAAGTTGATGTTTATGACTTGGTAGCAAACAACATTGCTTTATATTGGCCATGCTGTTCATATTTTAATCGAAAGTGAGGAAAGGATAAAACACAACACATTGAATTTTGAAGCAAATGGGTATTATCTGCAATGAACTTTGAAATACAAACATATACAAAATAACCACTGATTAAAACTATGCAAGGCAATAGAGACATCATCAGCAGCAGGAAAAAAGAAGTAATAGTATTCTTCTATAGACGTGTTCTTTTAAGAAGATCATAGCTTCATAAGGACATTGAAAGAATGTAAGCAGTTCACAGAAGGGATATTAACATAATATCAGACCTGCATCTCAAGAGCTACAAAGAAAGACTTCACACAGGTTTGGAAGGTTGCAATAATGAAAATAACCCTTCCTTCATTTGAGATCAAAGGAAAGAGGAGAGATGATAGGAAGAAAACAAACAACAGAAAAAGAAAGCTCAATTTAGTGACACTGCCGGTCATAGGGTAGCAGGGTTGGAATCTGTAAGCTACAGCGCCCCAGAAACCAACCAGGTCAATGTTGGCAGGTTAGTGGTATTGCCCAATAAAGTGATGGGAAATCAAGGGGCATAAAAAGGAAGAATGCCAACAAATGGTCCATTTGCATAGGGCTAATAGGTGATGAGGACCAAGAGGTATTCATGTATCTGGGTTGTAGATTTCCCAGTTGGCAGTCTTGGCCGAGGTGGCAGGTCACAGCACGGAGGGATGCCCAGGTATAACAAAGGAGCAGAATGTCAAACAATGTCTTATTTATTTAGTTTTTTATTTATTACTTTTATATACTATCAATCTGTATCACAATCTTAACGGTGTAGAAGGTAGTAAAATAAATTTTAGAATGTTATTACAATTATAAAATCCTTAATTAATAAACAAAAAATAAAATAAAGTATAAAAGAAGTAAAGTAAGTATAAAATCAACATAAGAACATAAGAACATGCCATACTGGATCAGGCCAAGGGTACATCAAGCCCAGCATCCTGTTTCCAACAGTGGCCAATCTAGGCCATAAGAAACCTGGCAAGTACCCAAAAACTAAGTCTATTTCATGTTACCATGTTACCTTGCTATTGTTCTATGTAAGGGCCTTGGCCCAAAAGTTCTTAGTTGTATGTAAACCGATACGATGTGCAAACGGCTATCGGTATAGAAGAAATTCGAAATAAATAAATAAATAAATAGTAATGGTAGTGGCTATTTTCTAAGTCAACTTAATTAATAGCAGGTAATGGACTTCTCCTCCAAGAACTTATCCATTCCTTTTTTAAACACAGCTATACTAACTGAACTAACCACGTTCTCTGGCAACAAATTCCAGAGTTTAATTGTGCATTGAGTGAAGAACTTTCTCCGATTAGTTTTAAATGTGCCACATGCTAACTACATGAGTAAAAAAAATCAGACAATCATACAAATAAGAGCATGCCAGGACTGCTGTTTCAACTATCATAGGCCTTTTTAAATACCCAGGTTTTTAAGATCTTTTTAAAAGCTTTTAGGTCTTTCTGCATCCTTAGCTCGCATGGTAACTGGTTTCACAGTTTTGGGCCTGCGATTGAAAATGCTCTCTCTCTAACTTCTGATAAATGAGCAGATCTGATAGAGGGGACTAACAGCAGTCATTTATTAGTGGATCTTAGGTTTCTTTCAGGGGTATGTAAATGGAATGAGGCGTTAATCCATCTGTGGCACACATCTATCCCCATGCAAGGCTCAGCTACCTATTAGACAGGACAGTCAATGAAAGATATGTGGAATGGGTCCAGGAACATCTCAACCAGCCCTTGTGGAGAAAATGGGTGCTACTGACTAGCAGGGTCCAGATGCCTGTGGTATTAAGATAAGGCAAGGCAGAGGCACAACCCCTGCAGCCCGGAGTGAGGGAGGAAACAATGGTGAAGAAGACATGCACCAGCAAAGAACATAAGAACATAAGAAATTGCCATGCTGGGTCAGACCAAGGGTCCATCAAGCCCAGCATCCTGTTTCCAACAGTGGCCTAGCCAGGTTTCAAGCACCTGGCAAGTACCCAAAATATTAAGAGGATCCCATGCTACTAATAACAGTAATGGCAGAGGCTATTCACTAAGTCAACTTGATTTATAACAGTTAATGGATTTAAGAACATAAGAACATAAGAAATTGCCA
Source organism: Rhinatrema bivittatum (assembly GCF_901001135.1). Taxonomy (NCBI): domain Eukaryota; kingdom Metazoa; phylum Chordata; class Amphibia; order Gymnophiona; family Rhinatrematidae; genus Rhinatrema; species Rhinatrema bivittatum. Next base: position 155,813,374 of record NC_042620.1, on the reverse strand, counting down.
TGCTGGGTCGGACCAAGGGTCCATTAAGCCCAGCATCCTGTTTCCAACAGAGGCCAAACCAGGCTACAAGAACCTGGCAATTATCCAAACACTAAGAAGATCTCATGCTACTGATGCAGTTAATAGCAGTGGCTATTCCCTAAGTAAACTTGATTAATAGCCGTTAATGGACTTCTCCTCCAAGAACTTATCCAAACCTTTTTTGAACCCAGCTACACTAACTCCACTAACCACATCCTCTGGCAACAAATTCCAGAGCTTTATTGTGTGTTGAGTGAAAAATAATTTTCTCTGATTAGTCTTAAATGTGCTACTTGCTAACTTCATGGAATGCCCCCATAGTCCTTCTATTATTCGAAAGTGTAAATAACCGAGTCACATCTACTCGTCCAAGATCTCTCATAATCCTAAAGACCTCTATCATATCCCCCCTCAGCCATCTCTTCTCCAAGATGAACAGTCCTAACCTCTTCAGCCTTTCCTCATAGGGGAGCTGTTCCATCCCCTTTATCATTTTGGTTGCCCTTCTCTGTACCTTCTCATTCGCAACTATATCTTTTTTGAGATGCAGTGACCAGAATTGTACACAGTATTCAAGGTGCGGTCTCACCATGGAGCGATATAGAGGCATTATGACATTTTCCGTTCTATTAACCATTCCCTTCCTAATAATTCCTAACATTCTATTTGCTTTTTTGACTGCTGCAGCACACTGAGCTGACGATTTTAAAGTATTACACACTATGATGCCTAGATCTTTTTCCTGGGTGGTAGCTCCTAATATGGAACCTAATATCGTGTTAGAGAAGGTAAGTACCCTGGCTTTGACAGTCCAGGGTGAAAGAGGTAAGAAGTGCCCACATAAAAACTAGGCCAGGAATGGGAATATTCCCATTGGTGATGAAGATTGCATGGAGGCAGTAATCTGACATTGGTTGCTAATGAAGATGACCTGGTATGCAATGGCTATGTTAACAGGAGGGTAATTTCCTCCTCACTGACATTCACCCACTGGCATCCTGCCCTTTGGTACTTTTGCCAATACTCCCACCCTTTATAGAAACTGACAGAGGCCACATCATAGTGGCAAGGGAACCATTATGATTGAAATAAGGTCTAGGGTAGTGATTCCTCTTATTGCTCATTGGTACAGGATGACTAAGCCCACAGGAGAAGTCTGAAGTGCTCAATGGGGATATACCTGTATTATTGGGGGAGTAGATCTAGTTCATTGGAAGAGCAGACATACTCTAAACATGGGTGCTAACAAGAGAGTGCAGGGTTTACAGCTACAGTCCTAAGAAAGAGTGATGGGATCAAAGGAATCACAGCCTTAAGAAAATAAGAACATAAGGAGTTGCTATACAGGGTAAGACCAAGAGTCCATCAAGCCCAGGATCCTTTTTCCAATAGTGGCCTATCCAGGTTTCAAGCACCTGGCAAGTACCCAAAATATTGAGAGGATCCCATGCTACTAATAACAGTAATGGCAGAGGCTATTCACTAAGTCAACTTGATTTATAACAGTTAATGGATTTAAGAACATAAGAACATAAGAAATTGCCATGCTGGGTCGGACCAAGGGTCCATTAAGCCCAGCATCCTGTTTCCAACAGGGGCCAAACCAGGCTACAAGAACCTAGCAATTATCCAAACACTAAGAAGATCTCATGCTACTGATGCAGTTAATAGCAGTGGCTATTCCCTAAGTAAACTTGATTAATAGCCGTTAATGGACTTCTCCTCCAAGAACTTCTCCAAACCTTTTTTGAACCCAGCTACACTAACTCCACTAACCACATCTTCTGGCAACAAATTCCAGAGCTTTATTGTGTGTTGAGTGAAAAAGAATTTTCTCTGATTAGTCTTAAATGTGCTACTTGCTAACTTCATGGAATGCCACCCTAGTCCTTCTATTATTCGAAAGTGTAAATAACCGAGTCACATCTACTCGTCCAAGATCTCTCATAATCCTAAAGATCTCTATCATATCCCCCCTCAGCCATCTCTTCTCCAAGATGAACAGTCCTAACCTCTTCAGCCTTTCCTCATAGGGGAGCTGTTCCATCCCCTTTATCATTTTGGTTGCCCTTCTCTGTACCTTCTCATTCGCAACTATATCTTTTTTGAGATGCAGTGACCAGAATTGTACACAGTATTCAAGGTGCGGTCTCACCATGGAGCGATACAGAGGCATTATGACATTTTCCATTCTATTAACCATTCCCTTCCTAATAATTCCTAACATTCTGTTTGCTTTTTTGACTGCTGCAGCACACTGAGCCGATGATTTTAAAGTATTATCCACTATGAGGCCTAGATCTTTTTCCTGGGTGGTAGCTCCTAATATGGAACCTAACATCGTGTAACTACAGTAAGGGTTATTTTTCCCTATATGCAACACATTGCACTTGTCCACATTAAATTTCATCTGCCATCTGGATGCCCAATCTTCCAGTCTTGCAAGGTCCTCCTGTAATGTATAACAACCTGCTTGTGATTTAACTACTCTGAATAATTTTGTATCATCCTCAAATTTGATAACGTCACTCGTCGTATTCCTTTCCAAATCATTTAAATATATATCGAAAAGCACCAGTCCAAGCACAGATCCCTGAGGCACTCCACTGTTTACCCTTTTCCACTGAGAAAATTGACCATTTAGTCCTACTCTCTGTTTCCTGTCTTTTAACCAATTTGTAATCCACGAAAGGACATCGCCTCTTATCCCATGACTTTTTAGTTTTCGTAGAACCCTCTCATGAGGGACTTTGTCAAACGCCTTCTGAAAATCCAAATACACTACACCTACCGGTTCATCTTTATCCACATGTTGATTAACCCCTTCAAAAAATGAAGCAGATTTGTTAGGCAAGACTTCCCTTGGGTAAATCCATGTTGACTGTGTTCTATTAAATCATGTCTTTCTATATGCTCTTCGATTTTGATCTTGAGAATAGTTTCCACTATTTTTCCCGACACTGAAGTTAGGCTCACTGGTCTATAGTTACCCGGATCACCCCTGGAGCCTTTTTAAAATATTGGGGTTACATTGGCCACCCTCCAGTCTTCAGGTACAATGGATAATTTTAATGATAGGTTACAAATTTTAACTAATAGATCATAAATTTCATTTTTGAGCTCCTTTAGTACCCTAGGATGCATAGTATCCAGTCCAGGTGATTTGCTACTCTTTAGTCTGTCAATCTGGCCTATTACATCTTCCAGGTTCACAGTGATTTTGTTCAGTTCGCCTGACTCATCACCCCTGAAAACCATCTCCGGAACTGGTATCTCCCCAACATCCTCATTAGTAAACACAGAAGCAAAGAATTCATTTAGTCTTTCTGCAATGGCCTTATCTTCCCTAAGAGCCCCTTTAACCCATCGGTCATCTAATGGTCCAACCGACTCCCTCACAGGTTTCTTGCTTTGGATATATTTAAAAATGTTTTTATTATCAGTTTTTGCCTCTATGGCCAACATCATTTCAAATTCTCTCTTCGCCTGTCTTTTCAATGTTTTACACTTAACTTGACAATGCTTATGTTTAATCCTATTTACTTCAGAATGATCCTTCTTTCAATTTTTGAAGGATGATTTTTTGGCTAAAATAGCCTCTTTCACCTCACCTTTTAACCATGATGGCAATCGTTTTGCCTTCCTTCCACCTTTCTTAATGCGTGGAATACATATGGACTGTGCCTCTAGGATTGTATCTTTAAACAATGTCCAAGCCTGTTGAACACTTTTAACCTTTGCAGCTGCACCTTTCAGTTTTTTCTAACTATTTTCTTCATTTTATCAAAGTTTCCCTTTTGAAAGTTTAGTGTTAGAGCTGCAGATTTACTTATTGTCCCCCTTCCATTTATTATTTTAAATTTGATCATGTTATGATCACTGTTGCCAAGTGGCCCCACCACCGTTACCTCTGTCACCAAATCCTGCGTTCCACTAAGAATTAAATCTAAAATAGCTCCCTCTCTTGTTGGTTCCTGAACCAATTGCTCCATGACGCAATCATTTATTACATCCAGGAACTTTATATCTCTAGCAAGTCCTGATATTACATTTACCCAGTCAATATTGGGGTAATTGAAATCTTCCATTATTATTGCACAGCCAAATTGGTTTGTTTCCCTGATTTCTCTAATCATTTTATCATCTGTCTGACTATTTTGTCCAAGTGGACGGTAGTATATTCCTATCACTATACTCTTACCCAACATACATGTGATTTCTACCCATATCGATTCTATTGAGCATTTTGTCTCTTGTATAATCTTTATCCTGTTGGACTCTATACCCTCCTGGACATAAAGTGCCACACCCCCGCCAAGTTGATCCTCCCTATCATTGCAATATAATATGTAACCTGATATAGCACTGTCCCATTGGTTATCCTCCTTCCACCAAGTTTCTGTGATGCCAGTTATGTCAATCTCATCATTTGCTGCTATACACTCTAATTCTCCCATCTTACTTCGCCTCCAAGAACATATCCAAACCTATTTTAAACCTAACTACACTAACTACACCAACCACATCCTCTGGCAAAAAATTCCAGAGCTTAATTGTGCAATGAGTGAAAGAGAATTTTCTCTGATTAGTTTTAAATGTGCTACTTGATAACAACAACCCAACTCCAGATCCTCCTTGTTTACGCCCCACCGGGCCTACTGGAATCACATGCCTCCCCCATCGTTAAAATAATTGCAACACACATGAATCTGGACTCCCTAGCAATAATACTAGGAGATTTCAATTTGCACGTAGACAACCCTACACTCTCAACCAACTGTAAGGCTTTTCTCACCGCCATTTCAGCCATGGGCTTCAAGCAGATCGTCAATAAACCTACCCATAAAGCCGGCCACACTCTGGACCTCATCTTCGTAAACTCTGGTATCAATCATTCATCCCACCCTATTTGCAAGCAAGTCCCTTGGTCAGATCACTCATTAATCTCCGCCACCTTCAATCTGACAGAATCCAGTATCATACACCCCCCTCAACCAGCATTTCTCTACAGAAGGCCCTGCTCTTCCAATGACCTTAGCAACCAGCTGGCTTCAGAACTCCCACTCATTGACCTCTCTGATCCCAATTCAGCCCTCCTTTACTGGAGCAACATTACAGAGGCAGTAGCAAACAAAATTTGTCCACTATCAACAAAAAAACTCAACCCCCAACTCTTCAAAAAGACAACCTTGGTTCAACAATGATCTCCGAAAACTCAAACAGAGCTTAAGACAGAAAGAGAACAAATGGCGCAAAGTCCCTTGCCACAGCATGCTCGCTGCCTATAATCTAGCACTCCACCACTACAGGAACTCCACCTTAAAATTGAAAAGAGATTTCTACGCTCACAAGATCCATGACCTTATCTTCGACGCAAAAGCCTTATTCACCTACATTTCCAATCTAACACAAACCAACGCAATATCCCTAACAACCAAGCACAATCCAAAGTGGATGAATTGGCTCTTTTCTTCCAAAGTAAAATCTCCAACCTCCTAACGCGACTACCTACTAGCGCTTTCTCTCCTACTAGTACATATCATCTCTTAAACAAAGGCATCTCTCTTGAATTGTTTGACCCCATCACCGCATCAGAGATCCAATTGGTTCTAAAGAAAATGAAACATGCCACCCATCCATTCGACCAAATCCCAACTAAACTTCTCCTGCTAATTCCTGAAACCATTTCCAAAACACTGGCTGACATCATAAACTGTTCACTATCTCAGGGAATTTTTCCTGATGACCTTAAACTAGCCTCTCTCAAACCCCTCCTAAAAAAACCAAATCTGGATCCTAAAGATCCCAACAACTTCCACCCGATCTCCAACCTTCCATTTATAGCAAAGATCATGGAAAAATTAGTCAATGCGCAGCTATCCGACTACATAGATGTTATGTTTCCGGGGTGTGAACCCTTGGTCCAGCGAAGAACTAATGTTCAGTCGCTGATTGGCAAAACCTCGACCCGGACTATCACGAAGATCTGGATGCGGGCACCTCCAGCAGGGCGAGGTATAAAGCTGAGCTGGTGCCTCCAGCAGGTCGTGGACTCAAAGGTGGATGTCCTCAGCAGGTCGTGGAAAGTAAAGCTGAGCTGGCGCCTCCAGCAGGTCGTGGACTCGAAGGTGGGTGTCCTCAGCAGGTCGTGGAAAGTAAAGCTGAGCTGGCGCCTCCAGCAGGTCGTGAACTCAAAAGGGAATGTCCTCAGCAGGTCGTGGAAAGTAAAGTTGAGCTGGCGCCTCCAGCAGGTCGTGGACTCAAAGATGGCGCCTCCAGCAGGTCGTGGAAAGTAACGCTGTACTGGCGCCTCCAGCAGGTCATGGACTCAATAGGTAAAATAGTTCAGGGAATGAGAGTTTGAGGGGGTTCCACAGCCAGTCCAAGGGTCAAGAGCCAAAGAGTACCTCACAGCCGGTCCAGAAATCAGAAGCCAGAGAATACGCCACAGCCGGTCCAGAGGTCGGAAGCCGGAGAAGATGCCGCAGCCGGTCCAGGGGTCAGATAACAGAGAATACGCCAAAGCCGATCCAGGAATCAGGAACCAGAGAATACGTCACAGCCGGTCCAGGGGTCAGAAGCCAGAGAAGATGCCACAGCCAGTCAGAAGTCACCACCGAAGATCAGGAACCACAACAGGAACAAGCCAGGAGCCGCGATGAAGTCAAGGCAAGGTCTGAGGTGCAGGACCTGCCTTTAAATAGCTCCCACCAGCTGGCACACCAGGGGAGAGCCAATCCCGATGCAGGAGGCATCCTGCAGCGAATCATAGGCAGCGATGTAAACCCCTGAAGAGGGGCGGAGCCAACAACCCGGAAGAGGAGCTGAAACGCCGTGGCCATGTTGTGCTGCGGCCCGCGGCCCCGGACCCAAGACCCAGCACATATTCAATGTAAACGCAGCGGTCTGCCGCGCTGGTAAGTGGCGGTTTCCGGTCGCGGCTTGCCGCGACCGCGGCTCCTAACAATAGAAGATCACAAAATTCTGTACCCCACTCAATTGGGGTTCTGTAAAGCTTTAAGCACCAAAACCCTACTCATATCCCTGACAGAGAACCTCATTATGGGACTTGATAAAGGTCAATCCTTCTTACTGATTCTCTTTGACCTTTCAGCAGCATTTGACACCGTTAACCATTCCATCCACCTCAACCAGCTGTCAGTCATCGGAATAACAGGAACTGCTCTTGCTTGGTTCAAATCATTCCTCAGTAACAGAGGCTACAAGGTCAGAACTCAAAATAAAGAATCCCCTCGCTACAACTCCTCCCTAGGATTTCCTCAGGGTTCCTCCCTATCCTCCACGTTCTTTAACATATACCTTCTTCCCCTATGCCACTTGTTAACCAATATGAAACTAACACACTTTTTATACGCCGACAATGTCCAAATCTTGATCCCCATTAAAGAATCTACTACTAAAACACTGGAATATTGGGAAAATTGCCTTCAAGAAATCAATTGCCTCCTCACTAGCCTAAACCTGATACTAAATCCCTCTAAGACTGAACTCCTTCTCATCTCCACGGAAAATAGTTATATCACTTTAAACCCACCAACCAACTCATTCAGTACCCAAGCAAGAGACTTAGGAGTAATCATTGACAATCGCCTGAATTTAAAATCTTTCATCAACCAAACTACTAAGGACTGCTTTTATAAACTACAGGTACTAAAAAGAATCAAACCACTCCTTCACTTTCACGATTTCAGGACGGTCCTACAAGCAATAATCTTTTCGAAGATAGACTATTGTAATTCTATCTTACTAAGTCTCCCTGCCTCCTCCACCAAACCTCTCCAGATGCTCCAAAATGCGGCAGCCAGAATACTGACTAACACCAGGAGAAGAGACCACATCACTCCCATTCTCAAAAACTTACACTGGCTGCCAATCCATTTCAGAATTATTTATAAATCCATTACCATTATCTATAAAGCCATTCATCATCATGCTCCACTTAACCTACAAATCCCGCTCAGACAACTCATCTCCTCCAGACCCATTAGAGAAGCTTACAGAGGATCACTACATGTACCACAAAGGGATGTGAATCGTTTTTTGACGATTTAAAATATCGTCAGATAAATTTTAAATCATCAAAAATCATTAGAGACGCGATACAATAGGAATTCCCCCGATTTATCGTCAAAAATCGTAATTCGGGGGAGGGGGAGGGGAAGGGGGAGGGCGGGAAAACCGGCACACTAAAACAACCCTAAAACCCACCCCAACCCTTTAAAATAAATCCCCCACCCTCCCGAACCCCCCCCCCCCAAAATGTTTTAAATTACCTGGGGTCCAGTGGGGGGTCCCGGTGTGATCTTCCACTCTCGGGCCACGGCTGCGTTAATAGAAATGGCGCCGGTGCTACCTTTGCCCTGTCAATATGACAGGGCAAAGGTGGCGCCGGCGCCATTTTGGTTCCTGTCCCCCGACGTCATGAGCGCAGGAGATCGCTCCTGGACCCCCGCTGGACCCCCAGGGACTTTTGGCCATCTTGGGGGGGCTCATGACCCCCACAAGACTTGCTAAAAGTCCTGCAGGGTCCGGGAGCGACCTCCTGCACTCGGGACATATTGCAAAATGGCGCCGGCCGTATGGCCGTATTGCCGTATTGCAAAATGGCGCCGGCCGTATGGCTGTATGGCCGGCGCCATTTTTAAAGATGGCGCCGGCTATCCAGTGCTCCGACCATGTGACAGGGGCCAGCCAATGGCATGGATACCCTGTCACATGGTAAGGGCAAAGGGCCATCGGTGCCATTTTTATTAGCACAGCTGACAGCCCGAGAGCGGGAGATTGCTCCCCGTGCCCCCACTGGACCACTAGGTAATTTTAAAACATTTTTGGGGTGGTCGGGAGGGTGGGGGAGGCTAAGGGATCAGTTTTAAAGGGTCAGGGTGGGTTTTTTGTTTATCAGATCGGGCGCAGCCGATAAACCAAAAACCAATCGGTCTGGATGATAAAAATTATAAGATTTGAATCAGAACCGAACTGAACCGATTCCGGTTCCGATTCACATCTCTAGTATAATGATCTTCTATGCGCATGGGGATTTTAATACCTAAATATTTTAAAGTCAATGTTACCCATCGTAGTGGAAAATCTCCTTCCCAGGTGGATTGTACTATGCCAGTGACATCAATCGCCTCTGATTTTTCCTGATTGATGTTTAAACCAGCAAAAGTGCCGAACAGTATTTGTAGTTGTAGGCGTAGCACTTCCGGTAGGGAAACTAAAGAGTTGAGAAAAAAGACCAAAACATCATCGGCAAATGCCGCTACCGTAAAAGGTTGAGCTGACCCTCCAAATCCCGTGATATGTGGACTTTCAGCTTTCTTCCTTAGGAGTGGATCTATAGAAAGGATGTACAGTGAAGGTGAGAGAGGGGCATCCCTGCCTCACTCCTCTACCAATGGGGACGTCTCCAGAGATACAATTATTGGCTACAATATGGGAGATCAGGTTGGAATATAAAAGTGATACATAATCTAAGAAGGCCCCTTCGAAACCAAGTCTTTGTAGAGCAAAAAACATATAGTTCAAGGAGACACAATCGAAAGCCTTCTCAGAATCAAATCCAACGACTAACGCGGGAATGCAGTTGGAGCTGCAAATGTGTAAGGCCGTGAATAATTTAAGGATGTTGGAATTGGCTTTGCTTCCCTTTACGAATCCCACTTGATAAGGGGCGATCAAGTGGGGTAGGATGACATTTAGCCGATCAGCGAGAACTTTTGCCAGGATTTTAAGATCACAGTTTAATCATGAAATGGGTCGGTATGATCCCGGGAGCAACAAGTCCTTGCCTGGTTTTGGCAAGACAGTAATGTGCGCCAAATTAAAGTCTCTAGAGAACTTATTTTGGGCTAAACCGTCGTGATAGAAGTTAGTCATGGGTTCAACAATTTGTGTGCGTAATATCTTGTAGAAATTGTAGGAAAACCCATTGAGCCCTGGAGATTTACCTGAGTTTACGGCTGCAATAGCGGACAGGACTTCTATGGGTTGTACCAATCTGTTCAAGTAACCTAATTGTGTTGTGGTAAGCTTTGTGAGAGATAGGTTCTGAAAAAAAACAGACTTTCCTGGGATGTGGTCTGTGGTATAATCCATGTAGTTTTTCATAGAATTCCCTAAAGACTTCACAAATCTCGGATTTTCGAGATACAAGGTTTCCTTTGGAATCCTTCATGTGTGAGATAAACGTCTGTGGTCGAGCTGCGTGGACTAAATTTGCCATTAGTTTACCTGCCTTGTTCCCGAATTGAAATAACTTTTGCTCCCCTTTATATAATTGCTGTTGTGCTCTAATATGCAATAGAGTATTTAAGCGGTTTAATGTCCTGTGGTACTCAAGATTTGATTGGTGAGGTACATTGATTAGTTTCTGTTTGTGCACTTGTAGCTGTTTCCCCAGCTGCACAATGTCATTGATCAAGATTTTTTGATAGGTCTGTGTATATGATATAATTTCTCCCCTGAGGACCACTTTGGCTGTTTCCCAAAATAATTGAGAAGTGTCTGTGTGTTGTTTATTATGTGATGAGAACTCAGCCCACTTCTCCCTTAAAAAAAGTCTGAAACTTTACATCATTCTGTAGGTGAGTGGGAAATCTCCAGACCCATGATTCCTGCCCCTGGCTATTAGTATGAAGTTCCAAAGTGATCAGAGAATGGTCAGAAATTGCTTGTGATTCAATCGTGGTGTGCATTATCGCATGAAAGTGATTTTGGGACACCAAGATATAATCAATATGGGATAAAGAATTGTGTGCCCGGGATGTGTGAGTAAAAGCCTTCTCATTAGGATGTAATGTTCGCCAAATATCCAGAAGACCTAATTCAGGACATAAAAAAGCAATTCCTTTCAATTTGTTCCCTTGCCCCCTTGATGAGGGTGGGTTTCTGTCAATGGTGGGATCATGGACACAATTAAAATCCCCCAGCATGAGAAGTAACCCTTGTGTGAGGGCAAGAAGGATATTACACAGATTCTCAAAGAATTTGTGAGTATATTCGTTTGGTGCATAGACATTACATATGGTGAGTGAAACATTATTCCATGTACAAATGATTACAACAAAGTGCCCATTTTCATCTGTGATTTGGTCAGTGACATGGAAGTCAATGGTTTTGTGTATCAGTATCGCCACTCCTGCTTTTTCCCCTTGTGCTGCCACTGAAATAAAAGTGCCCACCCACTCCCACTTCAATTTCGCACTTTCCGCTGCTGTAAGGTGTGTTTCTTGTAGACATGCAAGGTCCACACGCATATGTTTGAGATGTGAAAGAATTTTTTTCTGTTTAATGGGTGACCCCAGGCCATTGACATTCCACGACACCAACTTACCCATGAACAGTATGATCAAGACACATAGTGGGCCAAGACCCGCAGGTTCAAAACCAGCAAGAGAGCAAGAGGGCCCCCAGCTTAGCCCTCACTCTCCACAATAAGTTCTCCATACTCTTAATGCGAGATATATAGCACAGCCTTATATTGATAAAGTCTACAAGAGAAATGAGATTAGAGCATTCAATAACATTCTCCCCAGCATATCTGATCAGCAAAACTTTCAGTGACCGATAGGTACCCTCCCTCCCTTTCCCCATTGTCCTAATTAGAATATCCCCCCTTCCCTTAACCCAACCCCATATCTAAGTGCGTCCCACCGCCTATGCGGTTTGGAGATCATGTGTGGTATATGTGTATGGGTGCCTTGCCTCCGCCATCTCTGAAGATAGTTGTGCAGTAACTCCCCTAATATTAACCTCTCTGAGTCCACAACTGTCCAGTAAGTGACCAGAGAACTTGTGCCACTGAGATCATCTTCAGTTATAGGACACTAATTGCTTTTATGGAGCGCTGGATTGGGGAAGATGTTCCTACTTGTGGGGGACCTTAAAATGGAACCGGGTCCTGAAGCAGGCTACTTCATATTGGTCGAGTAGAAAACACCGCTGTCTCCCTCCCACAAGTTACTGTATGTTAGCAAGTCACTCATCAGCCATTCCACAGGATATGTCAGGGTCCCAGCATAGCATTGCATGGGTGCCTTCCTTTGGAATGCCTTCTTTTCTAGTGGACACTCAACATTTCACCATTTCCTAGGTCAAATAACGAAATGAGTGGAAATCCTCCGCTTCATACAAAAAACATAATAGGAACGAATTTGCCAGAAACACTGGTGTAGATGTTCACAACAGTCTCTCCTTCCAACGGGAAGAAACAGTGTAGCCTGTGAATGTACATGCTTGCGAATACTAGTCACCCCTGAAATCATGAAACATCAACATGAACTTAATTGAGTGCGTTGCAAGAAGAATTAGCCATCCGGGGTTCAACAGTCCTGTCGTTCACTCCAGGGAGAGGACTAGCTGTGGTCATCCATCTGAACTATAATTCCATGGTCTGTAATTGTCCAGACTCTCATTTCAGCTGCAATTCTGAAGGAATTGGTGTGCCAGTTCCGGTGTTGCAAAAAAAAGGATTTTGTCCTGATGCTAGATTTTTAGCTTTGCTGGGTAGATCAGGGAAAACCTTGTTTGTTTTTTAAATAGCTCTATACAAATCGGGGAAAAAGCTCTTCGCAGTTCAGAAACACACGCTGAGCAGTTTTGAAATACCCATATCTTCTGCCCGTTGTAGGCCACATCTTGGCCCTTCCTATAAACCTGCCAAATATCTTGCTTGTGCCGAAAGTTCAATAATTTAGCAATGACAATCTGAGGTTTATTCTGGCGACCCGACCGTGCCCCAAGTCGATGCTCGCATTCTACCATGAGCCGTCCTTCCAAATCGGGAAGCCCAAACTCCTCCAGTAGCCATTTTTCTAATAAAGAACATAGCTCGCTGTCCGCTACCGTTTCGGGAAATCCCATAAATCTAAGATTCCCTCTGCGATCGCGATTTTCGAGGCCATCCAACTTGTTTTCCAGGGCAGTAATTTTTTTCTCTTGTGTGAGAATTTTGGTGCTGCTAGAAGTGGCATCATCTTCCAAGACGGCGATTTGGCTCTCCACCTGGTCCAAACGAGGAGTGATCTCGGTCAGGGTAGAACAGACCTCAGCCAGTCTTTCTTCAATGCCCATTATTTTTTCTCTGAATTTTTCATCCAGGGCTGCTTGGACAGTGTCTTTTATGTCAGCAAGTGTGATGGGAATGGCCGGGCCTTCCCGTGACGTATCGGGCCCTGCCGCCATCTTGGAGTCAGTGCCGCACGGTTTCTCTTTTTCTTTCCCCCTAGTCTTTCTATTATCCGAAAGAGTAAATAACCAATTCACATCTACCCATTCTAGAGCTCTCATGGTTTTAAACACCTCTATCATATCCCACCTCAGCCGTTTCTTCTCCAATCTGAAAAGTCCTAACCTCTTTAGTCTTTCCTCATAGGGGAGCTGTTCCATTCCCCTTATCATTTTAGTAGCCCTTCTCTGTACCTTCTCCATCACAATTATATCTTTTTTGAGATTCGGCAACCAGAATTGTACACAGTATTCAAGGTGCGGTCTCACCATGGAGCGATACAGAGGCATTATGACATTTTCTGTTTTATTCACCATTCCCTAGTCACTCCGTTTTATTCACCATTCCCTAGTCACTCTTTGGCCAACACCAATGCACAAAGTTTTTCTTGATATCATCTAGGAGCATGCATGCTAATGAGTAAGGGATATAGTCAGCTGGGCATGGCAGACTATCTCATGCACAGTAATTGTGCCTACCCTGAAAAGCTGACTACCTAGGTGCAAGCCAGTCCTGAGGGTACAATGTAATGATGAATATAACAGCAGGAAACCATTTTATATTCCATGGGAAAGTAATGACCATCTCTTCCTTACAGCATTTACAATACTTATAGCAGTAAGACTTCAACTATTCCATATAAATGTGGCCTACTGTCTTTGTTACCTGTTATAACTTCATTGTATCTATGATCAAACATAACAATAATCCTAATGTTAACAGTACCATATACATACTTAACCGTATAATATAATTCTCAATGGTGGCCACTGGCATTACCTGTCCTTTATCCCCCCACCCCCCACCCCAGTGCCCCCATATGCGGTAGCTTACCTAACTGTAAAGACATTCATCTTACACCATGGCATTGGGAGGCACGTTCATTGAATTTGTGCTTCAGCTGACGCCAGGCCCTCCACAACACATGATAATGTGTTCTTCTGCCTGGAATTGGGAACAGGTGCCACTCATCTGCCACCACCAGGGATACCAGAAGAGATACATCCCTGGTGGTGAAATTGGGCTGTCTCCCCCTCGTGGCCATCTTACACGCAGGAAGTGAAGAAGAACAGGAAGTCCCGCCCTCACGTTTTTGTGCGCGAGCTTGAACATATGCCCTCCATTGCTCTGTGCACGCAGGGGTGTGCGCAAGACCGTGTGCTGCACACAAGGGACATACATAAGTCGCGGCTGAAACATGCATGTATTTTGCATAGCTCGCGTGCATATGCATGAGCATTGGAAAATACGTGCGCCTCGCAGCACGTTGCGCCATATGTTCGTTTATGGCCACGAGTGCACGTGTTTTAAAATCTACCCTTTATTTTGTAGTTCATATGCATGGGAAACATTTGGACAATATTCTCAAAGAACCAAGAGATCTTACTTATGAGTCAGGATTCATCTATCCTTTTATGTTCTTATAATCCTTTTCATGAGAATGCATTTGTATTAGTCATTTTCTGGGCTTGTTCCAAACTTGGTTTATAGGTGCAGTGCAAGCCTGTTGTAATGGACACATCTATATACTTAATTTTACCCATTAAATGCAGAGATGATAAAGTCTGTGTATTAGAACTAGCTATGTGTGAGCCATAGCTTAGAGTGAATGAGCATCAATTGTAAGTCTTAACGATTATTCACAATCCTGCCTAAGAATTCATTTTCTTTATTTTTTTCTTTTCAAGTTTTTTTTTTACAGTAAAGGCACATTTTGTGATAAATAAGATGTTTGTGGCAGATATGCATTCAGTTCTTTTCTCTCAAAAATTACTTATAGAATAGTCTGCTTATATATTTCTGATATCCATATAAAAATCCAGGGGCAGTTCTGTGCAAAGCAGTGGCCTTTCCTATGAGATTCTACGGAATTGCCCACCGCAATACAGAACATTTTAATGATCTGCTTGGTAAAAAGCAGATATTTTCCTAACAAGTGATGAATGGACATTGTAAAGCATTTATTTAGAATGTGCACAATTTTATCCTCATATTCTGTGATAAAGCCAGCAATGTCTTTCACAGCCTAATTTTCTATTTTAACACATATTTAATCCATTAGTGTTCTGTATAAAATATATAATATTCTCTTGAATGCTGGCATTTCAATTCCCTTATAATGACTTTTGAACTGATTAATATGATTAATAACTGTTTATTACTAATGTCTGAATGTTTTGTGACATCAGTATTTGTCAATAATAAAGCTATAATTTTTAGATAGATTTTTTTTTTACAAAGTAAAAGTGTCTGTCTGACCCACTTTCTGTGGACAAACAGCCTGACAGATTTGAGTGAAAGTTGGTGGGTGGCCCATGCTGATCACCTGAGAGATTTCAAGGCTTTCTGATCAGGTGTTGATGTGTTACGGGTGGATTTTCCTAACTGCAACTTTGCTATCAGTATAATACTCTAGTTGCACTGCGCATCCTATGCTGGCTGTTGTAGTGAATATCTCTCTCCTCTCCTGGTGCTAGCAGCTTACCGCTGTACAAAAGGGAAACTAGTGGCACTGTTAACAGTGCCTAATAAAATAATAGGGATGTGAATCATTTTAGGACGATTAAAATTATCGTCCGATAATTTTAATATCGTCTTAAACCGTTATGGAACACAATACAATAGAGATTCTAACGATTTATCGTTATAAATCGTTAGAATCGTGAGCCGGCACACTAAAACCCCCTAAAACCCACCCCCGACCCTTTAAATTAAATCCCCCACCCTCCCGAACCCCCCCCCCCAAATGACTTAAATAACCTGCGGGTCCAGCGGCGGTCCGGAACGGCAGCGGTCCGGAACGGGCTCCTGCTACTGAATCTTGTTGTCTTCAGCCGGCGCCATTTTCCAAAATGGCGCCGAAAAATGGCAGCGGCCATAGACAAACACGATTGGACGGCAGGAGGTCCTTCCGGACCCCCGCTGGACTTTTGGCAAGTCTTGTGGGGGTCAGGAGGCCCCCCCAAGCTGACCAAAAGTTCCTGGAGGTCCAGCGGGGGTCAGGGAGCGATTTCCCGCCGCAAATCGTTTCGTACGGAAAATGGCGCCGGCAGGAGATCGACTGCAGGAGGTCGTTCAGCGAGGGTTCCGGCGCCTCGCTGAACGACCTCCTGCAGTCGATCTCCTGCCGGCGCCATTTTCCGTACGAAAACGATTCGCGGCGGGAAATCGCTCCCTGACCCCCGCTGGACCTCCAGGAACTTTTGGCCAGCTTGGGGGGGGGGCCTCCTGACCCCCACAAGACTTGCCAAAAGTCCAGCGGGGGTCCGGAAGGACCTCCTGCCGTCCAATCGTGTTCGTCTATGGCCGCCGCCATTTTTTGGCGCCATTTTGGAAAATGGCACCGGCTGAAGACAACAAGATTCAGTAGCAGGAGCCCGTTCCGGACCGCTGCCGTTCCGGACCGCCGCTGGACCCGAAGGTTATTTAAGTTATTTCGGGGGGGGATTTAATTTAAAGGGTCGGGGGTGGGTTTTAGGGGGTTTTAATGTGCCGGTTTTGCGATTTTACGTTTTTTCGATTTTTCACAATTTTTCACGATTTTTCACGATTTTTCACGATATTTTACCCCCCCAAACGGCAACAATACGATTCCCTCCCCCTCCCAGCCGAAATCGATCATTAAGACGATCGAGGACACGATTCACATCTCTATAAAATAATGTCATCAGCCCCCAGTAAACTCCCCAAAGGACACCTTCTCAACTCGTCTGCATTGTTTTATTGTACAGTGTACAATAGTCCATGCATAGGGTGTAAGGGATCACAAATTTATTTTTGTTTTTTGGTTAATTTTCAGGAGGATTTTTCTCCACAAATTTTGGTTCATGGAATGTTTCATTCATTTAAACAAACTGAATCAAACATAACCCCTCCCCCAAACCCCAAAAACGAGCAAAAAAAAAAAAAAAGAAAACGGGGCTTCCCAAGGCCCACCAGGAAAAATGCTGGGGCCAGGATCCCCCCAGCCTCCACTTCCCCAGTCCAGTGGTGATCCAATGGCGAAGCCTAGGCCCAAGTCTAAGCCTTGGCCTTACACAGGCCAAGGCCACTGTAGATTGCTGTGATCTTGATCTTAGCCTATGCAAGGTTGATGCCTTGGCTTCAGCCTAGGCTGGAGACTAGGCCCAGGCCTGACACCATGGCATGGTCCAGAGGCTAGGATACAATGCCAGAGCCTCGGCTAGGACCCAGGTCCAATGGACCTAGGCCCTGGCATTGGAACCTGGCTTGATGAATGGGCCACAGCATTGGGCTTAGGGCTAATCCATGGCCTGGGCTGAGATCCAAGCATCGGGACTCAGCCTCCGGGCCGGGACCAGGCATCAGGACCCAACTCTGGGCTCAGATGCAACATTGGGCTTGGGTCCAGGCTTTAGCTTCGGCTGAGACCCAAGTGTTGTGAGTCATCCTCCATGTTGGGGTCCGGTATTGGTCCTGGTCCAGGTTGAGGTCTGGCATCAGGACCCAGCCTCTGGGCTGGGCCACAGCTGTAGGCCTGGGCCCATGCCACATCCCGGTCGGAGGCTAAGGCATTAGGAAACACCCTATGGGCTGAGCCCCTGGCATTGGGACCCAGTTTCTATCCTGGGCACTGGCATTGGGACCAGCCCTCTGGGTGGACTGCTGCATCAGGCCTGATCTGGGCTATTCCTAGGTTGAGGCCCAAGCATCAGGACTTGGCCTCCAGGCCATGGCATTGGGCCTGGGCCTGGGCCTGGGTCGAGGCCCAGGCGTCTGAACCCGGCCTGGCCATTGGATACCCAGTGGATCAGGATAGTGACTGATTGAGGGGCTCAGGTCTCAGCCAAATCCCCATCATCAACCTGGGCCTAGGCCGAGACCCCGGCATCATGATCCAGCCTAGGCTGAGGGCACTGCTTTGGGGCTCGTCCTATGCCCTAGAGAAGGCCCTGGCTTCGGACCTAGACCTATGCTGATGCACCGGCATTTCAGTCAGGCATAGGCCACAGCCTCTGCTTTGGGCCTCATCCTATGCCCTAGGCAAGACCCCATTCTCAGGACTAGGCCTAGGCCTGATGCATTCATTTTATTGAATGCAACAAATAAGGTTTGTTTCATTCGAGGAGCCTTCAATTCACTTTGTGGACCCCCAAATAAAACAACTTGCTTTTATTTGTTGCATATTTGAAATTCATTTAAAACAAATGCACATCCATAATTCATAGCACAGAAGTGCAATTCATGCAGACCTATAGCTTATATGAATAGAAATGACTTTGTAAGCTTCTTTAATAACATTTAGCTACTTCAAGAGTATAAAAATGGAAAAAATGTCAGTTAAATTTTCATTTATAGTTAATATCAGGTTATTGTTATTCTATTTATCATTTAATTCAATCTCTGAATCAGATAATATACATTAGGAAAATTTGTCTAACATTTTTTAACCGTTCATATTGTTGTCATTATGCCATGCAAGTATAAAATCACATATTATGGAGATGATCATGGTCAACACACCAGTGGAAGAACATTCTTCTAGAATAAGAATGTTTGTTGAATATGATTTTTTTTTTATTTCAGCAAATATTTTAATACTGTTATGCATAGAGTGTTCAATAATAAACTGAGGATCTTAGGGGTGGGTCCCAAGGTAGTGGACTGGATTAAAAACTAGTTAAGTGATAGATGACAGAGTGGTAAATTGAATTCACTCTGAGATGAGAAAAGAATGAGTAGAGTGCAGTCCTGAGGTTGGTAGTGTTTAATATTTTTGAGTGATACTGTGGAGGAGTTATAGTGAAAAGTTTTCCTTTTTGTGAATGTCAAATAGATCTGTAACTGAGTGGGCGCACCTGAGAGAGTAGACAGAATAAGAAATGATCTAAAAATATCTTGAAGAATGGTAAAATGCTGAGCAAGTAAGACAATACCAAAAAACGCAATCATGCCCTTGGGGTGTAGAAATGTATGGGAGCGTTATGCGATGGGTGGTGAAGATCTGATGTGCACCAACCAGGAACGAGACCATGAAATGATAGTGACTGATGATCTCAAGTTAGTGTCTCAGAATCTCAAGATAGTATAATAAGGTGGTGGCCAGTGTTAGAAGGATACTGGGATACATACTGAGAGGCTTCAAAGTATAAACATTGCTGTATAATTAATACCCAACACTACAATGTTTCGGAAGTAATATTCCTTCCTTCTTCAGGGGGGTGTTCAAATACACCAGAATTTAAAACAACAAAACCTACTAGTCATTATTGTGGAGAGATAAATGTAATTCACTAAGGCCAGTGCCATTTTATTCTACAGATGTAGAGGCACTGACACCATTTTGACATGGGGTCTGGATCAGAAATTCCAGGGATTGGTTAGTGGAGTTTGGAGGTAGAGGAAGCCCTGGAAGGAAAGGGAGAGGGTTTGAAATGTTTCCATTTTGACAACAGGAGAAAGGGGATTCCTGACTCCTTGGGGTTGGTGGCCGCCTGAGAAAGAAAACTACCAGCACATTCAGGAGTTTTTCTTGGTACTGGCAGTATCACTTGCTGCCTCCTGCTACTGCAGTAATATCAGGATAGCAGGCTAGTAACTAGATTCCTCAAATCATCTTGAGCTATTATATGTTGAACATCTAAGTATGAAAGTTTCTCAGCTGATTCATCTGAATCAGTAGTTTCTTTAACAATATTTTGCAGACACTGCTTAGGAAGAAACAGGAGAAGCATTGTGCTAGTTTTGGCTGCTCCATTCCTAGTGAAATATGCTCCTGATACTAGAGATGTGAATTGTGTGCCCGATCGTTTTAACGATCGGGTTCGGCTGGGGGGGGGGGAGGGAAATCTGATCGTTACGAGATGTGAATTGGAATCGGTTCCGATTCCAATTCACATCACTAAATTTTTAGTGAGGCCCGCGCCAATAAAAAAAAAAAAACCCACCCCGACCCATTAAAATTACCCCCTTAGCCTCCCCCACTCTCCCGACCCCCCCCCAAAAAAAACTTTTTACACATACCTGGTGGTCCAGGGGGGCTGCGGGGAATGATCTCCCGTTCCCATGCTATCAGCTGCGCTAAAAAAAATGGCGCCGATGGCCCTTTGCCCTTACCATGTGACAGGGCAAAGGTAGCGCCGACGCCATTTTGAATATTGGCAATACGGCCTGAGTGAGGAGATTGCTTCCGGACCCCCACTGGACCCCCAGGGACTTTTGGCCAGCTTGGGGGGGCCTCCTGACTCCCACAAGACTTGCCAAAAGTCCAGTGGGGGTCCAGGAGCGACCTCCTGCACTCCGGCCGTATTGCCAGTATTCAAAATGGCGCTGGCGCTACCTTTGCCCTCACAATGTCATAGGGGCCGACGGTTGCTTCTGGCTACTTTTTTTAATATACAAACACTCTAACTTCTGCTTTTAAAGATGGCGCCAGCCATCCAGTGCTCCCTCCATGTGACAGGGGCTGGCCAATGGCATGGATACCCTGTCACATGGTAAGGGCAAAGGCCATCGGCGCCATTTTTATTAGTGGCAGCCGACAGCCCGAGAGCAGGAGATCACTCCCAGGACCCCTACTGGACCACCAGGTACCTGTAAAATGTTTTTGGGGGGTTCGGGAGGGTGGGGGAAGCTAAGCAATTAGTTTTAAAGGGTCGGGGTGGGTTTTTTGTTTATCGGCTCGGGCGCAGCCGATAAAACCGCGATCGGGCTGGACGAAAAAAACCCCACGATGTGAATCGGAACTGGAATCCGAACCAATTCCAGTTCCGATTCACATCTCTAGTGACTAGGAGGTTTTAGTGTTAAAATGTAGTGTACAGCCAGTAATAGTGAGGACCCACACAGAAAGCACAGCAGACCAGCCACAGTCACTTTTGTTAAAAACAAAGTGCACCACACTTCTATCTGCTTGCTCACTATATATATATATATATATATATATATATATATATATATATATATATTAGGAATGTTATAATGAGAAGTGAGCCTTGAGTCTGCATTGTGGCTTGCAACTCTCCTTTCTTAGGTGCAGGCTAATCTGTAACAAGGTAAACTCTAATAAACCAGAGGGATTACAGGGTCAGTGTGGCATAGACCAGCTCTCCTCAAACAGAAGGCAAGTCAAATGCTTTTTTGTTCAGTGTTTGCAATGCCCCTTTTTGGCTTGAAGCTGACTCTCCACCCTCTTATACCAGGAGGTTTTCCTTATCTCACCTCAGAAGTATTTCATACTAGAATTCCAATAATCTTAAATCAGTCTGTGACAAACCCTCTGGTCGCATCACCGGTGGAACCTGGTTGAGCCCTTGGTTCAGCTAGCGAGAGAGAAAAAGAGAATAGGTTAGAGTGAAGGGAGGATCCATTCAAATATTTCTCATCCTTCTGCAGGGTCTGGAACGACCAGCCCACTTGAAACTATTTATAACTGAGCCCTTGCTACAACTTGGGAGGAGGTCCTTTTAGGTTAGCACAGAGGGCAGAAGTGTCAGGAGTTAACTTTTGTTGTTTTACAGGCCCAGTCAGTAAAAGCAGGCTAACCCAGGCTGTTGGTCCTGACCAGGGTTGGGAGGGATTTCCTCTTACAGTACACAACCTGTCTAGTTGAGTTCAATCTGGGTCTAAAGTGGGGGAATTTTAATACTTTTAATTAGGAGCACCACTGGACACCTGGGCCTGTATTAAACATAGGGATTGAGGAACCCTGCATGTGAAATGCCCAGGGATAGGAAAGATACACCCCTGACGTGGTGGTAACCTGCTGTGAGGAGGGGACTCCACTGTTAGTTTCTGTTTCTTTTTGGGGAAAAACACTTTTGTTAGAAGATCCAGGAGGAAGCATTTAGCTGCCCCTTCCTTCCTGCTAGAAGCAAGAGAACTGCTTGTTTCAAAAAGGGCCCCGAACATCAAGGATCCAGAGAGAGAGAGAGAGAGAGAGAGAATACTAAATATAATGTGTAAGATCAAGGAGATCCTGAAGATCTGCTAACCATGAGTAAAGGAAAGTAACATCACTGGGGACACCCATCCGGTGTTCACCACCCTGGGGAGAGAGAGAGGATTTACTCTCTGTGCCATAGACTTTTCTATTTTTATCATCCTGGATTAACAAATGTTGGTACGAAATAAAACCAAATCACACTACCTTAACACCTTTCCAACGTGAGTGCTGAACTTTTCAACCTTTTTACTTAGGTATTCACTGCTCTAACTTATTTCTAGCTTCTGGCTACTTTTTTTTTTTTAATATACAAACACTCTAACTTCTGCTTATTAGCTGCCTTACTGACTGACTATTTAAAAATACAGTCTAACTTCAGTTTATTCCCTGCCTTACTGACTATTAAAAGCACAAAAGCACAAACACACACAAACACATTAAAAAATATTCCCAAATAGTTAACTTTGTCTCAATACTTTTAAAAAAGAACATTTCCCAAGCAAAAACTTACTGATTCCTTTCAGCCACCAGTAAGGTGATCCTCTACTCTCAGTGCTCTACCTTAATCCAAGAAAAGTGGGGTGTTTCCCTTGCTCTGATATAAGTGAGCCCTGTAAAGATAGAAAGAAGAGGCTATAAAAAATTTGAAGAACAATTTCTGTGTGCTGCAGTTTTGTGACACTTACCATCAGTGCTTAACAGTAAAGCCTTTTATTTTGGACCCTAACGAAGTGGCTCCAGAGAATTTATTTCTGCACTCACAACAGAGACCAGCATCCTTGCCTTGGGAAACACAAGGGAATGGTAATGAAACCAATCCATCACATCAGGACCTGAGAGGACTCCTTTCTTCCCAAGTCCAACAAACCTTCATCATGGGAAGTAAAGGAGGTAAAAGAGGTAGTCAGGGTTCCTTCCCCAAAGAATATAAATAACATGTTAGGTTCCATATTAGGAGCTACCACCCAGGAAAAAGATCTAGGCATCATAGTGGATAATACTTTAAAATCATCGGCTCAGTGTGCTGCAGCAGTCAAAAAATCAAACATAATCTTAGGAATTATTAGTAAGGGAATGGTTATTAAAATGGAAAATGTCATAATGCCTCTATATCGCTCCATGGTGAGGCTGCACCTTGAATACTGTGTACAATTCTGGTCGCCGTATCTCAGAAAAGATATAGTTGCGATGGAGAAGGTACAGAGAAGGGCAACCAAAATGATAAAGGGGATGGATCAGTTCCCCTATGAGGAAAGGCTGAAGAGGTTAGGGCTGTTCAGCTTGGAGAAGAGACGGCTGAGGGGGAATATGATAGAGGTCTTTAAGATCATGAGAGGTCTTGAACGAGTAGATATGACTCGGTTATTTACACTTTCGAATAATAGAAGGACTAGGGGGCATTCCATGAAGTTAGCAAGTAGCACATTTAAGACTAATCAGAGAAAATTATTTTTTCACTCAATGCACAATAAAGCTCTGGAATTTGTTGCCAGAGGGTGTGGTTAGTACAGTTAGTGTAGCTGGGTTCAAGAGAGGTTTGGATAAGATCTTGGAGGAGAAGTCCATTAATGGCTATTAATCAAGTTTACTTAGGGAATAGCCACTGCTATTAATTGCATCAGTAGCATGGAATCTTCTTAGTGTTTGGGTAATTGCCAGGTTCTTGTGGCCTGGTTTGGCCTCTGTTGTAAACAGGTTGCTGGGCTTGATGGACCCTTGATCTGACCCAGCATGGCAATTTCTTATGTTCTTATGTTCTTACGGTCTCACCTGTGCTAGACTAGCAAACCGGGGTAGGGTTCCAATTGCCTTAAATTAACCTGCTTCTATGGCACCAACTTCCAGGCATTAGTCAGGATAAGTCTCTAAATCCTTGCTGTATATGCTGGCTAGCTTCAGTGGCCAAGGTCGGTGGCTCTTCTCTTCCAGGCACAAATAATAGGTCATTTAACGTACTGACCAGTTTTTCAGCCTTTAATTTCAAAAAAGCCCAAACACCACAGATATTCCTTCAGTTGTTTTATGCTCAAGCTTTACATGTATACTTTCATTGAGAGTGTATGACAACTTTAAACTTCAGGGTAACAAACATTTTTTTCAATAAACAATTACAATCCACAATCTGGGGTCCCCACCCCCCCCCCAAAAAAAAAAAAAAAGAAAAACATTGCAGCTTCTCAGATTATTTAGATTACAGTCAGATAGCACCTCTGATTTTTATTTTTATTTTTAACATTGGTCCCAGGTAACTCCCCTGTATTCAAATACAGCTCCTACTTAGGGGCTCCTCTTCTGTTTGGTTTAGACTGGACCTGTAGCCCTGAAGCCTCAAATATTTTGCCATTGGATGTCAAACTTCCCCTCTATACAATTTAGTGTAGGGATTTGCCACTCCAAGTCAGCCTATTCATATGTAATTCTACCATAATGCTAGTCACTTTGTCAAAGCTTCTTGCTCTGGAAACCTCAAAGTTTCTTCCTGGCAGGTTGAGAGAAACTTTTCCTTTTGTGCATCTCCCAGATACAGCTTGTTAACTAATTAGGGAGAAAAGTTCCTTCTGTAAAGTTCAGAGACATAGTAGGCTAATCACAAGCAAATTCACACGGCTGCAGTTAGATGTTTTCTTCCTATTTCTTTTTGATTAATACTTTACAGAATATTTGTATAGCAGCTCTAACTGTATAGTTCTCAGCAATACAAAACACATCAAAATCCAAAAAGGGGTGTAGCCCTACTAGTTTTCTTTTCATCTCTCTCTCCTGTGGACTTTGCTAAATCATCTCTGCAAAAGTTTATTTTCCATTTACTCAAAATCAGCAGTTTAGAGTTTCTTTCTTAGAGCCAGCCTGGAAAGATTCAATTTTCTTAGTGGCTGAGCCCAGTAAAGGCTGCTTCAGAATCCTCCTGTTTGTTATGCTCCACGGCCGCAGGCGGCTGTGGCCGCTGTTGCTCACCTCTTTGTTTGCTGCCTTGGCTCCATTGTGGGAACTCGTGTCCTCTGCCAGCTACCACCGGCCTTCCGCCCTCCTTTTTCAGGCCTCCTCGAGTGGCATGGACACTGTCGACTGCCATCTTACCCGCGGGTTTCCCTAGGCGCGTGCGCTCCCCGACCTGCTTTAACCACGTCATGACGGGAACCTCGGGGGCGTCCCCACCAGATGACATCATTCAATGTTGATACTTAAGCTCACCAGTCCAAACAGACAGTGACTTGGCAACGAGTTCACTTGCTACAACTATCTACTCTCTCTGCAATGCTGTTCCGGTTCCCACTTCCGTGTTGAAGACTATTGGGTACCCGCTCCTCGGGGGCTCTATCTCATCTCTTGGTTATCCGCTCCTCGGAGGGCCTTCACATGGATTCCTGCCTGCCTCTCTCCCCGAGGCTTCTCCAGATCTGCTACTGCCTTCAGTCATTGTGAGTTCTACACTGAGGTTCCTGTTGTATTCTCTACGTGGAAACTCTCTCCGGTGTACCCTGCTCTGCGGACCATTGCCATGTCATCTGAAGAGGAACCCTCACCAGTGTACCCCGCTCTGCGGACCACTACCATGACCTCCCACCAAGGAACCCTCTTGTATACCATCTCTACGGACCCAGTGTATTTTAATGACTGTACTTCTACCAATACCCCAGTCCTCGGGTAGTCTCACTACTATTTGTCTACTCCCATTCCCGAGATGAGTCTGATGTCAGCAGCTGTGCTGTCGCTCCGTGGCCCACCTCCAGGGGTCACTCCCTCATTCTACCCGCTGCTGTATCCCATCCCACAGCTGAGACTCCGCCTCCCGATGATGAGGCTCAGCGGGGCTCCTCCCCTGGGCAGTTCCACCTCTCGCCTTGGTCAAAGGGTCCACATACAAATCCTAACAGATTGCCAGGTCCATGGACCCGGCCCAGCTCTCGGCCCTCCAGGCCATCCCTGGCCTGACCCAGTGAATTTCAGTTCAGCAGAAAGATCTGGAGAACTTGGCTAACGCCATAAATATCTTAACTAACCAACTGGACATGGCCTCGACGTCTGCCAGACTGAGCTCTACTCCATAGACGCCTTCATTCCAGCCACCTGTGCCCCTGCCGGCATCTCTTCACTTCTTAGGTGACCCCCTTGTCCTGTAGGGGATTCTTGAACCAGTGCAACATGTTCTTTTCCTTGCAACCAGCATACTTCCCTGATGTAGCTACCAAGATGACATACATCCTATCTCTTCTGGATGGATGGGCGTTGGCCTGGGCATCACCCCTCTGGGAACGAGCGGAACCAATCCTCCAAGATCTGTCGGGCTTCTTTGCCCTCTTCTGCTCCGTCTTTGATGACCCTGCTCGTAAGACCTTTGCCGACTCCACTTTACTGCACCTGCATCAAGGTACCAGATCCCTTATTGCCTTCGTCATCGAGTTCAGGACCCTTGCATCTGAGCTGCACTGAGATTTGGGCTGCCTATGTGCCATCTTCCTCAAAGGGTTGAGTCCGTACTTCAAATATGAGCTAGCAGCTCGAGAACTCCCCTCAACTCTGGATGCCCTTGTGGACCTCGCAGGCCGTATCGACCGCTGTCTTCATGAATGCTCAAGTGAGACCAGAGGACCTAAGAGGGTGGCTATGACACTCCTCGTATCCATCCAGTACCATCCACAAAGACTGCTGTTCCACAAGATGTCGATGAAGAAGAACCTACAGGATCTTCCGAAGTTTTTGGAACTGCTTCAAGCAGTATTTGACGACCCAGGGAAACAGGTGGTCGCTAGCTCTAAGCTTCTACAACTTCAGCAAGGAAGTCGACCATTGGCGGACTATACCATTGAATTTAGAACGCTGGCATCTGAACTCCACTGGGAGGAGATTTGTCTACGATCTATATATTTGGAGGGCCTATCACCCAGAATAAAAGATGAGATGGCAGCCTGAGAGTTACCTCGACCATTAGACTCTATTGTGGACTTGGTAACCCGGATCGATCGCCGACTTCAAGAAAGAGCCCGCGAGGGATCTAACACTGAAAGGTCCATGACGGTTACTTCCTCCTCTCGCCTGGTTGCTTCCGTTCCACGAACTACATCCACTACTGAAGGGACTATTGTAGAACATATGCAATTAGGATGTGGCCCACTCTCTCCGGAGGAATGGCAAAGGCGCCGCCGAGAGGGACTCTGTATTGTGGAGAAGCGGGTCATCTCAGAGCTCGTTGCCTAACACGTCCAAAAAACTTCCAAGCCTAGGCTCATGCGGGGAAGTAACCCTAGGCACCACTTCTCCGGCTCCCCCACTCACGCTACAGGTCTCCTTGATTCTTGGAGGTCTCCGATTTTCTTCTATGGCGTTAGTAGTTTCGGAGGCAAGAGGGAGCTTCATCCTCCAAGATGTAGTGGAACAACTAAACATTCCTCTTTGCCTTTGCCCTAGGCCATTGATTCTATCTTCCATCCACGGAGATCCTCTGCCAGGGAGAATAACTCACCAAACTGTCCCTCTGGTTTTTCACCTTGCACCCAATCATTCAGAACAGATCTCATGTTACGTCATTCAGAGAGCTATACATCCCGTGGTTTTGGGCAAGCCCTGGTTACAACGTCATAACCCTCAGTTCGACTGGACGTCTTTAAAGCTTCTTCACTGGGGGTTCAGCATGCCAAGAAACCTGCCTTAAAGGAACTACTCCCGCTGACAGTTATATCTGTACTGCTCTTCTGGAGGGTTTGCCATCTCAGTATGGTCAGTTTGTGGATGTGTTCTCCAAAACAGCTGCAGATACCTTGCCTCCACATCGAGATTTTGACTATGCCATTAATCTGGGTCCGGGGGTGACTCCACCTTGGGGTAGGGTTTACCCATTATCCACCTCGGAGACCCACGCCATGTCCCAATACATTCAAGAGAATCTATAGAGGGGGTTCATTCGACGATCTACGTCTACGGCCGGAGCTGGTTTCTTCTTCGTGGGAAAGAAAGATGGGACTCTGCGTCCATGTATCGATTTCCATGGACTTAATGACATTACCATAAAGGGCCGCTACCCATTACCTCTAATGCTGAACTCTTTGATCGTTTACAAGGAGCCCGGGTATTTTCTAAATTAGATCTCAGAGGAGCATATAACCGAATCAGAATTCGTGAAGGAGATGAATGGAAGAAGGCTTTTAACACTAGAGATGGCCATTATGAATATCTCGTTATGCCATTTGGATTGACCAATGTTCCTGCAGTTTTTCAACACCTCATTAATGAAATATTTTGAGATCTACTTTATGTCTGCGTTGTGGTCTATTTAGACGACATTCTAATATTTTCTCCCAATCTTCAGTCACACTGGCAACATGTCTTTCAGGTTTTACAATGACTAAGAGAAAACAGACTGTATGCCAAGCTTGAAAAATGCACTTTTGAAAGAGAATCACTACCCTACCTGGGGTATATTATCTCTAAACAGGGTTTTCAAATGGACCCCTCCAAGTTGAAATGCATCAAAGAATGGCCACAGCCTAAAGGACTACGCGCACTTCAACACTTTCTTGGGTTTGCGAACTACTATCATAGTTTTATTCAGAACTTTTCTAAACTAGCTGCTCCTCTCACTGCCCTGACTCATAAGGGGGCAAACATCAAGGCTTGGTCCATGGAGGCTGAAGAAGCCTTCCAGGTGCTCAAGAACTCTTTCCTGCAACAACCGTGTCTTCGACATCCCAATCCCAGACTTCCATTTATTGTAGACATGGATGCATCAGCAGAAGGAGTTGGAGCTGTCTTAAGTCAAACCAACACATCGGAAACATCTCATCCTTGCTCGTACTTCTCCAAGAAATTTTCTCTGGCTGAATGCAATTACTCCATCGGGATAAGGAGCTTCTAGCCATTAAGCTGGCATTTGAGGAGTGGAGGCAGTGGTTGAAGGGAGCACAACATCACATAACAGTCTTCACGGACCATAAAAACTTGACATACCTTCAGCAAGCTCAACGTTTAAACCCTCGTCAGGCTCGTTGGGCCCTCTTTTTCACACGTTTTAATTTTGAACTACGCTACCGACCAGCCGATAAGAACATTAAGGCTGATGCCTTATCCCGATCCTTCTCCACTGATGATATTGAAGAACCCGTACAACATATCATTGACCCGGCTCGCATTATTCTCTCCGCTACCTTCACGGTTCCACCGGGAGAAACAGTGGTGCCTAAAAGACTCCGTAATAAAGTATTGGCTTGGGTCACGATTCCCAGTTAGCCGGACATCCCGGAAGAGCTCGAACTCTAACACTCCTCCAACAATATTACTGGTGGCCTGAGATGCGTAAGGATATATGAGAGTATGTAGACTCATGCCCGACTTGTGCTCAACATAAAATTCCTACAGGGAAAACTTGGGGCCTTTTACAACCATTACCAGTTCCCATGAAACCATGGACACATATCTCTCAGACTTCATTGTGGAACTTCCACCATCTGAAGGCAACACTGTGATATGGGTAGTGGTAGATTGCTTTTCTAAAATGGCTCACTTTATCCCATTGCCCTCCCTCCCATCTGCCCCTCGGCTGGCTCAATTATTCATGCATCACATTTTCCGTCTTCACAGACTGCCTCAGCATATCACCTCAGACCGTGGTCCTCAGTTCACAGCTCGATACTGGCTCAACCTCTGAAAGAAGTTTTGTATTTCTCGGGACTTTACCACAGCGTTCTATCCTCAGGCTAATGGGCAGGCAGAACGTACAAATCGAACATTGAAGCAATTTCTATGGCTTTATGTCAACTCTCGACAGAATGATTGGGCACCACTTCTTTCCTGGCTGAATTCTCCCACAATTTGCATGTTGGCACTTCGACGGGTGCATCTCCTTTTCAGATTGACTTTGGTCGTCAGCCCAGGCCACTCTTGCTTGTACCGCTGCCTGTTCCTTCACCTGCAGCTCAGCTAACTGCTGCCCAGCAGAAACAGCTTTGGGTCCATACACAACAGTTGTTACGTAAAGCAGCTCACTCCGCTAAGAAATTTGCTGACCAACATCGGCGAAGGGCTCCCCAGTTCCGTCCAGGGGAAAAGGTGTGGCTCAGCACCCAGCACATTCGTTTGAGAGTTCTTTCTATGCGATTGGCTCCTCGCTACATTGGACCTTTTCCGGTGCTGCGACAATTAGATCCCGTGACCTACCAACTCCGATTGCCCGCCACGTTGAGGATCTACAACTCCTTCCATGTGTCCCTTCTGAAGCCATTGGCCTACCCGTAAAACTACCGAACTGGTGCATCATAGAGCAGTGGACGAAACCATATATCAAGTATGTGACGTTCTGGATGTCTGGAGATGGGGCACCACATGGGAATACCTCCTAGCATGGGTAGGATTTGGACCGGAAGATAAATCTTGGGAGCCTGCTAAGAATATACTGGATAAATCTCTTCTCAAGGACTTCTACTCCAAACACCCTGGTAAACCCAAGCCTTCTAGGGGGAGGCCTAAAGGAGGGGGTACTGTTAGCACCGCCGGCCACGGCAAGCCGCGACTGGGGCCGGGTGTCATGGCCTCCAGCTGCAGCGGGCCGCAATCAGGGCCGGGCTGGTGGCTGCGAAATAAATAACTACCTGAGGCATCGTCGAGGGCTCCAACGGTGGCAGGCAGCCCTCTTCAGCGTTCTCCTGCCGCCGCTGCCATGACCAGTTTCAGTAGCATGGCTCTGCAGATGATTTGGCTTCTCCCCCTCTGCCTTCACTACAGCCGCGCGCGCGGCTGAGGATTATTCTTAAAGGAGCCATGACAGGAAATAGTCATGGCTCCACCTGAGACTCCTCCCCTGACTTCCTGTACTTAAGGCAAGGTCTAACCCTCAGATCTTGCCTTGGTATCAAGGTTCCTGGCTGAGTTTTGCTCAGAGCTTCTTGTTCCTGGTTCTTCATCCCACTCTTCTTCCCTGCTCCGTGGATTGACTCTTGGCTTCTGACCTCCGGACTGGCATTCGTGTTTCCCTGGCTTGACCCTGGTACAGCTTGCGACCCTTCTCCTGACTTCTCCTGGACTGGCTTCGGACTCTTCTCCTGTTTTGATCTTGGCCTGGACTTTGATCCTTCATGTGTACCAAACCCTCGGACCAGCTTTGGACTACTCTGTGTGTGACTCCGTCCTCAAGACTACTACAACCTGCTGGAGGCACCAGCCATCTAGAACCCACGACCCGCAGGAGGCGCCTGCATCCAGACCTTTCTTCAATCTTCAAGGGAGTCTCCTAAGTCCCAGCGGCTGGGTCCTTATGGGCTTCTCCTGGGGGGATCTCGAGCTTCCAGGGTGAAGTCTTTGTTCTACAGTTACAGCATTTGGCCTCGCCCTTCGATGGTAGAGACCTAAGGGGATTGTTTCCTTGTAGGTAGCGTTGACTCTACCTCGAAACAGGGGTCCACCTTCTGATTCATAACACCTTAGCCTTAGTGGATTCTGGGGCTGCTGGTAATTTTATATTCTGACAGCTGGTGGAGCATCTCTGGATCCCCACAGTACGCACTCCTACGCCATTACTGCTCTCTTTCATCCATGGTGAGCCGCTGCCTGGTGAGGTTACTTGCTCAACAGTTCTGATCTGACTGCATACCAGATCCATGCACATGGAGACCATCTCCTTACTGGTACTAGACAAGGCCATTTACCTGGTGGTTCTCGGGCTACTGTGGTTGAAACTCCATTCTCCACAATTTGACTGGGGCACCATGCAACTTTCCCAATGGGGCTCCTCTTGTTATAAGAACTGCCTGGAGGTCGTGTCGTCCCTACCTTGCTTAACTACCACGATGTCTCTCCCAGGTCTCCCACTACAATACTCCACCTACGCAGATGTTTTCTCAAAGAAAGCTGCAGACATGTTGCCACCTCATCGCTCTTTTCATTGTACAATAAACTTGCTTCCGAATTCTGAACCACCTCACGGAAGGGTGTACCCACTTTCGCTAATGGAAACCAAGGCTATATCGGACTACATACAAGAGAACCTGGCAAAAGGTTTCATTCGGCCTTCTAAGTCTCCTGCTGGAGCGGGATTCTTTATCATAGGGAAAAAGGACAATTCCCTCCGGCCATGTATAGATTACCATGGCTTAAACAAAATCACCCAGAATGACCTATACCCCCTGTCACTAATCTCAGAACTGTTTGATAGGCTCCAAGGGGCCAAAATATTCTCCAAATTGGACCTGAGAGGGGCCTACAATTTGGTCCAAAAACACCAGGGCAATGAATGGAAGATTGCTTTTAACACCCGTGATAGCCATTTTGAATACCTGGTAATGCTCTTTGGACTTTGTAATGCCCCAGCGGTGTTCCAGAACATGATGAATGAGGTGTTCAAAAACATTCTCTACCAGTGCGTCGTAGTCTATTTGGACAACATCCTAGTATTCTCACGAGACCTCTAGAATCATCGCTGAGATGTTTGCAAAGTCCTTCAGCGCCTAAGGGTCAATCGCTTGTACGCCAACCTAGAGAAATGTTCCTTTGAGCAGGAGACAGTCCCTTTTCTCGGCTACATGGTCTCAAGCCTAGGCTTCCAGATGGATCTCCAAAAGACCAAGAGCATCCAGGACTGGCCTCAACTAATGGGCCTTAAAGCACTTCATAGATTCCTGGGATTTACGAACTACTATCGGTCATTCATGCCACACTGACAGCCCCTCTCACTGCCATGACTCACAAGAGAGCTAACCCCTCACAATGGTCACCCGAGGCCATATCTGCCTTTCAGAAACTTAAGGAGGCATTCCTTAGAGAACCATGCTTATGCCACCCGGATCCCCAATGTCCTTTCATCTTTGAAGTTGACGCATCCGAAGTCGGTGTTGGTGCAGTCCTGAGCCAACATTCTGCTAATCACACTTTACATCCCTGCTCCTTCTTCTCTTGCTGCTTCTCCCCTGTGGAGCGCAACTATGGAATAGGGGACAAAGAACTATTGGCAATAAAGCTCGCCATCGAAGAATGGTGCCCTTGGCTCGAAGTGGCTCAGCACCAGGTCATTGTATATACAGACTACAAGAACTTAGAGTATCTCCACCAGGCATAGTGCCTTAATCACCGACAAGCCCGCTGGTTGCTTTTTTATACTCAGTTCAATTTTGTACTACGGTACTGGCCTGCTGATAAGAATACTCGAACCAATGCTCTTTCTCGGTCATTCACCACCGAGGACATTCCGGATGTTCCGCATCACATCTTCAATCCGAACATGGTGCTTCTTTCAACCACATTCACCATACCACCTGGGAAGACAGTGGTCCCCAGTCCGCTTCAGAGAAGAATCCTTCGATGGACGCATGATTCCCTGTTAGCGGGACATCCTGGTCAAGCCTGAACCCTATCGTCACCTCAGAAGTTCTACTGGTGGCCAACGTTGAGGAGGGACACCCAAGTTTACATGGAGTCGGGTCTCACCTGTGCCCATCAGAAGCCATCGATGGGACGACACTGGGGTCTCTTGTAACCACTGCCCACACCCAGCGAACCATGGACACACATTGCCACTGATTTTATAGTGGATCAACCTACGTCCAATGACAATAATACTATTTGGGTCATGGTGGACCAGTTCTCAAAAATGGCTCACTTTGTGGCTCTACCTAGCCTCCCTTCTGCTCTGGAACTAGCGAGATTGTTATTCGCCACATATTCCCACTCCACGGACTTCCGAGGCATATACTCTTCGACTGGGGAGTGAAATTTATGGCCAGGTTCTGGAGGGCCTTATGTAAGAAATTTGACATCGCATTGGACCTCACATCGGCCTACCACCCACAAGCCAATGGTCAGATGGAAAGGACCAATCAGACTTTGAAGCAGTTTCTTCGGGCCTATGTTAACTCACGATAAAACGATTGGTCTGAGCTATTACCTTGGGCTGAGTTTTCCCTCAATTCTCATCTCTCTGCTTCCACTGGGTCTTCTCCTTTCCAAGTGGTATACGGACACCAGCCCCTGCCTCCACTTCCATTACCCTTGTCAGTGGCCTCTCCTGCGGCACAAGCCACAGCTCAACAGTTGCATCAACTCTGGGAAGACACTAAACGACTTATTCAACAAGCTGTCCTGAAGTCCAAGAAATGCTATGATAACCATTATCGGGCAGCCCCTCAATTCAGCCCGGGAGATAAAGTATGGCTTAGTACTCGATTCATTTGCCTGAAACTACCTTCTGCCTGCTTTTCGTCCAGATACATCGGGCCATTCCCTATACTTCGTCTTCTGGGCCCAGCTAGATACAGCCTATGCCTACCCATTAGAGATGTGCTTCGTTTTTCGCCCCAATTAGGAAATTAAACGAAATTTCCTAACTCGTTGTGGTTTCGGAGGCCCCGAAACCCGAAAAGAATTTTCCCCAAATTTCGGGGAAATTTTGTTTTTCGGGTTTGCATGGGGAGAGGGACACTTTTTTTTTTTTAAATTAAAACCCACCCCAAACATTTAAATAAACTATAATACAACACCCCCCCTGATCCCGATCCCTCCCCAAGACTTACTAAGTACATCCCTGGTGGTCCAGCGGGGTCCCGGGTTCCATTTGCCCTCCGTGCTCGTGCTACTGCAAGCCGTGCTCTTTAAAATGGTGCCGAATAGCCTCTGAATTACCATGTCACAGGGGCTTCCAGCGCCATTGGTCAGCCCCTGTCACATGGCCATCGGCGCCATCTTGTGCTCCTGTCATGTGACTGGAGCTGACCAATGGCGCCGAAAGCCTCTGTGACATAGTATGGGCAAAGGCTATCGGCGCCATTTTGATTACTGGCAGCCGACAACGAAATCGCTTTCGGACCCCCGCTGGACCCCCAGGGATTATTGGCAAGCCTTGGGGAGGTCAAGAGCCCCCTCCTGACCCCCCCAAGGCTTGCCAATAATCCCTGGGGGTCCAGCGAGGGTCCGAAAGCGATTTCGTTGTCGGCTGCCAGTAATCAAAATGGCGCCGATAGCCTTTGCTCATACTATGTCACAGAGGCTTTCGGCGCCATTGGTCAGCTCCAGTCACATGACAGGAGCACAAGATGGCGCCGATGGCCATGTGACAGGGGCTGACCAATGGCGCCGGTAGCCCCTGTGACATGGTAGTTCAGAGGCTATTCGGCACCATTTTAAAGAGCACGGCTTGCAGTAGCACGGGCACGGAAGGCAAATGGAACCCGGGACCCCGCTGGACCACCAGGGATGTACTTAGTAAGTCTTGGGGAGGGATCGGGATGGGGGGGGGGTAGTTTGTATTTATGTAGAAAACTGATTTTAAATGCTTGGGGTGGGTTTTTTTTAAGCTTCCTTTGCCGTTTTGTTTTTTTGGCCCGGTTTCGGGTTTCCTCGTTTCGTTTTTCAAAAAAACGAAACGAGAAACCCGAAATTTACCACGAAGTATCCGAGTCTAAAAACGACCCTGCAGAAAAAAACGAAGCACATCTCTACTACCCATGTCACTCAAGATTCATAACGCTTTCCACATCTCATTACTAAAGTCTCTTATTTTGTCCGAATTTTCCAAAAAGCCGCCTGAACCTCAACCTCTGGCATCAGAAGAGGATATCACTTATCAAGTACAGGAATTCCTGGATATACAGAAAAGAGTACGACAATGGGAATACCAATATCGTGGGAAGGCTTTGGACTGGAGGAAAGCAGCTGGGAGCCCGCAGCTAACATTCTCGACAAAGAATTAATCAGGCAATTTCATATGGCTCATCCTAGGAAACCCAGACCCCCGGGAGGGGCTCTAAGAAGGGGGGTACTGTAATGCTCTGTGGCTGCAGGCGGCCGCTGTTGCTCACCTCTTTGCTTGCTGCCTTGGCTCCGTTGGGGGAACTTGTGGCCTCTGCAAGCTACCACCGGCCTTCTGCAATCCATTCTCGGGCCTCCTCGAGTGGCATGGATGCCTTTGACTGTCATCTTACCCGCGGTGTTTCCTAGGCGTGCGTGCACGCTCCCTGATCTGCTTTAACCACGTCATGGTGGGAATCCCGGGGGCGTCCCCACAAGATGATGTCACTCAACGTGGATACTTAAGCTCACCAGCCCAGACAGACAGCGACTAGGCAACAAGTTCACTTGCTACAACTATCTACTCTCTCTGCAACACTATTTCGGTTCTAACCTGCTCCTTGGTGGTCCTCTCGTCTCTTGGCTATCTGCTCCTTGGAGCGTCTTCACATGGATTCCTGCCTGCCTCGCTCCTCGAGGCTTCTCTGGACCTGCTACTGCCTTCAGCCGTTGTGCAGTTCCTGTTGTATTCTCTATGTGGGAACTCTCTCCGGTGTACCCTGATCTGCGGACCATTGCCATGACATCTGAAGAGGAACCCTCGCCGGTGTACCCCACTCTGTGGACCATATACTGGGACCTCCCACTGAGGAACCCTCTTGTATACCATCTCTATGGACCCAGTGTACTTTAGTGACTGTACTTCTACCGACACCCCTGCTCCTCGGGTAGTGCCACTACTATTTGTCTGCTCTAGTTCCTGAGCTGAGTCTGATGTCAGCAGCTGTGCTGTTGCTCCATGGCCCACCTCCAGAGGTCACTCTCTCTCTCTCTCATTCTACCTGCTGCTGTAACCCATCCCGCAGCCGAGATTCCGCCTCCCGACGGTGAGGCTCAGTGGGGCTCCTCCACTGGACATTTCCACCTCTCCCCTTGGTCAAAGGGTCCACATACTTACAAATCTAACACTCTTCACCATCTGCCTCTATGGCTGTCTGTCCAGCTTACTCCCCATGATGTCTTCCCATACTACTGCCAAAAATCTCTTATACATCCTAATATGCTATCAGTTAGGTGCTAGTGATTCCACCCAATCCTGGGTCATGCCTGCTGGCTGCCGGCCAAAGTCTAGGCAGTATTACCTGGGAAATGCAGTTCTCTGTGCAGCCATATTAACTTTTCTCTCACTTGTAACCTATCTTGTTCTAATCTTATGGTTTAAGAAGCTAATTCCTGCATAGGGACTAAGATACAGAGTTAGATATGCAGGAGAAAAAGTATTATTATATGTTGATATTCATTTTGTGGGGACCCCAATTTGTTTCTTTAGTTTAAAAAAAAAGTGTGTTTCTTGATTTGATTTGTTTTTCATTTGCAATTAAAGTCAAAGGAGAAAGCATTGCAACAAATATTTGGCTCTAGAATTGAGGTTTTCTAATCAATTGTCATTGTGGGAAGAAATCATCAGAAGGGGGAAAGGACAACAAAGTAGCTAGTAGGGATGTGAATCGTTTTTTAACGATTAAAATTATCGTCCGATAATTTTAATATTGTCTTAAATCGTTATAGAACACGATACAATAGAAATTCTAACGATTTATCGTTAAAAATCGTTAAATCGTGTTAGTGCGCACTAACGGGAGTTAGTGCGCACTAACTGAATATGATACAAATTGACACTTTCCAGGTCAGTAAAGGTCAGTTAGGAATGAATATGTGTTCCTATTGGCTGGCTGCCCTCTTATCTATTGATGTTAACCAGGTTCCCACTGAGGTGATGGTTGGGGGGATGGGAAATGGAAAAGGAAACTCAGGAACACTAACAGAAAATGATACAAATTATTGAAACTATCCAGGTCAGTAAAGGTCAGTTAGGAGTGAATATGTATTCCTATTGGCTGGCTGCCCCCTTATCTATTGATGTTACCAAGGTTCCAACTGAGGTGATGGTTCGGGGGATGGGAAATGAAAACTGTTGGTAGTTGACAAAAAAAGTAATGTGATCAGTCAATATGACTAGAACCTGTGCCCTATTCCTGATACCAGGGGTGTTGTGATCTTCCTGCACTCAGTGCCCTATCCCTGATACCAGTCTAAGACAGCTCCCTCCCTGCATTACTAGTGAGAGGCTGGCTTCACAGACAGGGGGGAGCTGCCTGACCCTCACTCCTGACTTCCCCCATGTCCCAGCTAGTGAATGGTGTGTGGGTGAGGGGGGGGGGAGGATGGTGAAGTCTGAGGACAGCTCCCTCCCTGCATTACTAGTGAGAGGCTGGCTTCACAGACAGGGGGGAGCTGCCTGACCCTCACTCCTGACTTCCCCCATGTCCCAGCTAGTGAATGGTGTGTGGGTGAGGGGGGGGGGAGGATGGTGAAGTCTGAGACAGCTCCCTCCCTGCATTACTAGTGAGAGGCTGGCTTCACAGACAGGGGGGAGCTGCCTGACCCTCACTCCTGACTTCCCCCATGTCCCAGCTAGTGAATGGTGTGTGGGTGAGGGGGGGGGGGGATGGTGAAGTCTGAGACAGCTCCCTCCCTGCATTACTAGTGAGAGGCTGGCTTCACAGACAGGGGGGAGCTGCCTGACCCTCACTCCTGACTTCCCCCATGCCCCAGCTAGTGAATGGTGTGTGGGTGAGGGGGGGGGAGGATGGTGAAGTCTGAGACAGCTCCCTCCCTGCATTACTAGTGAGAGGCTGGCTTCACAGACAGGGGGGAGCTGCCTGACCCTCACTCCTGACTTCCCCCATGCCCCAGCTAGTGAATGGTGTGTGGGTGAGGGGGGGGGGAGGATGGTGAAGTCTGAGACAGCTCACTCCCTGCATTACTAGTGAGAGGCTGGCTTCACAGACAGGGGGGAGCTGCCTGACCCTCACTCCTGACTTCCCCCATGTCCCAGCTAGTGAATGGTGTGTGGGTGAGGGGGGGGGGGAGGATGGTGAAGGCTGAGACAGCTCCCTCCCTGCATTACTAGTGAGAGGCTGGCTTCACAGACAGGGGGGAGCTGCCTGACCCTCACTCCTGACTTCCCCCATGTCCCAGCTAGTGAATGGTGTGTGGGTGAGGGGGAAGAGGATGGTGAAGTCTGAGACAGCTCCCTCCCTGCATTACTAGTGAGAGGCTGGCTTCACAGACAGGGGGGAGCTGCCTGACCCTCACGCCTGACTTCCCCCATGTCCCAGCTAGTGAATGGTGTGTGGGTGAGGGGGGGGGGGGGGGAGGATGGTGAAGTCTGAGACAGCTCCCTCCCTGCATTACTAGTGAGAGGCTGGCTTCACAGACAGGGGGGAGCTGCCTGACCCTCACTCCTGACTTCCCCCATGTCCCAGCTAGTGAATGGTGTGTGGGTGAGGGGGGGGGGGAGGATGGTGAAGTCTGAGACAGCTCCCTCCCTGCATTACTAGTGAGAGGCTTGCTTCACAGACAGGGGGGAGCTGCCTGACCCTCACTCTTGACTTCCCCCATGTCCCAGCTAGTGAATGGTGTGTGGGTGAGGGAGGGGGGGGGAGGATGGTGAAGTCTGAGACAGCTCCCTCCCTGCATTACTAGTGAGAGGCTGGCTTCACAGACAGGGGGGAGCTGCCTGACCCTCACTCCTGACTTCCCCATGTCCCAGCTAGTGAATGGTGTGTGGGTGAGGGGGGGGGGGGAGGATGGTGAAGTCTGAGACAGCTTCCTCCCTGCATTTCTAGTGAGAGGCTGGCTTCACAGACAGGGGGGAGCTGCCTGACCCTCACTCCTCCGGGGTATTGTGATCTTCCTGCACACAGTGCCCTATCCCTGATACCAGGGGTGTTGTGATCTTCCTGCATGCAGTGCCCTATCCCTATTAATACCAGGAGTGTTGTGATCTTCCTGCATGCAGTGCCCTATCCCTAATACCAGGGGTGTTGTGATCTTCCTGCACACAGTGCCCTATTCCTGATACCAGGAGTGTTGTGATCTTCCTGCATGCAGTGCCCTATCCCTGATACCGGGATGTGTGCAAGAAGATCCCAACACCCCCGGTATCAGGAATAGGGCACTGTGTGGAGGAAGATCACAACACCCCTGGTATTAGGGATAGGGCACTGTGTGCAGGAAGATCACAACACTCCTGGTATTAATAGGGATAGGGCACTGTGTACATGAAGATCACAACACCCCTGGTGCCAGGGATAGGGCACTGTGTGCAGGAAGATCACAACACCCCTGGTGCCAGGGTTAGGGCACTGTGTGCAGGAAGATCACAACACTCCTGGTATTAATAGGGATAGGGCACTGGGTGCAGGAAGATCACAACACCCCTGGTGCCAGGGTTAGGGCACTGTGTGCAGGAAGATCACAACACTCCTGGTATTAATAGGGATAGGGCACTGTGTGCAGGAAGATCACAACAACCCTGGTGCCAGGGTTAGGGCACTGTGTGCAGGAAGATCACAACACTCCTGGTATTAATAGGGATAGGGCACTGTGGGCAGGAAGATCACAACACCCCTGGTGCCAGGGTTAGGGCACTGTATGCAGGAAGATCACAACACTCCTGGTATTAATAGGGATAGGGCACTGTGTGCAGGAAGATCACAACACCCCTGGTGCCAGGGTTAGGGCACTGTGTGCAGGAAGATCACAACACTCCTGGCATTAATAGGGATAGGGCACTGTGTGCAGGAAGATCACAACACCCCTGGTGCCAGGGTTAGGGCACTGTGTGCAGGAAGATCACAACACTCCTGGTTTTAATAGGGATAGGGCACTGTGTGCAGGAAGATCACAACACTCCTGGTATTAATAGGGATAGGGCACTGTGTGCAGGAAGATCACAACACCCCTGGTGCCAGGGTTAGGGCACTGTGTGCAGGAAGATCACAACACTCCTGGTATTAATAGGGATAGGGCACTGTGTGCAGGAAGATCACAATACCCCTGGTATCAGGGTTAGGGCACAAGTTCTAGTCACATTGACTGATCACATTACTTGTTTTGTCAAGCTACCAACTGTTTCCATTTCCCATCCCCCATATACTGTCAGTGGGAAGCTTGGTAACATGAATAAATAAGAGGGCAGCCAATAGGAATACATATTCATTCCTAAACTGACCTTAACTGACCTGAAAAGTGTCAAATTGTATCATTTTCAGTTAGTGCGCACTAACTCCCAGTTAGTGCGCATTAACTCCCGTTAGTGCGCACTAACTCAAGTTAGTGCACACTAATCGGAAAAAACGATTTTTAACGTTTTTTAACTAAAAAATCGTGCCTAACACAATTTTCTTGCCCTGCCATATGATTTCTATCGTTAAGACGATATGGAAAACGATTCACATCTCTAGTAGCTAGAGAGACTGGAAAGTGGCACCAAAAGTGATATGAATAGCCTAAGGCTCCGTAAAGAGCTAGAGTTCTCCAAGTCACCATGAGAAGAAAAAAGAGGCAGAAAAAGTGGGAATAACACCCCAAGACACCAAAAGAGGGTACCATCAAAAGAAACATGAAATCTTGATGGCATCTCGAGTAGCAAACTGGCACCAAAAGTGGCATCAGAATCCTTAGGCAGCATGGAGGGGAAACAAAGTAGAACATGTAGCAGAAAAAAAACCCAAGGCAGGCACTGATAAAGGTGCCAAGCAGCACAATGATCACCTTCAAGATTCCAAAATAACATGAGAGGCTTAGAGCAGCCCACCAAACTGGCAAGAACAACTAAAGGTGTAAGGTCTTGGTCATAACAGCAAGTTTCAGTGGCAGAAAGAACCCCAAGTTGTAAAGTCTGGACATGGCAGCAAGACTCCGAAGGTGTAGCATGAGAGGTATAGCAGCAAAGCAGAGTAGCATGGTAGATGTCATTCATTCTGTTGATACCAGTTTATGTATGCACTATAGTAATATATCTAGAGGGATATTAAATCTAATATGCAAAAACATCACTAATAATCATCTGTTCTAGAATGATTTCACCATAACCTCTGTGAATTTAAATTTAGAATTTCCAGCCTCCCATGCAGGGTTGACCTTTAATTAGCACAAGATGGCGCCGGTCATCCATTGCTCCTACCATGTGACAGGGGCCGACCAATGGCACAGGTAGCCCCTTTTACATAGTAAGGTCAAAAGCTATCGGTGCCATTTTGAATACCGGCAGCTGATGGCATGAGTGCAGTAGATGGCTCTCGGATCCCCGCTGGACCACCAGGGAGTTTTGGCAAGTCTTGAGGGGATCAGGAGGGTGGAGGGTTGTAGTTAATTAAATTTTAGCCAGGAAACGAATAAGAATGGAACGCATGAATGGATCGGACCCCCCCCCCCCCTTGCCGAATGCAATGTATCTTTCCCCCCCCCTCCATGAATACGAATACTGAATGTGACCTATGCAGTCCCTCTGCACATCCCTACTGTTGGCAAGGGGGCAGGGGTGGGATGCCCAGAAGCTACGGCATGTCCAAATTATGACAACAAAAGTAATGTGCAGTTTGCATAGTACATCTCGGACAAGATCAGTATTCAAGATAAATGTCAGTGGATACACACAGCAGTGATAGGTTTGATTAGAAAAATGCTTCACTGCAATAAGTTGTCTCTGTTTTCTCCTTAAGGAAGCAGGAATTCATCTTATTCAGTCATAGAGAGAAATGACACATTTGTAATTTATATGACCATAATATGAAGGACGTACATTTTCTTGGATGTGAACAAGAATATACACATCCTTCCTATGATGGTGATATACATTTTAAATGCTGGGTTCAAATCCCACTGTCACTCCTTGTGACCTTGGGCAAGTCACTTTTTGCTCCGTTGCCTCAGGTACAAAATTAGATTGTAAGATCTGTGGGGATAGGGAAATATCTATAGTACCTGAATGTAATTCGCTTTGATGTACACTGTGAAGTGCTGAAAAGCAGAATATAGAAATCTGATAAGGCAGAGAGGTCACACATAACTCACTAAGGGGGTCATTTATCAAAAAGTGCTAAGGTTTTTTTGCATGTGATAGCACCATATCATATGGTGTGATGCAAATTTGGAGGAGTTAGGGGTGGGCTGGGTTAGCCTGTCTCTGAAGAGCTATTGTACAGACTTAACTACACCTTTTTGGATGGCATTAAGCTGTGTGATAGCTAGAGAAGGGGAGAGCGTGAGAGAGAGTGAGCCTGGCCATAGTGTTGCTTCCCTAGATAGGTATTTGTATCCCTATGGTAGGCCTACCTAGTAACTCGAGGTGAGGTTTAGGTATTAGTGTAGGGGGTTAGGGGCCACTTTGACATTCAAAGTGACCTACGGAGTGAGTTTCCTCACTCCGAAGGTCATCAAATCTTCACAAGAGACCACTGTTCTGTTCGTACGTCTCACTTTGAATGTCAAAGTGGCCCCTAACCCCCTACACTAATGCCTAGGGATGTGCAGAGCAAAATTTTATGTTCATATTTTTTATGTCCGAAAGGGGGTCCCACTTGCGGCCAATATGGACATAAAAAAAATCCAATGAGTTGGGTATATGTACATATGTGCAAAAAAAAATTTAAACCCCCTCACCCTCCTTAATCCCCCCCCCCAGACTTACCACAACTCCCTGGTGATCGAGCGAGGAGTGAGGACGTCATTTCTGCAATCCTTGGCGAGAAGCATGTGACGTCAGTGGCACGTCGAGTGACGCGGCGTCACGTGATTCCCGGCTCGTTCGCGCCGGACGGCTCGTTCGGCCCAAAAAGAACTTTTGG
The DNA here is from genome assembly GCF_901001135.1 of Rhinatrema bivittatum. Taxonomy (NCBI): domain Eukaryota; kingdom Metazoa; phylum Chordata; class Amphibia; order Gymnophiona; family Rhinatrematidae; genus Rhinatrema; species Rhinatrema bivittatum. Next base: position 155,769,801 of record NC_042620.1, on the reverse strand, counting down.
CCAGCTTGGGGGGGCCTCCTGACCCCCCCAAGCTGGCCAAAAGTTCTTTTTGGGCCGAACGAGCCGTCCGGCGCGAACGAGCCGGGAATCACGTGACGCCGACGTCACGTGATTCCCGGCAAGTTCGCGCCGGACGGCTCGTTCGGGCCCAAAAAGAACTTTTGGCCAGCTTGGGGGGGCCTCCTGACCCCCCCAAGCTGGCCAAAAGTTCTTTTGGGCCGAACGAGCCGTCCGGCGTGAACGAGCCGGGAATCACGTGGCGCCGCGTCACTCAGACGCGACGTCACGTGATTCCCGGCAAGTTCGCGCCGGACGGCTCGTTCGGCCCAAAAAGAACTTTTGGCCAGCTTGAGGGGGTCAGGAGGCCCCCCCAAGCTGGCCAAAAGTTCTTTTTGGGCCGAACGAGCCGTCCGGCGCGAACGAGCCGGGAATCACGTGACGCCGGCGTCACTCGACGTGCCGCCGATGTCACATGCTTCTCGCCAAGGATTGCAGAAATGGCGTCCTCACTCCTCGCTCCATCACCAGGGAGTTGTGGTAAGTCGGGGGGGGGGGGGGATTAAGGAGGGTGAGGGGGTTTATATTTTTATTTTGGCTCAACAATCGCGATTTCCCACATATCGAACATATCTATGTTCGATATGTGGGAAATCCGATCGTTTATGTCGAATCAATTTTTTAAGTAAAAAAAAAATATGAGTTGCGTTTTACTAATGCGGTCAATCCGAATGCACACCCCTACTAATGCCTAAACCTCACCTCGAGTTACTAGGCCTACGATAGGGATACAAATACCTATCTAGGGAAGTGATACTATGGCCAGGCTTGCTCTCTCTCTCTCTCTCTCTCTCTCTCTAGCGGTTGTATGCAGGAATTATAACAGGCCTGGCACCTATCACAAAGTCTGATGAAGTTATCACAATTTGCACTACCTTAGCTCTTCACATAGGTAATTAGCACAAAGTGCAATAAACTTAATATTTGCATAAACCATGCCCCTTTTGCTATTGCATGTGGTACATACCGCATTTTGATAAATCTAGGTCTAAGCTGGCTGGCTGCTATATTGTAATAATTATAAACTATCTTTCTTGCACCTGTTCTTCTCCATAGACTATAATGAACATTGAAATGAATGAGGGGTAAAACGAATGAAACAAATAGGTCACAGCCCACCTCACTTTCTCTTCTTCTTTTCTAAATACTTTTTATAGTTTTTCTTTCAGTCTTTCATTAAATGCTTTCTGTCAGAAATCCCACAAAGAAATGACAGACTAAAAAGGTGACTGTTCTAAGATAAATATTCCTTTCGCTTTCAGGTTAAAAAAAATGAAGAAGTCTCACTGGATTAAACTGGTTGAAAAAGGGCTTCACATTTATTGGTCGTCCTCCTTCCTTGGACCTTCCCACCCTGGCTAAAACTCTGGCTTGAAGAGAAAAAAAATGTAGTTTTCCTTGCCTCATGGACTCTAATGTGTCAAAAAATAAAACAATGGCAAAAAATAATAAGCATTCAGGAAATTGTATCAAACATTAAAATACTGACAGTGACGCTTCCAATTAAGCTGCTAGAGGACCTTCATACCACCCATACGTGCTATTATGTTGTGCAATGATTAAGCATGCCCGGGTCATGCTTAATCATTGGTCCTGGCTGAATTTCATTTTTTGATTTTTTTTAGATTGAGTTTTTTTCATTCCCTCCTCAACCCTAGTGTATATGGGTAAGGAGGGAATGAAAACATGAGGGAATAATATAATTATAATCATTTAACCTTTTAGATCCTGCTCATTGAAGGAATTATTTCCTGATGCCCCTTTTTGCATATCTTAGTTAACTAGACCCAAATATGGTATAAAAAAATTTGCAAGGAAATCTGACTATGGGTTTTTGAGAAAAACCCATGTCCACTAGTGGAACGTTGGGATCAACTGGGGTCAAAATTTACTTTTTTAAAAATTCTTTATTTTAGGTAATTCTTGTAACATACTGCAATACTACAGCATATATAATACATAAGAATGAAAATTAGTAAAAAAAATCAAGCATGATAATCTGGATAACATTTTTCACGTAAATGTTTACCACAAAAGTCACAAATATCAAAAAAAGGTAAAATACATATAATCCCATGCTCTCTCTCATGTATACACACACACACAAGCTTCTCACTTCCGTGCTCTCTCTCAAGCACGTACACAGACTTCACTCCCATGCTCTCTCTCTCTCAAACATACATGCACACAGGCTTCTCACTCCCATACACTATATCAGGGATCTTACTCTCTCCTGGGCCTTCATCTCAGGCTGCAAGGATTGAGCAAAACAGGCTTGCATTGGTCATCCTCTTCTCGGGCCGCGCGAGATTAGCTCCGCAATGGCCCTGCTCAGGCGACCTCTTCTCGGGCCGCACAAGATTAGGTCCACGATGGCCCTGCTCAGGTATCCTCTTCTCGGGCTGTGTGAGATTAGGTCTGCGACGGCCCTGCTAAGGCGTTCTCTTCTTGGGCCACATGAGATTAGCTCCGTGACGGCCCTGCTCATTTCCTAATTTGGAATAAAATGAAAACTCAGAAGTATTTGACTGTTGAAGAAGCATTTGAACAAGCTTTGGCCGATTCTGAAGCTACAAAAGCTGATATTATGATTCTACCACCATCAGATAATTTAGAAGACTCAGATATCGAAGATATCAATGACAAAGACCTAGCACCAGAAGTACCAGCAGATGTGTGCAGTGAAGTGGATGTTGCAGTTGAGTCACGCAATGAGGAAGAGGATGAAGATGACAAATTGCTATCAACCTATTGTCAAGAATTTATTTATTTATTTATTTTTAATAAGATGAGATGAGATGAGATACCAAACGGAAAAGAAAACCAGAGAAGCCAAAGCCAAGATGGATCAAGACAGATGATTTCAAGACCACAATGGAAGATCATGCCCCCAAAAAGTTGGCTGATATTCATCCAGATCTTCTTCAAAAGACACCATTTAAACTTTTCATAGAAATTATGGGTGAAGATTATTTAGAAGAATTAGCATACAAAACAAATCTATATGCCAGACAGAAATTGGCAAGTGTTGACACAAATGCTGACAAAATCACTCGTTTATTCGGAATCCTCTTGCTCAGTGGATATTACCATGTTCCAAAGGAAAAGCATTACTGGTCAACAGTAGAAGATTTGAGCCACCACATTGTGCCAAAAACCATGTCAAGAAAACGCTTTGAGGACATGAAAACCTATTTTCATATTGTTGACAATTTGCAACTACCACCTGGAAAAGCTGCAAAAGTTGAGCCATTTTATACCCATTTATCTGCTCAGCTTTTGAAGATTGGAGATGTTTTTAGTGAAAGCCTGAGCATTGACGAATTGATGGTACCATATTATGGCCATCATAGCTGCAAAATGATCATTCGAGGCAAACCAATTTGATTTGGATACAAAATATGGATGATGTGCAGGCCAGATGGTTTTCCATTTTCAACGCAGATTTATACAGGTGCCAAACATCAGCCAGAAGAATCAGGCACTGATAAAGCAGAAAAAGTTCCACTTGGTACAAGAGTAATTTTGGATTTGATTTCAGTCATTCAAGAGCCAAGAAATCATTGCCTTTTCTTTGATAATTTCTTCACATCACACAACTTGATGGTGGAACTGAAAGAAAAGGGATTTCGAGCAATTGGCACTGTCAGAGAAAACAGGACTGGGAAATGTCCCCTAATGGCACCTAAAGAACAGCAGACACAGATGATGGAGACATCATCTGTGTCCGCTGGAATAACAGCAGTGTGATCACAGTCATGTCCAACTGGATGAAGCCATTTCCACTTCAAAATGCCAGCCGGTATTCTCTCATAGTGTTATTGTTTGTAAGGATTTGGGTGGACCGCTGGACTTTGTGGCTGCTGACTATGCCCACGGGGGAAGTCCCGTGAGGGGCCATAGGTCAGGCTCAGCTTTAGGACACACACACACAGTTAGATCTTTTATTAAACAGTATTCAGGAGCCACCAGAGGTGGCGGTAGTGAGTAGGAATGTAGCCCGGCTGGGCTTGTAGTCCCTCAGGCTCTGGAACAGCGATCCCACAATGGCTGTGCTGTAGTGGAGAGAAACTGAGATCGTGAGTACAAGCAATATACACAGGTTTCAGGAATAGAACCTCGTTGGTATAGTACTTACACAGTGGTCTCTCGGTATGGAGCTCAGGAGCTGAAGTAAAGACAGGCCCTCAAGGAGCGAGTACCTGGTTCCAGGGAACAGCTCTGAGAGAAGTAGATAGTAACTCACTGATGGTATAGGCAGCGGTGTCTTCCAGGCAGAAGTCCAGGTAGCGAGTCCAGGAACATGGGCCCTCGAGGAGCGAGTACCGGTTCCAAACAGTGACCTGAAAGAGAAAAGAGAGAGGCCCCCGAGGAGTGGGTACCCCAAATAGAGTAGTCCAATAGTGGAGGCAGAGTCGCTAGGTATGGAGAGTGAATCCCATCCATTAAAAAACCTTTGCTAACTCGATGGCTAGCAATCGCATAGGCTATTTGTATCCGGGATGCGTGACGTCATCACAGGGGGACACCCCTGAGGTTTGCACCAAAGAAGGTTCTTGAAGCAGAGCCATGTGGCCAGCGCACCCTAAAGCAACTGGACAGCATGGCGAGAGGCAGCGCCCAAGCCGGACCGCGGACGCTGGAGAGGATGGCAGGCAGACGCCGCGACAGCCAAACGTCCGTCAACCACAGGAGGAGTTGCGAAAGAGGTAAGGAGGGCGGAGTGGAGACATTGGGCAGCGACAGTCATAACACAAAGAAAAGAAAAAAGTTCTAATAAAGCAGCCAAAAATAATTGGTGCTTACAATCAAGGCATGGGTGGTGTTGATCTACTTGACCAGCTTTTAGCAGCTTATCGCCCAACACTTCGCTCCAAAAAATGGTGGTGGAATTTATTTTCAAATGGCTTGAACATGGCTGTTGTGGCAGCTTGGAAAATTCACTGCCATCTGCTTGGAAAAGAAGCAATGAGCCACTTGGACTTCCTACATGAAGTATCTACTGTAGCAATGAAATGTGGCCTTTCAAGCTACCGCATCCGGAAAGGAGGTCCTATAGCACCCATAAGCGCTGATGTAAAGGCATCACAGCCTCACTTCTTGTCCTCAACTTCCCAAGACCGATGTGCTGTCTGCTCCAAAAATACAAAAAAATGGTGTGACTTTTGAGGTAATCGTTTACATGAAAAATGTTTTCCAGATTATCATGCTTGATTTTTTTGACTAATTTTCATTCTTATGTATGATAGCTGTAGTATTGCAGTATGTTACAAGAATTACCTAAAATAAAGAATTTTGAAAAAGTAAAATTTGACCCCTGTTGATCCCAACGTTCCACTAGTGGACATGGGTTTCTCTGAAAAACCCATAGTCAGATTTCCTTGCAAATTGTTTTATACCATATTTGGGTCTAGTTAACTAAGATATATAAAAAGGGGCATCAGGAAATAATTCCTTCAATGAGCAGCTTTTCCTTTGGAGCATGGTGAGTGCCAATGAGCAAGAGGATTCCGAAGAAATGAGTGATTTTGTCAGCATTTGTGTCAACGCATGCCAATTTCTGCCTGGCATATAGATTTGTTTTGTATGCTAATTCTTCTAAATAATCTTTACCCATAATTTCTATGAAAAGTTCAAATGGTGTCTTTTGAAGAAGATCTGGATGAATATCAGCCAACTTTGTTGGGGCATGCTCTTCCATTGTGGTCTTGAAATCATCTGTCTTTATCCATCTTGGCTTTGGCTTTGTTATTGTTTGTAAGTTTTTGGGTGGACCCTTGGACACTGTGGCAGCTGACCATGCCCACAGGGGGAAGTCCCGTGAGGGGCCACAGGTCAGGCTCAGCTTTGGGACACACAACACAGAGTTATATCTTTTATTACACAGAGTTGAGAAGCCACCAGAGGTGGTGGTAGTGAGTAGAGATGAAACCCGGCTAGGCTTAGGGTTCCTCAAGATACTGGAACAGTGATTCCCTCTGTGGCTGTGCTGTAGTGGAGAAAATTGAGATAGTGAGTACAGTGGAGCATACACAGAGTTCTGGTATAAAGCCTCGTTGGTAAAGTTACTCACACAGCGGTTACTCCCAGAAGGTGACACAGAAGCTGGAATAGAGGCAGGCCCTCGAGGAGCAAGTATCTGGTTCCAGGGAACAGCTCTGATGAAATAAAGTTGGTAACTCACTGATGATGTAGGCAGCGGTTTCTTCCAAGCAGAAGCGATAAGTTCAGGTAGTGAATCAGGGAACATGGGCCCTCAAGGAGCGAGTACCGTTTCCTGATAGCGACCTGAAAGAAATGAGAGAGGCCCCCGAGGAGCGGGTACCCCGTTAGGATAAAGTCCAAAAGTTGGAGAGGCAGAGTAGCCAGGTACTAAGAGCAAATCCCATCTGTAAGGAGTTCTCTTGCTAACTCGATTAGCTAGCAAAAAGTGTAGGCTTTTGTATCCGGCATGTGTGATGTCATCACAGGGGGACAGCCCTGAGGTTCGCGCCAAAGAGAGAATAAGAAGCAGGGCCCTACTGCGTGTGCACCCTATGGTACATGGACAACATGGCGGGATGCAGCACCCAAGCCGGACCAGGGACGCCAGAGAGGACGGCAGGCAGACGCCGCGGCAGCCAGATGTCCATCAACCAAGGGGAGGAGTCGCCAAAAAGGTAAGGTGGGCAGAGTGGAGACGTCAGGCAGCGACAGTCATAACAGGCTTCTCTGGTTTTTGTTTCCGTTTGGTATCTCGTGATTCTTGACAATAGGTCGATAGCAATTCATCATCCTCATCCACTTCCTCATCGCGTGACTCAACTGCAACTTCTACTTCACTGCACACATCTGCTGGTACTTCTGGTGCTAGGTCTTCGTCTTTGATATCTTCGATATCTGAGTCTTCCAAATTATCTGATGGTGGTAGAATCACAATATCAGCTTTTGTACCTTCAGAATCAGCCAAAACTTGTTCAACTGCTTCTTCAACAGTTAAGTACTTCTGCATTTTCATTATATTCCAAATTAGGAAATGAGCAGGGCCATCGCGGAGCCATCGCGGAGCTAATCTCGTGTGGCCCAAGAAGATGACGCCTGAGCAGGGCCATCACAGACCTAATCTTATGCGGCCCGAGAAGAGGACATCTGAGCAGGGCCATCGCGGAGCTAATCTCGCATGGCCTGAGAAGAAGACGCCTGAGCAGGGCCGTTGCGGAGTTAATCTATCACGGCCCGAGAAGAGGAGGACCGATGCAAGCATGTTGTGCTCAGCCTGAGATGGAGGCCCAGGAGAAAGTAAGATCCCTGATATAGTGTATGGGAGTGAGAAGCCTGTGTGTATGTATGTTTCAGAGAGAGTATGGGAGTGAAGCCTGTGTATGTGCTTGAGAGAGAGCATGGGAGTGAGAAGCCTGTGTATGTGTGTGTGTGTGTATGCATGAGAGAGAGCATGGGATTATATGTATTTTACCTTTTTTTGATATTTGTGAACCTTTTTTTGCATTTTTATTGATTTTTCAAAAATGTGGACCACAGAGATGCCAACGTTCCACATGTGGAACATGCAAAAATAAATTGGTGCTGATCAAGTTGTATCTTACCTACAAAAGAAAGATTTATACCAAAATGATCAGAAAACTCTTGGGAACTTGAATATATCAGACATGTGCTTTGATTTTTACTACTGGGTCAGTTTTTGAGTCGGTCACTTCGGGGTAAAGTTCGGTTTTCCTCGGTTAGTTTTTTTGACAAACAAAAAACTAAGAGAGAAAAATGAAACCGGCTCAAAAAACAATGCGGGAAAACGAAGCTAAAAAAACCCCACCCCAAGCATTAAAACTTACTATAAAACATTAAATACACCCCCCATCCTGATCCCTCCCCAACACTTACCAACATCCCTGGTGGTCCAGTGGGGTCCCGCGAGCGATTTATACCTCCGTGCCCAGCGTGTCTGCCTCGCTCAGAATGGCACCGATAGCGTCTGAATTACTATGTCATAGGGGCTACCGGCGCCATTGATCAGCCCCTGTCACATGGCTATCGGCGCCATCTTGTGCTCTTGCCATTTGACAGGGGCTGACCAATGGCGCTGGTAGCCCCTGTGACATAGTATCGGCAAAGGCTATCGGCGCCATTTTGATTACTGGCAGCCGATGACGAGATCGCTCCCGGACCCCCGCTGGACCCCCAGGGACTTTTGGCAAGTTCAAGACCCCCCAAGACTTGCCAAAAGTCCCTGGGGGTCCAGCGGGGGTCCAGGAGCGATCTTGTCGTCGGCTGCCAGTAATCAAAATGGCGCCGATAGCCTTTGCCCATACTATGTCACAGGGGCTACCGGCGCCACTGATCAGTCCCTGTCACATGGTTGGGGCACAAGATGGTGCTGATGGCCATGTGACAGGGGCTGACCAATGGCGCCGGTAGCCCCTGTGACAAAGTAATTCAGAGGCTATCGGTGCCATTCTGAGTGAGGCAGGTACGCCGGGTACGGAGGGACAAATCGCTCGCGGGACCCCGCTGGACCACCAGGGATGTTAGTAAGTCTTGGGGAGGGATCAGGATGGTGGGGGGGGGGTTTGTATTATATTTAATTGTAATGCTTGGGATGGTTTTTAATTTAAAAAAAAATAATATGTACCCCTCTCCCCGTACAAACCCGAAAAATGGATTTTCCCCGAAGTTCGGGGAAAATCCGTTTCGGGGTACGGGGCCCCCGACCCACGACGAATTAGGCAATTTTGTTGAAATTGCCTAATTCGTGATAAACGAACCACATCTCTAGAATATATCAGAAAAGTTCTTTATTTATGCTCAGTATCATACCAAAAGGTGAAAAGGTCAAACTATGTAAAAAAGTCAGTTTTTGACCTACTTTGCATTTTCATATTTTTAAGAGTATTCAGCTAGGAACATCATATTTTTGTATTTAGACTGTTCAAGTTCAATACTCTCAAGCTAAATGGTTGAAAAATTGCTTTTCTTTAGGTTTGGAGTTATTAAAATTATTTTAAAAAATGTTCCACTTGTGGAACATAGAGGAGGACTTTGAAAGAAGAAGAGTGCTAACTAGAACCCACAATTTTTATACTGTATTTATAATATTAGAAAAAATGCATTTCTATAGTAGCTATAGAAGAAGAGTAGGCAATAGGGATGTGCACAGGTTTTTTTTTTCATGTCATTTTCATTTTCTGTTATCTGTTTGCTTTAATTTTTTAAATGGTTCAAGGATGTTTATTTCAGGTTTCCCTAATTTCCGTATTACTGCACACTGATAGTACTTAGTGCGCACTTACAGCTACATTTTAAATCCCTTGCGCACAGGGAAGACGGGGGTTACATGCACGGCTGGGCCTTGCTTGCACTGCGCTCATTTTAGAAGAGGCCCGGCCATGGGCGTAACCCCTGTTACATGCAAAAGAGGCAGGCCTCTATCAAAGGGCAGCCCAGGTGTGGGAAGGGGCGGTCTGGGGGTGGGGAGTTGTGGTCCAGGGGGTGGGGTGGGATGGGCGGAGCTGGAAGCCACCAGTACAGTGGCCATTTGCTGCTGTGCTGGGGGATCTTGTGCCGGCAGCCTCCAGGCACACACAACTTACGCCAGCTCAGGAGCTGGCGTAAGTTCAAAAAAAAGAAAACAAAAAAATGTAGGGCCTTCCAAGAGGTCAGGGAAGAGAGAGGAAGAGGGAGGGAGGGTAGGTAGAGGGGGTAGGAAAGATCCCTCCCAGTCTGTTCCTCAATTGGAGTGGACTGGGAGAGAACTGGGGGTAGCCCAATCTCGTCACCTTGTGTAAACTCTGCAAATCCCCCCCCCCCTTGCGTGCCCAGCCTGGATTTTAAAGCATACGCGCGCATGTTATAAAATTGTGCATCTATGTGCATGCTCGTATTTTTTAAACATCTACCCTTTATAGTATAGTTTTACATTCCCATTGGCGGTCGCTGCCTCTCTCTCCCACATGTCCCCCCCATAGTCACCCCAGTCACTTCCCTTCTCTCCAGTCACCTCCAACACCCACACATACACACAAAACAAGCTGCCTCTCTTTCACCAGTCACAACCTCAGCCTGTCTCTCCTCCACCTGTCAACTTATATACTTTCCCTAGTCAATCCCCCTCTCACCAGTCACCTGCACACACCAGGCTTCCTCTCTCTCTCACCAGTCACCACCGCAACCAGTCTCTCACCCACCTGTCACCCCATACATTCACCCCAGTTACTTCCCCTCTCATCAGACCCCCCCCCGCAAACACACAGACACACACCAGGGGAATTCAACGTATGCATATCCCAAAATGCCAGGGCCCCTTTGCTAAAATACAAAGGACTTGGCAAATTCACAATATGCATTTGCATTACATGCTTTTTCTTTTGCTGACTAGAACTTAATTTTATTATTATAGCACTTGTTTGTTTATATTTGTTTCTAGGCACTTGCTATCCTCCACAAATACCACCTTTCAACCTTGGCAATACAAACAAGTAATTAAGAAGACAGCCAATGGGAATGCAGAACCATACCTCTAGCTAACAACCTGTTCCACCAATACTAATTTTTATGAAATTTTGTTTTGGTTTTTTTTCTTTTCGTGGCATTCCTGAAACAAGATGAAATAGCCATTTTTGTTGCCAGGACTGGTTTTCAGGATATCCACAATGAATATGCATGAGGTGTATTCATTGTGGATGTCCTAGAAACCAGACCTGTTAGGGGCACTCCAGGACTGGCATGCCAGCCCATGTTCTAGAACTTCAAACTGAATATGGGTCTTGTTTAATCTATAAACAATAACACCATTTATTATTACAATTGTACTTTTAAGTTCAGCTCATCACTATAGAGGATAACTAATTATTTTGAATATAAAGGTGATTATTATATAAATCAATGAATTTATTTTTTGAGAGCAATGTCAAGGAGCAAGGCCTTTTTTATGGTATCCTTTTAAAAATAAAGAGCTTTTTTCTGTTTCTGCTTGTTTTGTTTTTTATTTTTCATTTAAAAAGAATGCCATCTTAAACTAATCTATAATTGTAATTGGATTACTTGGTTACTATTGTACACATTTTAATAACAGTTTGGAAGGGAGTCTGGAAATCAGGCACCAGTGTCAAGGAGAAAGGCTGTCAAGCCATTGTTCTCTGAGGTGAAATCAGTTTCAGCAAGCTCATATAAAGAAGTCAAAACAATGTAGGCTTTTCCTGTGTTTTTCTTTTTTAAGCAGGCTGTGATGGGAATTCTATGACTTTCCAGCAGGATTTCTGTCTATTATAATTTCCACCAACTTTACATTTATACAGATTAAGCCTTAGCCCAATAGCTCAGAGGAGAGGGATCATTGTGTATACTTGTGAAAAGTAAGATGTTTAGAGGGAGTAGCATGGAATAAGAAAAAGCTTCTAAGGAAAACAGAAGAATATGTTGAGAATTTTAGTAAATGGTGTAGAGAATGAAAGAGAGTGCAGGAAAGATTGTTTTTAAATTCAAACCCTTTGACTGATCTGGAGCTTGACCCTCTCATTTAGTCATTTTAAAACATGTTAGAAATAATGTATTTTGTCTGTGTGGCACAACTAGATTGTAGGCTCCATGGAGAAGGGATTGACTTTATTTTTGTGGGTTTGTTCAGCATAGCATATGCCTAATAGAACTTAGGATGTGCTTGAAGCATATTTTCATTTAATTTTTTTTAATCTGCTTCCAATTTGATGAAATTTGTTATGAGCAAGTAAGCAGGCTGAAAAATTAAAGATATGTACATTTTGGAGGTAATTTTCAAAGACTGTATGTGAATATGTAACAGACTATCGTAACAATTTTCAAAAAAGGCATGTAAATCCTTCTGAATATTACACCCAGGAAGGGTAGCATTTAAACAATTGCACAAACATACATGTGCGCATGTTTGTTGGCCCATGCCCAGGGATGCAACCATGGAGCCTAATGAGGTTTATCCCAGGATACTAGGGGTGTGCATTCGTTTTGAACGCATATGTAAAACGCAACGTAATTTTTTTTTTAACTTAAAAAAGTGATGAGGCGAAAACGATCGGATTTCCAACGTATTCAACATAGCTATGTTGAATACGTTGGAAATCGCGATTGTTGATCCTAAATAAAAATTTAAACCCCTCACCCTCCTTAATCCCCCCCCAAGACTTACCAAAACTCCCTGGTGGTCGAGCGGGGAGTCAGGACGCCATTTCTGTATTCCTTTGCGAGGAGCATGTGATGTCGGCGTCACGTCGGAGTGACGCGGACGTCACGTGATTCCCCGCGCGTTCGCTCCAGGACCTTCGTTGGACACAACCGAAACTTTTGGCCAGCTTGGCCCCCCCAAGCTGGCCAAAAGTTCCGGTTGTGTCGAACGAAGGTCCCGGAGTGAACGCGCGGGGAATCACGTGACGTCCGTGTCACTCCGACGTGATGCCGACGTCATGTGCTCCTTGCAAAGGAATACAGAAATGGCGTCCTGACTCCCCGTTCGACCACCAGGGAGTTTTGGTAAGTCTTGGGGGGGGATTAAGGAGGGTGAGGGGTTTAAATTTTTATTTAGGGAATCGGTGCACGTATGGACATAGACTCAACTTATAGAATTCTACATATGTCCATATTGACCGAAATTGACCCCTCCTTTCGACTTATGGACTTATGAACATAAACATTTTGTCTGCATATCCCTACAGGATACTGAGGGAGCTCAGAGATATACTGGCAGGTCCGCTGCGTGACCTTTTCAATAAATCCTTGAAAATGGGAGTGATGCCAAGTGATTGGAGAAGAGAGATGTGGTCCCGCTTCCCAAAAGTGGGAGCAGAGAGGAGGCTGGAAACTACAGGCAGGTTAATCTCACCTCGGTGGTGGGAAAATTAATGGAGACTCTGCTGAAGGAAAGGATAGTGAACTATCTACAATCCAGTGGGTTGCTCAATCCAAGACAACATGGATTCACCAGGGGAAGGTCCTGTCAGATGAATCTGATTGACTGATTGATTTTTTTGATTGGGTGACTAGAGAATTGGATCAAGGAAGAGTGCACAATGTGATTTACTTGGATTTTAGTAAAGATTTTGATACAGTCTGTTCATTTACCTGAGTGCTGTGATACCCAGGGACTTCAATCGTTACCTGATATTGCAGGGAGTTCAAGGAATCATTACCTGCTTGGCTCCACACTTACACAGGGAGTTCAAGTCCCGGAGCCCTTGCTCCTGGGCAGAAGGCTGGCCTTTCTAGAATAATTAACAGGCTCTTGTCTTAATGCATAATTTTTATTAGTAAAAGACAAGAAATGAATATATAATTAGTCTTTCTTGGAAGCAGTGCAATACATCTAACAGTGACGTACCACCTAATCTGCTCAGTTATTACAATATACATCATTGTCTTATATACATGCATGGCTGACAACATTTTTTTCTGGGATAGCTCCCTTATTTGGAGTGGAGAATTACTGAAACCTTTACTAAAACTAATGATGTCAAATGCCGTTATCTGGTACACTCCCTTCTTTCCCTGTTCAGTAGCTAGGTCTTGAAGTGTCAACAGGTTCTACACAAACTGCTTCTGTTTCTCACCCAAGGTCTGTTTTGCTTGCTCATATAGACAAAATACATTCTTCTACTTGTGCAAAGCTGTTTCATTATTTCATTATTTATTCCAGGTTATTCTCATTCCCCTCTTGAAGAATTTACACTACTAATTCTTCACACCAAATGGCCCATATCCGGCTGTCTTAGGTTGTCCAGAATTACCCATCCTAGTGGTAGGTGACCCAAATCTTACCCATCATTGCCTAGCAAACTGTTTTTACCATCGGTTTTCTTTTTTACATAAGGGATTCTGTCCTGGGAGCACGTGGCTTAGCATATCAGGTTTTCACAATGGATTCTGAGAAATCATGATTCTGGGAGGTGAAGGCATCCTTGGTCAGAGTTGTTGCAGGCATGAGCAAATGCATGGGAGCCCGAAACATAACAGTAAGCACAGAAATTCTGCAGCTGCCTAATATTCTCAGGAAGACGATTCCACAGATGTGGGGCTATACTAAAAAATCCCTATTTCTTGTCTCTTTCAGCCTTACCTTAGCGACACTAGGAACCACTAACAAAGCAGAATTCTGAGACTGTAAGGGTCTATTAGGAGTGTACCTAGCTACCGCCTTCTTGAGATAATCCTGCCCCACCCCCCAGGGCTCTAAAGGTCAAGGACAGTAATTTAATTTGATTATCTGTTTAAATGGAAGCCAATGCAAAGTCTCCAGCACATGTCATGCTTTTAGGCTATTTTGTAACATGCACAAGTTATAAATTTGCTGCATCCCTGGGTATGTGCCTACTCACATGCACCAATATGAGCATGTACACTGCTTTGAAATTTACTGTCCCAATTCTTTATAACTTGTGATAGTTTTCTTAGGAAAGCATCAGGATTGTGCAAAGATGATATTATTTATTTATTTATTTGCAGATTTTTATATACTGTTGTTTGGTAGTAGCCTTCACAATGATTTACAGGTATAACAACAATTCATAAGAAATTTACAATCTGTGAATGCAACATAATGGCAAAGCAGTATAGGAAAGTTTTACAGACTGTCGAAGCAACCAAAGACAGTGCTCTAGAAAAATATTAAATATTGTGTTATAAATACATAAATAGGTTAGTTGTGAACATATAAGTGAATGTAAGAGGAAACTCAGTAATCAGTTCTCATGCTTAATTATGGGGACAGTGGATCTAACCTTCGTAGATTATAAGATCGCTAAGAACCTTAGTATTAACTAGAGATGTGCATTTGTTTTTTCTGAATTGGAAAATTTCAACAAAATTGTCCAATTCAGCATGTTTCGGGGGGGGCCTGAAAAATAATCGGGATTTTCCCATTTTTCCACAAAAATTTGTTTTTTGGATTAGTGCGCGCTAACTCCCGTTAGCGCACGCTAACAAAAACTAACAAAAAGTAACAAAAAATAACTAAATTTAACGGTTTTTGTTAGCGTGCGCTAACGGGAGTTAGCACGCACTAACTCAAAAAATGATTTTTCGTGGAAAAAAAACCCCGAACAGCAAAAAAACGACATTTCCTACAGCGGCTGAAAAACAAAGAACGACAAGAACACAAAAAACGATTCACATCTCTATTAACTGCTATGTACATAATAGACCTGGATATTTAGGAAGACTGTGGGGGAGAGAGTGTTAGGTGGAGAGTGTTTTAATGTAGTTTATCCTATGCCATCTCTATAAGTTTGTTGGAACATCCAAGTTTTGAGTAGTTTTCTAAACAGCTTTACATTGCTCTGCATCCTTAGGTTTTCTGGTAGTGTGTTCCACAGAGTCAGTCCTGCCAGTGAAATTGCTCTCTCCCATACTGTAGTGAGTCTGGCGGATGCAGCTGATGGGATTGATAATAAGGCCTTATTTGCTGATCTCATGTTATGCTGTGGGGTATGTAATTGGATTATAGCATTTAGCCATTCAACTTCATTACCTTATATTCTTTTGTGTAGGATTGAAAGTACTTTGAACTCGATCCGTTTGTCAATGGGTAACCAGTGAAGTGCTTTTAGGACAGGGGTGATGTGTTCTGTTTTTCTATGACCAGTTAGGATTCTAGAGGCTGCATTCTGTAATATTCGAAGCGGATATGTAGTTGATTTGGGGAGGCTTAGGAGCAGCGAATAACAGTAATCGAAGCACATAAAGATCAGGGTTTGCAGAATGGTTCTAAAGTCAGGTTGATTTAGGAGTGGCTTTAATCATTTAAGTATTAAAAGTTTGTTGAAACATTCTTTGATCTTCATGAACTTCAGAGATTCACACAGATGGGTAAAAGACTTGTGTGGCCTTGAAAACTCTTTGTAAAATTATTTTGTTCTTTCAATAAAAGATATCACAACCTGTATGGAAATATTGTTTAATGAAGAGGCAATATAACATTAATCTGGAGTTTAGGATTTACTAAGCAAATTATTTTGTATTATATATATATGCATGCTTACTAGGGGTGTGCATTCGTTCTCGACGTATTGGCAATCCGCAACATATATGTCCCTATTTGTTGTATTCATGGGATCACGAAATGTATGGCGAACCCCCACGAATACAATGTATCTAACGCATAAACACCCCACCCTCCTGACCCCCCCCCCCCCAAGACTTACCAAAAGTCCCTGGTGGTCCAGCAGGGGTCCTGGAGCGATCTCCTGCACTCGGACTGTCGGCAGCCAGTATTCAAAATGGCACCGATAGCCTATGCCCTCACTATGTCACAGGGGCTACCGATGCCATTGGTTGGCCCCTGTCACATGATAGGAGAAATGGACGGCCAGATCCATCTTGTGCTCCTACCATGTGACAGGGGCCAACCAATGGCACCAGTAGCCCCTGTGACATAGTAAGTGCAAAGGCTATCGGCGCCATTTTGAATACTGGCAGCTGACGGCCCAAGTGCAGGATATGGCTCCAGGAGCCCCGCTAGACCATCAGGGACTTTTGGCAAGTCTTGGGGGGTCATGAGTCCCTGGTGGTCCAGTTGGCCACAATAAAATATTAATATCAAATTGCCTATTAATGACCTGCTTTGCATGCATTATTTTTGTATACAAATTGCATGCAAAACAGGTCATTGTAATAAGGGAAGGAATCTGGGCAGAGCTGTGCAAATTATCACATATATTATGTGATATCATCGCATCATATGATATGTGTTGTTAGATGCAAGTTTGAGCACTATCATGGCTTAGTGCATCACCCAGTAAGTTAGACATGCTCAATAGACCATTTAGGAGACTTCCACTTTGAAACTAGACCAAACAGACAATTTGGGAATTCTGTGTTTTTGGGTATCAAAAAATATTACATATATGCTAGTATTTTAGTAGAAAATTATAACAGGAGTACATGAAACTATAAATCATTTGCAATTCTGAATCTTTAAATTTAAAATAGTCCAGGAAATATTCCTGCATGATTAACTCTAAATACAAACACTTAAGGAAAATTGGGTGTAATTCATCTGGTGTCATTAGGATATGTCAAAAAATGTTACCGGGTCATTCGTCAAATTGCATTAGAGCCTGAAAGTGTGTTGTTAAATGGAGTTTAGCATGCATTGTGCACATGATAAAGGAAAGCTAGCATGCAAATTTTAATTTTATTATGCAAGTGGGAGGAGTAAATGCAAATTAAGTTGTCCTACTGCGTTCCGCAACAGAATAAATCACACTAATGTGGGATTTAATGTAAAAAATAATTACACTTTTTTTTTTTGTGGTATCAGGGGAAAAAACATTTTATCGCATGTCCACGGCCACTATCGCGTATCATGGCTATTATCGTGGTTATTATCACGATTGTTAAAAAGAGATATTTTGTCAGACACACATAGCAGGCCCTCCTGGACCAATAAAAACAACTTTTCTTAACTGGCTTGTCTTCCTAACCCTATCATGTTTGTGGCAAGCTTACTGGTTGGGGAATATTGGATGCTGCAGACAAGAGGAACAACAACAACCACAAAAACAGGCAAAGGAAGTTCCAACCCCTCCTAGGGAAGTCCCTGCACTGGAACCCATGCCACTGACTCCACAGGGAGAGGGTTGTGGGCCAAGGCCGCACCTGCACACAGGCAGGCACCAGGCAGGCACGGCGGAGGAGACACAGGGAGCACATTTATCCTCCATGAGCCTCATTGCTGTGATATGCCAGAGAATTATGTGCTTATCAGGTATCACCTCAGCTCTTGGGATATCTTGGAATTATATGGAGAAATCAGATGGGATTGGGATCTGGTTACAGAAAGGTCCCACAATGTCCCAGGCCTTACTAAACTATTGGCCACTCTACATTTCATGGCAAGCAGCTTCTTCCAAACGACAATAGGGATCATAGGGGGAATGTCCCAAACCACTTTTTCCCGCTGCCTGGACCAATTGATAACAGCTGTATCTGACAATGAATCGCTACATAGCATTTCCTCGAGAGAGGCAGGACTTGATGGAATTGAAGAAAGGCTTTTATGCCATCGTTAACTTTCCAAGTGTTCTGGGAGCTATCGACTGCACTCATGTAGCCATCATCCCACCCCAAGACAGGGAGGAGATCTTCCATAATAGAAAGCTCTTCCACTCGACCAACATACAAGTGGTCTGTGACACTTGAATGTGCATCCTCAACGTGGTGGTCAGGTTCCCAGAAGCTGAGCATGGTACCTTTATACTTAGGCAATCGGACCTCTTTGAAAATTTTGAGGAAGGCTTCTACAGTGACTGTTGGCTTGTAGTTAAGATAGATGCTTCTTTCCCTATTCCATCTCTCGCTAAGTATTTGCAGCAAATGGCTCGGAAATGGGGGGAGCTGTGGGGGATTTATCAGCATCTCTGACATGACAAGTGGCTTGTATATGGGCTGATACACCAGAGCGTACTGTTAGCCTGGGTTTGGATGCCCGTTTTCGATGCGCTAGTACCCCTTACTGTATAAGGGGTAAAGCTATCGCGTAGAAAACGCGTGTCCAACCCCCCCCCCCCCCCCCGAAACTAATAGCACCCGCAACATGCAAATGCATGTTGATGGCCCTATTAGTTATTCCCGCACGATACAGAAAGCAAAATGTTCAGCCAAGCCACACATTTTACTTTCAGAAATTAATGCCTGCCCAAAGGCTGGCGTTAATTTCTGCCGGCACCGGGAAAGTCGGAGGCCGCAAAATTTAAAAAAAATCAAAAATTAAAAAAATAAAAATTAAATCGGCCGGCGGCCCGCAGGTCGGAAGATGGATGCTCAATTTAGCCGGCATCTGTTTTCTGAACCCATGGCTGTCAGCAGGCTCGAGAACCGACGCAATAAAAATTGCACGTCGGCTGTCAAACCCGCTGAGAGCCGCCACTCCTGTCAAAAAGGAGGCGCTAGGAATGCTCTAGTGTCCCTAGTACCTCTTTTTACCACGGGCCCTAATTTGCATCTTCTTCCCCCCTGAATCGCGCGCACAGGAGAGTGGCCTGCGCGCGCACTGGGAGAGAGCTGGTGCTCACCCGCTCTCCCACGACTTTTACTGAATTGGCCCGATAGTTAGGTGTGCAGGCCCTTGCACCAGGTCTTGCCTTTCTCTCCCCATGCTTGAGAGGCCTGCTAATCTTATAAGGGTGAACAATGCACTTGCCATAAAGCTTGGTGTGTGAGCAGCCACTATACCCTTTCTACAGGTTCTCTGTTAATAGTACCCTTTTCTAATCCTTCCTTTTGGACCAGTAGAAATCTCAAAGGTGAATCACATTTAAGTGTCCATACTGCTGGTACTTGCAGAACAGATGTGGCCTGTTAGTGATGGATCAGCCAGGATGACAGATACATTTTGTCATGTTCATCACAGAAGTGAAACAGAAGCAGCAGCCTGTGCATTTTTGGGCCTAGCATATTCCCTGTGTCAGGACAGAAAAATGTTTGTATCTATGGAGGACATACTGCAGAGTAGCTAGGGACATGCATATTCAGACCACAAGGTAGAGTTTTTTCTGCTAGGACAGGTGTGGCATCTCTGATGTACTGCTTAGTATAGCGGTGTTTAAAAAAGGATTGGATAAGTTCTTGGAGGAGAAGTCCATTACCTGCTATTAAGTTCACTTAGAGAATAGCCACTGCCATTAGCAATGGTAACATGGAATAGACTTAGGTTTTGGGTACTTGCCAGGTTCTTATGGCCTGGATTGGCCACTGTTGGAAACAGGATGCTGGGCTTGATGGACCCTAGGTCTGACCCAGTATGGCATTTTCTTATGTTCTTATGTTTGATGACTGCTATGAATGAGCAGTCTTAGCTTGGTTGTAAGGAGCTGGCACACATTTGGGGGAATCCCCAGACACATTTTATTAGTCTGAGAGATGTTACCTAGATTCAGCAAATGCTATATTGTTCATAGAGTATTCCAGAAAAAGGTGGCATGCACCTTTTTCTCATCCTCAAATAGGCTTTTAAGTCTGAGGCTAAGCTATAGGCTAGCTTCTACTGTCTTACAGCATGTTCTGCTTTGGCAGAAAAATGTCAAAGAGATTGTGATGTCATTGATGCCTTCATTGTGACTTTGCTGCAGGAGATTCGGGATATGGTTGCAGGACATGGCTTCTTACCCCCGCCCATTGCTATTTCTAACATGCCAGTGGAGACAAGGTACAATAAGATCTTATGTTCTACCTGCTGTGTCATAGAATGCACCTGTGAAGTTCTCAAAAGTAGATTTCATTTTTTGGACAATGTATATCCCACCCAAAGTAGGAGATATACTGCTGCTCTGTTGTGCATTCCATGGCATACCAATGGAGATACTTCGGATCTACTCCCAGACTCCCTCATGTGCACCTCCACAAGTCAAGGACACCACACTGAGTTGCAGCCAATTTTGGTAAAGACTCAAAGAATGCTGCTTTGCCTGTTAGGCCTCAACTACAACTTCCCCTTTTCCTTCCATGGAAGGGGGGCCAGTAGAGTGTTTACAGCTGTTCTCCTCTCTATCATCTTTCTTTCAGTCACTGCTCCTCTGTCTGTGTCATTGTATAACAGAAAACATGTATGCCTATTTAAGCTTTATCTCCAGAATGGAGCAGCAGACTGTACTGAAAGATTGTAGTCAAATTAAAGATAGCACCAAATGCATGGGACTGGCCTAATGTTTTCTGACTGGGTAGCTGGGTTTAAAAAAGGTTTGGATAAGTTATTGGAGGAGAAGTCCATTAAATTAATTAAGTTATTGGAGGAGAAGTTATTAATTAAGTTATTGGAGGAGAAGTCCATTAAATTAATAACAAGGAAATGTCATGGCTAAACACCGCTATAACCCCACACGCCCCACAAAGGAACCTCAGGTCCTCAGACTCTGGCCTCCTCACCGTCCCCAACACCAAAACTGCGCACCTCACCACTACCCGAAAACGAGCATTTTCTGTAGCCGGCCCCACACTTTGGAGCTCCCTCCTGCCCCAACTCAGAAATGAATCCTCCACGCAAGTATTCAAAAAACAACTCAAAACATGGCTCTTCAGAAAAGCCTTCCCGCCAGACACTTAGCACCTCCCAGGGCTCATATCTACCCCTAAAATCAAACCCCCCTACCTAATCTTCCCACTCAGCCAATCTCTCCCTACATCCCTCCTCTTCCCCCTCCCCCCACAACACCACAGAATACACAATATCTCCTCATACCCTTACCCAAGTTAACTACTCCAACACCCCAAGACTCTATATAGACTGTTTTTCTATAACTTGCCCTCCCAATCCTCAATGTTGCAAAGTTTTAAATAAACGTTTCCCTTCAATTATTTCTCTAGTTTCTATTGTTACAATATAATGTAATATAACATTTCTCTTTATCCAACACTTAAGTTACTATTGTTACAATGTATCTGACTATATATGTTACCATGTTACAATGTAAAATAAGAGTCCTTGTCTTATAAGTTCAGTTTATTGTAAACCGATGTGATATTTCAATCAAATGTCAGTATATAAAAGCAAAGTAATAAATAAATAAATAAATAAGTAAATAAATAAATACATATATTTATTTATTTTATTTAAAACATTTATATACCGTTTCACCAAATACATGAAATGACCGAAGCGGTTCACAATACATTTTCAAAATAAAAATTAACTATAAAATAGCCCCCCAACTGAATTAAATAAATTAAAAATTATAAATAATAAATTATAATAGAAAAAAAATTACATTAAACTCATGATCAATTTTCAAAGTAAAATTAAATGCAGTAATTTAACCATTAACTTATAAACAAGATTAAGAAAAGGTAATAATCCAACACTTACTAAGCATAAATGATTAAGCAAGAATAGTGTTTAGAAATCAGGGTCTAATTTATAATGGGATCTAAATTTCCAAAAGCTTCTTTAAAGAAGTATGTTTTTAAAGCTTTTTTGAATTCTTTTTTGTTTTGAATTTGTCTCAGAGGGTCAGGTAAGGCATTCCACATTAACGGCCCTGCGACGGAAAATGCCCTTTGCCTGGTGACGTTTAAGGCGGTCTTTTTTATTGTCGGAACTTCTAATAAATTTTTTCCTGCAGACCTGAGGTCCCTAGATGGTTTATACATTCGCAATTCTGAACAGAGCCAAACAGAATCAATACTATTTAGTAAGGAATGAATCAATGTTAGAATTTTTTGAATTTTATTCTATATTTAACCGGAAGCCAGTGTAACTTCTGCAATACAGGAGAAATATGCTGTCTAATAGGGGTTGCTGTTAGAAGTCTAGCTGCAGAGTTTTGGATGAGCTGGAGAGGTCTGATGGCAGAATCTGGCAGCCCTAAATATAATCCATTGCAGTAATCCAGCCCAGAAAAAACCAGAGCTTGTAGAACCGATCTGTAATCATTGTTAAATAGAAGAGGCCGTAATCTTTTTAATACATGTAGTTTAAAAAAGGAATTCTTTACAACCTTCAAAATGTGCTGGGAAAGGGATAAACTTGAATCTATCCATACTCCCAAGTTCCGTGCAATTTTTGTAATTTGGACAGTTTCTTTACCCAACATAATATTTTCAGGAGGAGTATTTATAGGATTTGATATAAAACTCAAAAATAGGATTTCAGTTTTCTTTTTGTTTAATTTTAGCCGATTATGTGCCATCCATTTTTCAATGACAGAAATATATAACTGTACCAGACATAATGTTTCTTGCCATGACGACTTATATGAATTAGGGAATGGCCTCTGCTATTACTGGCATCAGTAGCATGGGATCTTCTTAGCGTTTGGGTACTTGTCATGTTCTTGTAGCCTGGTTAGCCTCTGTTGGAAACAGGATGCTGGGCTTCATGGATCCTTGGTCTGACCCAGCATAGCAATTTCTTATGTTCTTATGTTTTTAAGATAGTGACTCTAAAAGAGGCATGTGTCACAAGACATTTCATGTACAACTGCCAACACAGTGAACATAGATTGGCTTAGCTTGCGGCATTTGATTTGGCGGTCTTCCCCTTAAGACCCTGTCCTAGCCCTCACATGTTGGTGAGATAGTAGCATAAATGTGATGGAACTCCAGCTAGGCCTTGAACATGGAGAGCAACAGCTCTAGAAATCTTAGAAAATACAAGTAGCTCAGAAGCTTAAAGGCACAGCCTAAAGCTACAGGTAGAAATTGTA
The DNA here is from genome assembly GCF_901001135.1 of Rhinatrema bivittatum. NCBI lineage: Eukaryota > Metazoa > Chordata > Amphibia > Gymnophiona > Rhinatrematidae > Rhinatrema > Rhinatrema bivittatum. The sequence continues at coordinate 155,746,597 of NC_042620.1, read as the reverse complement.
TGGTATCAGTCACAGAGTTCCCATTTCACAGCCTCATCCCATAGCTGACAAACATCTGTATGCTGAGCTATGCACCTGTACTTACATTGCTTTCTGTCGCATGGACTTGCAAAGTCACTGCTGACAGCACCGCCTCAGCTGTTTCAGAGCCACTGTTGACATCAGAGTACTCACCAAGTAGGTCTTTACTTACAGCCTTTGGTAAAGCACCTGTGCAATGCTGTTGTATTCTTTATGGTTGCATGCACCTATATGCAGATGCTTCATGCTAATTTTCAACTATCATGCCCAGATGCTGAGGGCCTTGGCCATTGGGATCTCGTTGGTGAAGTAAGCTTCTCGGGAAGGTGACACAAGATTACTGGTCAGACTGTGTGAAGGCAAGATTGGGAATCAGATGGTATCATGTCTTGATTAGTATTTGCAAATCACCTCAGAAATGTCAACGTCACTGTATAGTTTCTAATGATTCTAAGAAGTCCTACATGTGTCCTAAGAAAAGGTTCACGTCCAACGCAAAAGTGTGTTAGAAACTATTTGCCTCACCTGACCCATCTTAGTAAGATTTGGAGATGGCATGGTGCTGCAAGGCCCTTGGCCAGTTGAGCTCAGATCTAGTCAGGTACCTAAAAATATGCTGAGTACCTTGCTTGTTGTGATATTAGCTATCCTTTCTGCCCTTATGCTATATGTGGTCACTCTTAAAGCACATAGGCTGAGGACTCCTGGGGTGAACAGCTTGAAAAATGGTCCATTTCCAAGTCAGTCACCACCCTTGCTGATCCACATGGCTAGCAGGAATTTTGGCTAAGCAGGAAGAGCTGCTGTCCTATAGGCTGTGCCTCATGTGTTGTTTGTCACTTTTACAGTTAGTTTTGAGCAGGGTAGCTGTGCTGATAGACTCTTTCTCATCAGCTCTGTGCTTAGCATAAAGGCTAGAGAAACTGTTGTCAGCTGATGACCTCAGGGGCCTAAAACCTTTCTCACTGGGAAATCTGTGACTGTGCTGAATGTCTGGGACAACAACTCCCAGAGATGTGATGTGGTTGGCATGATGGCTTATGCACTTTCTGTGTTGGTCTCTTCCAAGATAAGCATTTCCTGCCCTATGGGGGCTAGAGGGGCCCATGTAAAGGAACTCAAAAATGAAACTTCTGATATATTAGTTAAAATTTGTAACCTATCATTAAAATCAACAATTGTACCTGAAGACTGGAGGGTGGCCAATGTAACCCTAATATTTTAAAAGGGCTCCAGGGGTGATCCGGGTAACTATAGACCAGTGAGCCTGACTTCAGTGCCGGGGAGAATAGTGGAAACTATTCTAAAGATCAAAATCGTAGAGCATATAGAAAGACATGGATTAATGGAACACATGCAACATGGATTTACCCAAGGGAAGTCTTGCCTAACAAATCTGCTTCATTTTTTTGAAGGGGTTAATAAACATGTGGATAAAGGTGAACCGGTAGATGTAGTGTATTTGGATTTTCAGAAGGCGTTTGACAAAGTCCCTCATGAAAGGCTTCTAAGAAAACTAAAAAGTCATGGGATAGGAGGTGATGTCCTTTCATGGATTACAAACTGGTTAAAATACAGGAAACAGAGAGTGGGATTAAATGGTCAATATTCTCAGTGGAAAAGGGTAAACAATGGGGTGCCTCAGTGATCTGTACTTGGACCTGTGCTTTTCAATAAATATATATAAATGAAACAGATTGTGAATCATTACAGGAGGACCTTGCAAGGCTAGAAGATTGGGCATCCACATGGCAGATGAAATTTAATGTGGACAAGTGCAAGGTGTTGCACATAGGGAAAAATAACACTTGCTGTAGTTATACGATGTTAGGTTCCATATTAGAAGCTACCACCCAGGAAAAAGATCTAGGCATCATAGTGGTTAATACGTTAAAATCATCGGCCAGTGTTCTGCAGCAGTCAAAAAAGCAAACAGAATGTTAGGAATTATTAGGAAGGGAATGGTTAATAAAATGGAAAATATCATAATGCCTCTGTATCGCTTGATGGTGAGACCGCACCTTAAATACTGTGTACAATTCAGGTTGCCGTATCTCAAAACAGTTATACTTGTGATGGAGAAGGTACAGAGAAGGGCAACCAAAATAATAAAGGGCATGGAATATCTCCCCTATGAGGAAAGGCTGAAGAGGTTAGGGCTGTTCAGCTTGGAGAAGAGATGCTTGAGGAGGGATATGATAGAGGTGTTTAAAATCATGAGAGGTCTAGAACGAGTAGATGTGAATTGGTTATTTATAGGAGCACAAGATGGTGCTGGCTGTCCATTGCTCCATTTTGATTACTGGCAGCTGACGGTCCGAGTGCAGAAGGTTGTTCCCAGACCCCCACTGGACTTTTGGCAAGTCTTGTGGGGATCAGGAGGGTCCCCCAAGACTTGCCAAAAGTCCCTGGTGGTCCAGCGGGGGTCCGGGAGCGACCTCCTGCACTTGGACCGTCAGCTGCCAGTAATCAAAATGGCTCCGATAGCCTTTGCCCATACTATGTCACAGGGGCTACTGGTGCCATTGGTCAGCCCCTGTGACATAGTATGGGCAAAGGCTATTGGCACCATTTTGATCGAGATTAGGCCCGAAAGTCAGATGGCACAGAGGGAGAAATCCCTCGCGGGACCCTGCTGGACCGCCAGGGATGTTAGTAAGTCTTGGGGAGGGATCGGGATGGTGGGGGGGTTGTATTACAGTAAATTTTAATGCTTGGGGTGTTTTTTTATTTAAAAAAATAAAATGTGCCCCTCCCCCCATACAAACCCGAAAAACTAATTTTCCTCGTAATTCGTGGAAAATCAGTTTCGGGGTTCGGGGCCCCCGACCCACGACAAATTAGTAATTTCGTTGAAATTGCCTAATTCATGATAAACGAACCACACCTCTAAGTTACTACATTTTCTTTTCTTCCTTATCATAATAAATCTTATTACCCAACATGACCCCATCCTAATTAATAAACCCAAAGTATGTCTTTGCTTAAATATCTCAAATATTGTGCTTCTATTGGATATATAAATATATACTCAAGAATATAATAAAACAGGTTGTATAGTTGAAAGAACTACAATTTGATTCTGGAGATAGAAATTCCTATCATATTTCTTTCCTGACTAATTAATTCCACTTTGCCCTAGTGAATTAACAGTAGGGATATCTATTATTCGCCACAGTAATAATTTACTGTAAACAAGTGCACAGAACTTGTTCTCTGTAATAAAAACTAGCATTGGAAAATGTAGACAAACAACATCCTACTGTACTTAAGACAAATTACGATGAATGTAAGATAATTAAATTACTTTTCAAACTCAAATGCCATAGTGTTCCTCTACAACTGGCTTATGTTTAATTTTAGATTCTGTTCAATTTTGTCTTTATCAAGTGAAGCTTGGAAAGAAGAAATCAGAAACTTTTTGCAGATATAAGATATAACTTCTCTAATACAGTAGAAAATGTTTCTTTATGCACTGTTCTATTTCAGCTCTGTCACATATGACAGAAAAGTTACATATAGGTATTTTCATTACTCTTTATCTAGTCTGTTTCTGAGTGCCAGAAGTAGAAACCTAAGCTATTCTTCACCCGTGCTGTCTATTCATTATAGCTCAATGATGACTGAATAAGCTTAATAATTCTGACACTAGATAAGCAAGAAATAACTACCATTCAATTCAATTTTTATTTGATTTGCCTGTGGTTATGGAGCCATTGGATGAGCCACAGAACATTCAGAGATACAAAGACAGATTAAAGAGGGTCAAGGTGAACACCCAAACACATACTAGAGTTTTAGAAGACAGTTAATACCTGATCCGGACCAGTTAAAGCACCTGACACGTACCCTATGCTATCAACCAGAAAAAATACTGATTCTTTTTCAGTCCCAGTTTATATCATATGCTATATAATATAACTGGTAGTGGTAAATGGATAATATAATTTGTTAAAAAGCTAATATATTAGATATTTATTTTTCTTAATAAGTATAATCGTTTTATTTTGGGAGTAATTTTTGTTGTAAATATAGTTTCTATTTAGGCAAATAATAATATTGTACTTCCTTCAGTTGTATGCTCATGTAACATAAATAGTATTTTATAAAATGGCAGCTTCTCTTTAAACCTGATTCCTTTTCAGTTTTCCTGATATATAGATTTGAAAAGAAGGTAACTTGATTTTACTTTCCACATTTCCAGTCACTATATTTATTTTGAGTAGCTTTTTCAATACTATTCTGAAAAAATTGAATAGTTGTGAAAATATTTTCCTTAGATTTTGATGAGATACTTTCCTTGTTCAAGACAAAAGTCAGTAAAATCCACCTGTACCTCTGGCCTTAGTTAAGTCATGTTACCTAAATCAGACTATAGCATGACTCAGTTCCAATATCATTGCTGGTAATAATACAATCCTGTGCACACCTCCCACCCCTGACCCATGGGTTTGCAGTGGTAAAAATACAATCCTCATCACATATGGAATTTCTATCCATACAGAATCTGAGGTGCATTTATCCTGTTTAACACTAAGTCATCCTTAACATATAACATCATCCCTCCTCCAATTTGACCTGGACTATCATTTCCACATAATTTGTGCCATGGCATTACTATGGTCCATTGGTTATCCTTCTTTCACCAGGTCTCTGAAATGCCTATTATATCTACATCTTCATTCAGGGCCATACATTGCAATTCTTCAGTCTTACTTTTAGATTTCTGGCATTTGCATATAGACAATTCAAAGTAGTTTTTTAACTGTATTCACAAGCATCCTAGCAGTTCAACAGTTTGCTTGGAATAATTTAGATCTGTATGATCTTTAAATGTGCTTAGTCTACTTCTGCATCATCTCCTCTCTGTTGGGATATTCTAACTTCCTCATTTAGCCAGTGTCCTTTGGTGATCCTCACTCCTAATCATGTGCTCCTGAGTGACTGCCAATTTTCACCTATATTCTAGTTTCAAAGCTGCTTCATCTGGGTTCCACCCTATTTAAGGAAGTGCCCATCCTTTTGGAAAGGTTCTTCCATTCTCAAAATATTGTTCAATTTCTAAAAAATCTAAAGTCCTCTTCCCTGCACCATTGTCTCATCCAAGCATTGAGAACCTGGAGCTCTGCCTGCTTTGGAAGCCCTGTATGTAGAATGGAGAGCATTTCTCCAGCACCTTCCTATGTCATTGGTATCTACCTGTATCACGACAGATGGCTTTTCCTCAGAGCTAGCTAAAATCCTATCTAGGTGATCTGTGAGGTCAGCAACCTTCACCCGAGGCAGGCAATTATCAAGTGGCCTTGTGCCTGCCAGCCACCTAGCTTTCTACATTCCTAATAATTGAATTGCCAACTACAACAGCCATACTAAACTAAACTTTCCCTCCTGAGCACATGCCCTAGGAGGCACTTCCCTCCCATGTTTTGATCTTGGGATGGTGAGTGGTCAGGGTCTCATAGACCTCTAGAATAAGTTCTGTTCATCAACATAGTAAATTATGCTATCAAAGTAAAATGAACAATCCTATGATTAGCAGCTCAAATATGATCTGGGAAATGAATAATTGCCTTCAATGAAAACCCCTTTGCACTTTTATTCCATTCATATAGAAAAGAAGTCAAGACAGAGATCTCTGAATACACTTCTCTGACCACTTTTAAGAAGTCACTACCACTTTCTCTGTGGAGATTGCATCATTTATCTTTTGAAAAGCACATTGACATACATTACTTACTACATCCTAGACTAACCTTTTCAATTAGCAGACTTGCACTTCTCTATCATTCTTAGAAATTTAGAAACTTGAAAGCAGAAAAAGACCATATGACGCATCTAGCCTGCCTATCCACCCAATTAATTTAGCTTTATAATTCCCTTCCCTTAGAGAACCCCCTGTATTTATCCCATGCTTTCTTAAATTCAGTTACTGTTTTTGTCTCCACTACCTCCACTGGGAGGCCATTTCATGGATCCACCACCCTCTCTGTAAAGAAATATTTCCTAAGATTACTCCTGAGTTGACCTCCTTCAACCCTCATTCCATGACCCTTTGTTCTAGAGCCTCCTTTCTGTTGAAAGAGGCTTGCCTCCTATGCATGGAAATTTTTGAGATATTTAAAAGTTTCTATCATATCTCCTCTATGTCGCCTTTCTTCTATGGTGTACATGCTTAGATTTTTAAGTCTTTCCCCATGTGCTTTAGAATGAAGAACACTGATCATTTTAGTAGCCACTCTCTGGACCAACTCCATCCTATTTATATCTGTTTGAAGGTGTGGTCTCCAGAATTGTTCACGGTATTCTAAATGAAGTATCACTAGGGAAGTATACAGAGTCAATATCATCTCCCTTTTTCTGTTGAACATTCCTCTCCCTATGCAGCAAAGCATTTTTCTGGCTTTTGATGTCACTTTATCCATCTGTTTGGTTACCTTAGGATCATAAGATACAATCACTCCCAGATCTCACTCTTCCTTCGTGCTTAGAAGAATTTCACCTCCAATCCTATACCTTTCCCAGGGGCAGATTGGCCTATCAGGGGATTGGGCTTTCCCTGGTGGGCCAGTCACTCCCATCATGTGATTTTTTTTTTTAAACTTCCCGACCAAAGACAAGAAAAGGGTCTGTGGTGCTGCGGCCCGAAGAGAAACCTGCGGGCATGGCCGGTGGAAGCGCTAGGCCTGAGCCTGAGGTGCCACGAGCAGTGGTATCCCGAGGGGAGCCAATGCCCCCGGGCGCAGGGAGGCTTATGCGGCGCTGTGACAGGCAGATCAGCACCACGGCCCAAAGAAAAAGATCGCGTTTAAACGCGCTGATGCTCCTCCTCCTTCCTGCCTGTGAGACCCCGGAAGTAAACATTGCCGGAGCCGCATGGGCAGGAAGGGGGAGGAGCATCAGCGCGTGCAGAAAAGGAGCAGCGCTTACGGGCCGCCACGAATCCCAAGTCGCAGTGGCCCAGAAGAGGAAGAGGCCCGGTAGCAGGGCCGCTGCAGAGCCCATCCAGCGGCGACCCGCAAAGAGGAGGCCCAGAGGTGAGAGAGAGCCTGAGGGTCTGTGGAGGGTGTGTGTGTGTGTGTGTGTGTGTGTGTGTGTGTGTATGAGATGAGTTGAGAGATTGTGTGTGAGAGAATATTTGCAGAGATAGCATGTGAGAGCCTCTGTGTGTATGAGAGAGACAGCATGTGATAGTGAGAGCCTGTGCTTGAGCAAGACAGCATGTGGGAGTGAGAGAGTGCCTGGGTGTGTGAGTCAGACAGCTTGTGCCAGTGAAAGACTGTTTTTAAGAATGATTTTATATGAGAGAGCATGTGACAGTTAGAGCCTGTGTGTGTGTGTGAGAGAGAGAAATGCATGTGAGCATGAGAACCTGACTGTGTGTTTGAGGGAAGAAGATGGAGAGAAAAGAAACAGAAAAAAAGACAATATAAAAGGAATTGGTAAAAAAAAAAATAAGAAAGGGAAGGTGGAAAAAAAAAAGCCTGTGACCAACCAATTAGAAAACTAAGATCAGACAGCAAAGGTAAAAAAAAAAAAAAGAAATTACGTTTTAGTAATTGGCACATGTAATCTTTGGGAATGTGCAAGAATAGCACTTTCTCTATGCGGATCTCACAATGTATGAGATCAGCATGGAGAAAGTGGAAGCCCACAGGGCCCGCACAGAGGAGGCAGCAGAATGGGCTTCAGTGTCAGTAGCAGCAATCGGCACCTCCCCAAAGCCATGTGGCAGCAGTGACAGTGGCAGCAGAGGAATGAGAGAGATTCCGAGGTTGCTGGCAAAAGAGAGGGGGGGGTCTGCCTTTTGTGTGTGCATGTGTATAAATGGGACTCTGCCTGGTGGTGTATGTGTGTGAATGTATGGGTGCCTGCCTGGGGGTCTGTGTGTGTGAGAATGAATGTGTGCATGCCTGGGGGATGGGGAGAGAGTGGTGTGAAAATGAATGGGAGCCTGCCTGGGGGTCAGTGTGTATGTGTGAGAATGACTGGGAGCTTGCCTGGGGGTGTGTGTTTGTGTGTATGTGAGGGAGCCAGTGAGTGTGAGAGCATGAGTGTGTATAAGAAAATCCAATGGAGTAAGAGTTTGTGTGTGTGGAGGGGGAGAGAGTGTCTTAGAGCCTGAGAGTGTGTCAGTGTCAGTGAGAGCGAGAGGTTATGATGGATATAAAAGCATGCATGTGTATGTATGTGACAGTATGTGTGAGAGAGAATGGACATGTGAGTATGTGTGTGAGAGAAAGGATAACCTCCTAATCCTCGACAATATCAAGGTGACTGGAAATCAAGAGCACCCACAGAAGGGGACAGCAGGGGCTTTTTAAAATCCTTATTAGTTTTAATTATTGAATATTATTTGATGTCTGCTCTTTTTGAAATATTTTATTGGTCTTATATACAAATTTTTGAAAATGTCCCTGAGTTAAATTACTGGAGGTTCTATTCATCAGCAGTTTTGAAATATATATTTTTAGTATGATTTTCCTATTGTGATGTTTTATAGTTCTTGATTTTATTGTTTGTTTTATGAGGAATGATGGTATTTTCTGTTTTTCCATTGCTGCATTACATACAGTCTAACTTGTTGTGATTTCCAGTTCAGTTTGTCTGTGCATTTCTGTGTATATTTTATGGTCCCTTTATTCTGTATTTGGTGACTCACCAAATTATATGTGTAATTGGGCACCCATGGGCCAGTATGGAGAAAAATCCCCCGGGCCACTATTTTCCCAGAATCCGCCCCTGACATTTCCCTTGGGCTATTGAATCCTAAATTAATTGTTCTGCCTTTTTTAGCAATAGCTCTTAGCTGCCAGACCCTGGACAATTCCTAAAGCATTCCTAGATCCCTTCTCATGTTTTCCACACCTTTCTGGCTCTTCATCCTGTTGTAGATTTTGGTATCATTGGCATAAAGACAAACCTTTCCTGACAATCCTTCTGTTATGTTGCTCATGAAAATGTTGAAAAGAATGGTCCAAGGACTGATCCCTCAGGCTCAATGCTAGTAACACCCACCTCCTCAGAGAAAACACCATTAACTACTACCCTTATGTATTTATTTATTTATTTATTTAAGAGTTTTTATATACCATCATTAAGTTATTCACCATCACAACGGTTTACAATAGGGCACCAGTAAAAAATATGGGTCGTACATTACATAGGTGGTGCCAATAGTATTCGGTAACAATAAGGCGTTTATTAGGGGGATTAAGTGTTTCATAGCAATGTGTCCTGAAGGTTGCCTACAGTTAAAAAAATGTTGAAATAATTCAGTAAGGATTTATAAAATTAGGCATTCGGTGCTTTATGCCGCATAACTTTTACTTCATATCCCGCATCAGTTTTCTTTCTTGAAGGCTTGTATGAAAAGCCAGGTTTTGAGCTGTGTTTTGAAAAGTTTATGATTGCTCTGGAGTCTAAGATCAAGGGGCATGGAGTTCCATAATATGGGACCGGCTAGAGACAGAGCTCGCTCCCTTACTTGGGTCAGTCTTACGGTTTTCACAGAAGGAATGGGAAGGAGGGCTCTGTTTGCTGACCTAACCCAGTCAGTCACTCTAGGTCCCATACCAAGGATGTTCAGTTTATTTATAAGTATCCTATGAGAAAGTGTGTCAAAGGCCTTACTGAAATCCAACTACACCACTTCTAGCACTCTTTCTTGATCCAATTATTTTGTAATCCAATCAAATAAATTGATCAACTTCATCTGACAAGATTTACCTTTGGTAAAACCATGCTGCCTCAGATCTTGAAATCCATTGGATTCCAAAAACTGCACTATCCTCTGTTTTAGCAATGATTTCATTAATTTCCTCACCACAGAGGTCAGATTAATGAGGCTGTAGTTCCCAGCCTTCTTGTTACTTCATTTTAATGAATAGGAACCATATTTATCCTCCCATATGATTCATCATGGAAACACACCTTTTCATTAGCCACAATCTACCTGCAAACAATAAATACTTGGTTAATGCATAACCGTCTCATCCTCAAAGCAGAAAAAACTGAAATCATACACTCGTCCACTATCCCAAACTCCACTTGTTCCCCTTCCTCTGTACTAATAAAACCCAAAACACTCCCCCCCCCCCCAAAACACACACACCCTATACCACTATCCCTACATCAATCACTAAGAGGGCAAAGGGGGTTGTCTCTTTTTGAGGTTTTGCTGAGTGGGAGTCCCTCCTTTTGAAATGCTGAGGGAGGTAGTGATCAGGGTTCTCAGAAAAGTGACATTTAAATGGCAGTGATAAGATTTCTAGGAAGATGGCAGTCTCACCACACTCCCAAGAATCTTATCACCTGCCTCCCCTCTTTGCCTCCCCTCTCCTTCCCTCTTTCTCACACCTCTTCCTTCCTTTTTCCTTCCATTCCTTTCCCAAAATGGTCTTGAATGTGAGAGTGTGTCAATTTGCATCTGGACTTTGGGCACAGTCTCACTTCCCAAGCCAGCAAGAGAAGTGCTGGCAGCTAAAATCAAAGGTGTAGAGTTTAATAGGTATGTGTGCGCATCCATGTGTGTGCAGTACCCGGTGCACACATATGGGCACTCCGTGTGCACATGCACACCAGCTTTTATAATCTGCATGTGCATGCAGTGCACGCAAGGGGGGAGCAGTTTAGCAAAATTTGCACGGCGACGCATCATCAGCCTTCCCCAGTTCCCCTCCCAGTCCGCTCCAATTAAGGAGCAGACTGGGAGGGAACTTCCCTACCCCGTACTCTAAACTCCCTTCCCCTTCCCCTTCCCCTTCCCCTCTCCTCCCCAACCCCTAATTCCTACCTTTTTCCCTTTTTTGTTTTTTTCTTCAAACTTACTTCAGAGCCGAACCTAAAGTAAGTAGCACATGCTGGTGATCAATGCCACTGTCCCGGCCCGCCCCCACCCTGTCCCTTGGAGGAGGCCTGGCTGTTGTGCATGTAACGGGGGTTACATGCGTGGCTGGGCCCCTTCTAAAATGCATGTGGCATGTGCAAGGCCCAGCCGCGCGCGTAACCCCTGGATTTTATGCGTGGGGGGCTTTGAAAATGTGGCCAAAAGCAAAAGCTATCTGCAGAGGACACCTACAGCTGAATACTATGCACTGGTGCTGTGCAGCCTGACTTAGACACAATCTCTCATGCAAGGTCTTTTTGGCAAGGCATGCCAAGTGAACTGAAAGGGTAAGCTCTCTAGGGCATGCATCTATAGCCAAACATGTTGCACTCTTTTGTACCCAAGTCGGGATGCACAGCAACAGACTTGTCTACTGTTCAGCAGTAGGTGCTCTCCTCAGAGTTTACCCTTTCAGTTCACTTGGCATGCCTTGCTAAAATGACATTGTCTAACACCCCAAAACTACTGCAACAATGTTTAACTATTCTTTCAGATACACTGTAAGCTATCAGGGTTTACAAGGTTACCTTCTTTTCAAAAAGGGTTTCAGGAGACTAATTTGCTCAGTGTATTAGCTCTGTTCCTAATAAAGCAAATGCTCACACTAAATACATTGAGACTGACAGTCATAAAAAGCTGAGCTCCTAAACTTAGGCCCCCAGTAGAAATTAGGGCCTAAGTTTTCAGCAGAAAATTAACATACATTTCAGTTATGGCCTAAATTTAGGCTTGCTATTCATTTGCCTAGATATAGGCTCCTAAGTTAGGTGACTAGTTCTGAAAATCAATATTAGGTTCCCACTTTTTTTCCTCATTCTAACCACCCTTGTAGCCACAAATTTTAGGATACTAAAAACAGTACACTGTTGCTACTCTTTCTGCTGGACAGTTTATCACCCATTTCTTATTATTGTTAATTACCCAAGATAAAGTTACTCCTTTCCTGGGATTTATCTTTTTCCCACTTTCACAATTTATAGTGAAATATCCTGCTTACTGACACCTGAAACAAATAAGTTCACTCTATTTTTGCCTTGAAAGTGGGTTTCTCTAGTCATCATATCTTTGTCTCAAGACATATTGATAATAATTGTACCTCCTTTACTGGAACACTGACCTGGGCTGATACACTTGTCTCTTTCTGTTTTCTGTCCAAGCTGTTCTAGCAGGCTACACTGCAGAGTACCAGTCCTATTGCTACTGTTCTAATTTCTGCCTCTGCAGAAATTAATCCTGCTGCCTGCAATTCTCAATATCAGTGGACATATTAGTCTCAGCTGTGGTTACCTTTACTGCCAGCTCACTCCTGTCATGTACCCGAACTTGTGGAGCACTGTTTTCTAATTGATATGCTGCCTCATCCTGTTCTGACCATACTATGGCAATTTTCATTAACTCTGGGAATGCTTTGTCTAGGTTTTCAGAAATAGTTTTTTCTCATTTTTTGCCTCAAGCTGTTATCTCTTTACTCTATCATAAATCTTTCCTTCAGAATTTCTCAGGATTTGCCAGGCAATGCACATTTCTAGCCAATGCTTTAGACAGCTTTTCTTGTAAACTATGGGGTAGATTTTAAAAGGAACGTGCGCGGTATACATGTGCACACACTACCTGGCGTAAACACATGTATGCCCGATTTTATAACTTGCGCGCGAGGGCGAGCACAAGTTATAAAATCAGAGGTCGGCGCGCACAAGGGGGTGCACAATTGTGCACCTTGTGTGCACCAAACCACGCTGCCTTCCCCCGTTCCCTTCCCCCTAATCAAACTTTCCCACCCCTTCCCCTAATTTTCCCCCCTAGCCCTACTCTAACCCCCCCCCCCCCCCCCCCCCCAAATCGTTTTCTTACCTTTTGCGCGTGCCGGCAGCCTGCAGGCATGCGATCCTTCAACACAACGGCAATGGCTGCTGTGTCGGAGGCCTCTGGCCCTGCCCCGCCCCACCCCACCCCTGGACCACCTTTTTATTAAAGCCCCAAAACTTACACGTGTCCCGAGGCTTTATGCACATCGCCGGGCCTTTTTAAAAAAAGGCCCAGTGCGCTTAAGACCAGTTATGCGCATAACCTTTTGAAAATCCAGCCCATAACCTTTTGAAAATCCGGCCCTATATGTGTATATCTGCAGATCTTCTCCCAGTACCTGTCTTCCTTCAATTGTACACTAACAGGCAACTTGTCTCCATATTCTACCTTTCTACACACCCAGGTTACTGCGTTCACCGTTACAATTTTGAGCTTTGTCCCTCCCGACGCAGCCCTTGCGGTGAAACCTCGGTCCGTGTCGGGGGACCGAAAGATTTATCTGCAAGCAATTGTTTAATAAAGAAAGACATGTTGATCTAATTAATTCTTAAGCTTCAATTATTGAAAAATCTAAGACAAGGTCCCATGAGCTTACATAGCGCTATACCACTCTTTATGGTTTACACATAATCGTATACCGCTCATCGTCTCCACTTGTCATTAGCTGTGGATAGTATGTACAGTATTTTTCGCTCCATAAGATGCACTTCCCCCCCCCCCCCCCAAAAAAAAAAAAAATGGGGGGAAAATGTCTGTGCGTCTTATAGAGCAAATGTAGTGTCTCTGCCTCTCGAGCGCCGTCCCCCGCCTCCTCCCAACTCAGCCCAATCAGCATGGTGGCACAGGTGTATCATCTTCTGCCGGCGGAACGTGACCTCCCTGCCCGTCTGCTGTTCCTGGGGTGCATTTTGCTGTGAGGGTCGGCGTGGCGCAGGTCAGACATCAGCTGTTTGAGCTGCGTGGGCTACGGAGACCCCTCCAGTTCAGATGGCTGGCATTTGACCTGTGCCGCGCCAGCCTTCGCAGTGGGATGCACTGCCGGGGAGCTTGGGCTCTGCCGGCAGAGAACAATACATGGTCAATTGTTGACCTCACTTGCAGTCCAAAGTAAGAACTTCACTCCTTGTGGTTGGTACCATTTCCTTCTAATAATTTGTTTGGATGTATTGGAGGGTCATGGGGGTGGTATACTGCCTGGGATGGAGGACACATGACACAGACCAGCAAATGGAATTACTGTCTGTGCTGATTAAGTGGATACCTGTTGAAATATTAGGAGCAAATTGTTCTCCTAATCAATGTAATATAGCCCTGACTATTTATTATTGAACTTTGGAGCAGTCATGAAAGTTTAAAACAACTTGTGTGAGAGAGCTGTGTGTATGAGGGAGAGTCTGAGTGTGTGATTGTGGGTATGTGTATATGTGAGGGAGTTGAGTGGGGGAGAGAGCTAGTGAGTGTGAAAGAGCCTATGTATGTATGTGAGGGAGAGAAAACCAGTGAGTGTGAGTACCTGTGTGGATGTTCTCTGCCTTACTATAAAAAACAAAACCAAAAAAATATCCCACGGACGGCCACCTGGGGGGAGCTCTGTACAGAGCCCATCATGGGGACAGAATTTTTTTTTTTCTTAATTTTCTTCCTCTAAATCCTAAGTGTATCCTATGGTCAGGTGCGTCTTATAGTGCGAAAAATACAGTATGTCATTTTTATGTATAAGTGTGAAGTGAGATTTTTGTAGGGATTGATATTATATATATATATATAAGTTTAAGATATAATGTAATACATGTGTCAGAGGCCGCTGGCCCCTCCCCCGCCCTGCCCAAGGACCACCCCTCCCCACCCCAGACCACCCCGCCACACCCCAGACCGCCCCTTTAGTAAAGACCTAGGTCTATAGAGGTCTATAAAATAATGAGTGCAATGGAATGCGTAAACATTAATCATTTGTTAACACTTTCCAAAAATGGGAAAACCGGGGGATACACAATGAAGTTACTAGGTAATACATTTAAAACTAATAAGAGAAAATATTTTTTTCTCAATGCATAATTAAATTCTGGAATGCATTGTCAGAGGATGTGGTGAAAGATACTAGTGTAGTTGTGTTTAAAAAAGCTTTGGACAAGTTCCTGGAGGAAAAGTCCATTAACCATTATTAAGGTATAGTTGCAGAAATCTTGGAATCTATCTATCCCTTGGAATACTTGTGAGCTGGCATGGCCACTTTTGGAAACAAATACTGGTTCTTATCTATGAATATTAAGAAATGGTTACATTTGTATTGTAATAAAATTTCTAAATTATTTTCTCCCTTTTTTATTTTGTTATTATTGAATGCTCAGGTACATTACTAGAGTTTGTCACTTGCTGTCTCTTCTTCAGAACCTCATGGATGCATAGTCTCCTCTCAGGCAGAAGTGTACCTTAAGTATTTGGCACCTGGGGTGGATACTTCTTTGGAACTCCCCCTCCCCCAATATATAATTTTAAAATTTCATAATCATCGAGAAAATATTTTGAAACACCAGATACATCAAACAACACACAATAATTAAAACTAATAAGGATTTTAAAAATCTCCCACTCTATTGTTTTGAGGAATAGTGATTTTCTGCTTTTTCATTATTGCACTGCATACAGAATGTGGCTTGTGGTTTCCAGTTCAGTTTTCATCTGCATGTGTGTGTGAGGAGGAGAGAGAGACAGACAGAGGAAGCATGTGTATATGTGTGTGTTAGCATGTGAGAGAGACACAGAGGAAGTATGTGTATATGTGAGAGATGGAAGAAACATGTCTGTGTGTGAGACACAGAAGAAGTGTGTGTGTGAGAGAGAGGTACATAGAAAGTGTGTGTGTGTTTCTCTCACATACACACATGGTCCCTCTGTCTCTCACCAAGCATGTGTGTGTATGAGAGACAGCGAGCATATTCTATGTGTTGCATGCGTGTGTGTGTGTGTGTGAATGCATGCCCCCAGTATGCAACAATCTTACGATTGTACCTCTCTCACACACATATACTCTCTCTGTGTCTCTCTCACACAGAGATGCTTCATCTCTCACACACACACAAGCTTCCCCTGTGTCTCTCCCATGCTAAAACATATACACACATGCTTCCTCTCTCTATGACACACACACACACACACACACACATACACACACATGCAGACAAAAAATGAACTGGAAACGACAAGCCACATTCTGTATGCAGTGCAACAATGGAAAAGCAGAAAATCACTATTCCTCTAAACAATACAATCAAGAAATATAAATCAATCAGAATAATAAAACCATTCTAAAAAATATATATCTCAGAACAGCTGATGAATAGAATATATAATAATTAGAAGCTCCTATATAAATTTTAAAAAAATTTCCTAAACATTGATAAAATATTTCAAAACAACAGACATAAAATAACACCCAATAATTAAAACTAATAAGGATTTTAAAAATACCCCACTCTCCATACCTGTCACCCTGATATTATCGTGAACTAGGGTACACTCACACACAGACACAAACAAAATATGCTCCCTCTGTCTCTCATATACATACACATTTGGTGAGAGACAGAGAGAGCTTGATTGTGTGTGTGTGTGTGTGAGTGTGTGTGAAAGAGACACACACATTTCCTCCATCTCTCTCTCACACATACACACTTCCTCTGTATCTCTCACACATGATTCCAGTCTCATCCCCCACATATACATGCTTCCTCTCTCTCACCCCCACCCACATACATGCTTCCTCTGTTTCTCTAACAAATGATTCCTGTCTCATCCATGCACACACACACAAGCTTCCTTTCTCTCACCCCCACACCCACCCCTGCACACAGGCACCCTCTCATACATGCCTACAGGCACCCTCTTATATATATATATACACAGACACACACACAATCACTCTTCAATACACTCACTGTCTCATACACACGCAGGCAACACCCACAAACACACACCCTCTCATACACACACATGCACTCATAAACACATCCATACCCTCTCATACACACACACATCCACACCCCCTCATCCAACACACACACACACATACATCCTCATACACACCCATATCCCTACACACACGTTTATACACATCCCCATACACATATCCTCATACACTCACGCCCCTTTATAAACTTCTTTATACACACCCCATAGACACACTCATAAGAACATAAAAACATAAGAAATTGCCATGCTGGGTCAGACCAAGGGTCCATCCAGCCCAGCATCCTGTTTCCAACAGAGGCCAAACCAGACCACAAGAACCTGGCAATTACCCAAACACTAAGAAGATCCCATGCTACAGATGCAATTAATAGCAGTGGCTATTCCCTAAGTAAAATTGATTAATAGCCATTAATGGACTTCTCCTCCAAGAACTTATTCAAACCATTTTTGAACCCAGCTACACTAACTGCACTAACCACATCCTCTGGCAACAAATTTCAGAGCTTTATTGTGCGCTGAGTGAAAAATAATTTTCTCCGATTAGTCTTAAATGTGCTACTTGCTAACTTCATGGAATGCCCCCTAGTCCTTCTATTATTCGAAAGTGTAAATAATCGAGTCATATCTACTCGTTCAAGACCTCTCATGATCTTAAAGACCTCTATCATATTCCCCCTCAGCCGTCTCTTCTCCAAGCTGAACAGCCCTAACCTCTTCAGCCTTTCCTCATAGGGGAGCTGTTCCATCCCCTTTATCATTTTGGTTGCCCTTCTCTGTACCTTCTCCATCGCAATTATATCTTTTCTGAGATACGGCGACCAGAATTGTACACAGTATTCAAGATGCGGTCTCACCATGGAGCGATATAGAGGCATTATCACATTTTCCATTTTATTAACCATTCCCTTCCTAATAATTTCTAACATACACATTCCTCATACCCCCCACACACCTTTATACACACCCCCATACACACCCCCTCATACCCCCCATACACACACCCCCTCATATTCACACACACACATACACACCCTCACACACCCCCTCATACACACCCCCACTCACAGTCATACACATACACACACACACACATATACCCTGATACACACACACACCTTCATATACACACACACACACACTCATAACACACACACCCCTTATACACTCACACACACACACCCTCATATAACTCCACACCCACACCCACACCCACCCTCATACACACCCACCCACCCACATTTATACACACCCCCACACACACTCATACACACACATACCCTCACACACACATGCACACACATACACCGGCACTTACACTCACAGGCACAGCCGATGCTAGCATTTTTGCTGCCCTGTAGAAACAATTAGTGGGCTGCCCGCTTCATTTTTTTTAACACAGAATACCGCATCTCAATTAAATATGCAGAACACGGAGACTCACTCTCACAAAATTCAGAATAAAGGGACTATAAACTATAAATAGAAACTGAACAGAAACCACAAATCTCTGTTTGCAATGTAGCAATGGAGAAACAGAATATCACCAGTCCTCATAAATCATTTATCAAACAATAAAATCAAGGAATATAAATCAATCATATTAGTAAAACCATACTTGAAAATGTTATTTTTATAATGATCTAAGGACTAGAATAACATCCAATAATTAAGAGCTCATAAAAATTTTTAAAAATTCAATAAGTTAAACTAATAAGGATGGAAAATTCACTGCTCTTTATACCTAAAACATTTTATATTCAGTCATCTTGAGTAAGGCATGGATTAGTGAGGTAGCACAAGTTTTCTTCACACACACACACACACACACACACACACACACACGCAGACTCCCATACATACACACACATAACCCTCCCAGAAATGTTCCCATATACACACACACATACACACCCCAGTCAGGTCACCATATGCACACACCCACACAGACACACACACACACACGCTCCCATTCACAAATTCCCCAGACAGGTTCCTATGCACACATACACACACACATACAACTCGCAAAAAGGTTCCCATACACACCAGATAGGTTCCCATGAACACATACACCCCAGACCGGTCCCCATACACATACACGCACACACACACACACACACACACATACACGTTCCCATTCATTCACACACACTCTAGACAGATTCCCATTCACACACACACACACACACACACACACACACACACACACACATACCCTAGAAATATTCTTCTTCCCACATGTAATGTGTTCCAAACCAGGACAGGATTTACTTGTCCTGAAAATTGGAGGCAGTTGGCAACTCTATTGCTGACATCAGAGTGCTCTAGTAGCACACCTTTCCTTACAGCCTTGGATAAATTGCCTGTGCTACCAGGTGCCATCCCCACAATGAGCACAGGTCCTTCCAAGGTAGCATACCCCAACCCCCATCCACTGTACTACACCTACCTATGCAATTTGTTAATAATAATGTGCAGAAGGTGAGGGCCTGGGCCATTGTGATGTAATGTTGGTTTGGTTAGCTTCTCAGCGAGCCTACACCAATATGCACACCCAGCTCTGTGAAGACAGGATTTTGAATCAGATGGTGTCCTGCCTTCACTTGTATTTCCAATGACCTCAGAGATGTCTCAATCACTATATAGTTTCTAATGACTCTAAGAGCACACACATCTCTCCTGAGCAAAGGTTAATGTCATAGAAGCCAACAGTTAGGTGTATTTGAACATCTTGCCTTCAACTCAGCTATCCCAGCTAGCCTTACAGAGATATTGAAATGTCATGGTGCTGCAAGGTTCTTGGCCTTTAAGACTCATTGATAGTCATGTGGTGCAGCTGTACATATGTATGTATATATCCATAAACTATGCAGATAATTTTCCTTTGAGCAATAGCTAGTATCTCTTACAGTCTTGATGTGATCTATGACCACCTTTAAGGCACATAGGCTGAACACTCCAGCACCAAACAGCTTGCAGATAGTTCCATTTACAGTGTCACTACACACATTTTCATGATTTAATGGTTTCAGGCCTTTGCTGATCCACATGCCTATCATGACTTGAGGGGAATCAGGAAGAGCTGCTGTCCTCTATGCTGTTCCTCATGTAGTGTAAGTCACTTTTACAGTTAGGGGTGAGCAGGGCAGATGTGCTCCTACTCTCTCAATGATCTTCTCTGTGTATAGCATTAAGGCTAGATAAACTGTTATCAGCTGATTACTTCATTAGCCTACACGCTGCTTCCATAGTACATGGGACATAGTGCTGAATGTTTAGGCCTATTGCTCCCAGAGGTCTCATGTGATTGGTATGATGGTTGATGGCCTTTCTGTGTTGGTCTCTTGCCACACACACATTTAGTGCCACCTAAGGCCTTGAGGGGCCCATGTCAGTACCTCAGACAAAGTGGGTGTCATATATGCCTCTGACAGGTGTATTTTATGAGGCCATGTATAGATAATCAATGCTAAGGAAGGACTCAAACTACCTCATTAGCAGTTATAGACAAGCAGCCACAGACATCAATGCTGTTTCCTGACAAACATTCCAGGAACATATGCATTGCCCATGTGTAGGTACACAGTGTGCTGCAGAAAGTCCATACTTAAAAGATAAGTGTGTCAGTGTACAACTTGGTGAGTGATGTGCTGTGTTACCCTCTGTCAATCTTTGTCTTTGGGAGTGCTGTTGAACTTGGAGGTCCCTCCCTTACCACAGCAATCCATACCCCAGAGTAGGCAGTGTGTATGCATTCATTTTGCACATCCTGCTTTTGGACAGCAGTGATCAAGTGCTTCCACTCTTGAGAAAGGGTTCCTCTGAGAGCTGACTGTTTGGGTTGCAGTATGCATGGCATCAGGCCTTGTACTCTAAAATTTCCCATAGTCTGCTCACTGTTTATACCTAGCATTGAGAGAGGGGTGGATGTGTGAAACTTGTCAGTGTGACATGTCAAATATGCAGTCTTACAAGTGTGTGCATTAGTTGCCATTGCTTGTAATGTACACCCTCCATCCCCTGCCATGGAGGCTTTTCTACCTAGTACTTGGAGTGGGCCTAACAGTGCAATTATTTGGGGATGTGAACACAAATATGCTATACTGTTGGTGTTTTGTGCAAATGTTTTCACAAAAATACTTTTTGTGGAAAACTTTTCAAAATTCTGCTTAACAGTAGTAAACATTTGTGCTTAGTTCACTATGCATGAAAGTTTATAAAAAGCATTATTAAATTAATTATAATGAGCTGCTGCAATCTAAAATCATGTAAAGCAGCTAATTAATGCAGCATTTTGCAAAAAAAAAAAAAAAAAAAGGCTTTGGTAAGGAGATGTAGTTATTTGTACAGCCATGCCTATGCAAATAACTACAGGATTACAGAATATGGGAATAAGTCTTTTAATCACTGTTGAAATCTCTAGAATAAATTTTAGCTTATATTAAACAGATAAATCTGTCTGAATATTGGATCAACACCCAATTTTGTACGCTTCCTTGCCCCCAAAATCTTACCTCTCAGAAAGAGTGATCTTTTCGGGGGTAGGAGTGATCCCCACTCACTCCTGCCCTGTCAGCATCTAGTTCCAAAATGGTGTATGCTGACTACAGGAGCTGCTTTGCACATGTCCTTTCTGAATGCAGAGATGTGGAGGCACCAAAACCACAAGAGACTTTTACTGACATTAGGGTCATGTGAGAGGATCTCATACAGGCCACAATACTCCTTTAAATCTCAGCAGTGGTTCACATGAAATGCCACTACTTGGGCCAGGTTCATGCATTACCACAGAAAGGAACACACAAAGTTCCTGAGCAAACAAGATCTTGCACAAATTTACTAGCTGCCGAAAAATTGTGCTCAAAGCAGCAGTAGAAAAGTTGTGCATAAAACAGCTGCTAACATTGGCCTCAAATAAGGTTAATACAACATTAGCAAGATATACACTCTTTTAATCTACATTTCTATTTATCAGAGTATATGATTAATTTGGTTCGCCAAACTTGCTGAATATTTTTCAGCCAGAAATCTAAATCTTGAAGTTAGATGAGTTAAGCCTATCCTGTGATTCTCGCATGTTAACTAATTGAGAACTGATCAAAAATTGAACTTTAATTTATGCATGGAGATCCAAAAAATTATCTACCTTTGAAAACAGAGAACTACAAAAAAATGTAATCCATGCATACTAAACTATCAGCAGGATCTAATGAACACAGGGTTTGAGTTATTAGATCTTTGTGCTTGAAGAATTTTAATTTAAAGGTTTCACTTTTAAGCATTGCTCGGAGCAGTAGGGCATGCAGTTCAATAGCTGAGATTTTCCAGTCTCCTAACTGCATTTAGCAGGCCTTAAAGCATTTATGTTTCAGTTTTTAACAGAATGGGAATGAGTAGTGCTACTTCATATTCAGAAACCTGATTGATAATTTTTAAATTCACAGCTAAGGACTACCTATGTATTTCTTCCTTTGATGGAGAAGACAAATAAATAGAAAACATATCTAACAGATAAATCAGACATGACCCCATAGCCTACACAGTGAGATTTGGGGAATTTTGTACTTCACAGCTATAACTGTTGGTACTTTGTAAGCTATAAGGGCTTACAATATACAGTCATATGCTTTGATATTTAAATTATTCAATAAGATATATGATTATATTGTAGACAGTGCAGCTAGATATTTCTAGTGAGTAAAATCCTTTGTTTGTATGTCTTATACAAAGAATTAGACAAATTGTATTGTACTGAATTACAAGATTTTATTGGACCAATACAATTATCCAGTGATAATGATGTACATGAACTTTCAAGACTATATTGTTAGTAATTCTCTTACTAAATCACTACAGGAACTTTTATCACCGGATTCTAGTCTTAATACCAGAAAAACAGAACAATAAATGATAGCAGAGAACCACTAAGAGTCAATAATATGCTTTTATTACCTGTCTTCTATAAACATTTAAAAATAAGCTGAAAGCAATATTTGTGAAAACTGCCTGACAAACATCAAACCTATTTGTGTGTACTGCCTTGGCCAGCTCTTTGATACTATGACCAGCCTGTGATGACTTTCCTCTGGGTCTTTTTTTTCAATTAGCAAGTCCATCAAGTTTTTACTTTCTTTTCTCTCTTGGCTTCTTTGCTTTGATCTCTTTGATTTGATATATGGATAATTATAAAGTGATCAGGTGTTTTAATAGATGAGATAATGTCTTCTAACGCCTACCTTTCATTATGGGCCAGATCTTAAAAGATACGCACGGGCAAGATAGGCTCAGCGCGCGCAGGGGCAGATTGGGGCAGTTTTTCGGGGATTACGTGCGTAACCCTTTGAAAAAGTCCCCTATTTGTTTGCCTTATTGGAATGCCTTTGTATTTTAAGCTTACTGCTTCTGTAGTGTATGACTTACTGAACCCCTTGAAGTGAAGGACTCCCTCCTAGTCCAAAAGTCAATTGTATAAGTGCAAAATGTATCCTCATGTCTGATGCAGGGCCAAAATGAATTTTTGTACCTTTTTCTTTTCTTTACACAATTTTGCAAGCCTGTCCAATGTCTGAGACTTCCTAAGTAGTTCTGTTCCTAAATGCCATCACTTTTTAGGTAGGTTCCATAAAACTGTTCATATAGCTGCAAAACTTTAAGCTGTTATCATTGTCTGCTGGAAAAGTTTGATCAAAGGCTCTGGATTACATCATTGGTCCCTTTTTCAGAGTTTGTAATTTTGTGTATTGTTGAAACATCTCTCTCATAATTCCTCAAAATCTTTTGGTTCATACAGCTTTGAAAATGTGTCACAAGTCACTTAAAATATAGATCATATTCAATAATATCTGAATATCTGCTACTATTTGCCCTTCAGAAGCCAAAATAATTTTAGTAAATGTCCTCCTTTAGCCCTGTGAATGGTTATGAAATACATAGTGCCCATTAGTTAGTTTTTGAAAAGTTTGGATTGTTGTATTTCATGTGATCTCATAGCCAATGTGGGCCACTCTGATCCTTGCAATATAATAATAATAATAATTTATTTTTTTAGATTTAGCTCATGCTTTTTCATTGGTAGATCAAGGCAAATTACATGCAAGTACAGTAGGTATTTCCCTGTCCCCAGAGATTTACAATCTAATCTAATTATTTGTGAAACTAATGATAACATGACTTCTCCCATGGAACAGGGGAACTGTGATCTGATGTTTTGAAATTGTTAAAAAATAGTAATTTTAAACTATGTAATTGATACTGGATGAGAATTAATGTGTATAATATGCACTTTATAAACATATTACTCAAAGATTATAGCTTTCTTTAAGGGAAGCTAGAAAAAAGGTGTGTATCAGACAAAATGGATAATAAGTTATTTGATGCTTGCCAATCTAACTTCAGACAAGGACAGTCTTACTTTCTTATTTTGAAGATTTAAGAACACAATCGGAGAAAAGGATATAATACATTCTCGTGCTGCTGGATTTTAGTGTTACTTTTGATCTGGTGCACCATGGGATTCTGACTAAGCATTTTCCAAAGTAAGGACTCTGAGGTTCTATGTTCTGTGATTAAGGTAATTTAATTTCTATCTTGAAGAGCTCATTGGATAGTTATAGGGAAAGACTTCTCCAAAATTCAATAACGATGATTATGGATAGAGATGTGAATCAGTTCCGGAATTGTTTCTGGTATCGGGTTCGTAGAACCGCGGGAAACGAAGATTTCCCGCGGTCCTGTCCACTTTTTTTCTGGCTGTCACATGGTAAGGGCAAAGGGCCTTTGGCACCATTTTGATTAGTAGCAGCTGACGGCCTGAGAATGGGAGAACACTCCCGGGACCCCCGCTGGACCACCAGGTACTTTAGGAAAGATTTGGTGGGGGGGGACAGGAGGGTGGGGGATTCTAAATAATTAGATTTAAAGGGTTTGGGGTTTTTTTTTCTATGTGCCCTTTCTTCCCCAGCACCCCCAAAATGATAAGAAAACCACACGAACATTTTTTGGTTTTTTCTTATTGCTTTTGGGGATCCCCCGATTCTTGACACATTAGAAAATATTGTATGATATTTTCATCTGTCAGAAAAATGATTCACATCCCTAATTATGGAATCTCCCAAGGGTCTGTACTATCTCAAAGCCTTTTCAATTTTTTATCTAAGACAATTAGAGGATGTACTATGGCAACTAAATGTAAACTTTTTCATATATGCAGATGATATCCAGTTGTATTTTGCATTGATCCTAGACAGGAAGAAGGCAATGATTAGGATAAATATCTGCCTGGATAAAACAAATACATGGTTGATATAGACTCAAGGTGAACCCTAAAAATACAGACATTCTAAGGGTTAGGAGGCCTCCATTTCCTCCACTGAATATGACACCAGTGTTAGATGACTACTCCTTGCCTTTAAGTGAGAAAAATAAAACAAAGTGGAGATCAGTGTGTAAAAAGGACCTTTACGGCAACTTGCCTTCTGTGTGATCCGGACTGTGTCAATGTATTTCACAGCTTGCAATAACATGATCACAATTCTGTATTTATATCTCCGGAGCTTGAATGAATTCCATCTAACTGCTTAGAAAAAAACTGTGGTGAGTGTCCATCTTTGGACAGAAGGAACAATGCTATAATCATATGGCTCAATAAACAGAGTGATAGTAAAACTTCACACTATCTAACCCACTGACATGCATAGCCCCTGAGGAAGTTCTTAACAAAGAGCAGAACTCGGCCAAAGTTGGGCAAGTTTCAATAAAGATCCTTTTTACACACCAATCTCCACTTTTTTTTTACTGATACACAGCAACCTTGGTTTGGCTTCCGATTTGTTTTTTAGTGAGAAAGATAAGCCATTTGGGAGTAATATTGGATTCTGTTCTCATTTGATAGTCAATCATTTCTTTAGTCAGAAGTTCCTTGTACCAGTTACATAGGGTATAGCAATTTGTATTTAGTTTTTTTCCCTTATCAGTTTACAATTATAAATACAAGCAATCCTCACTTATATAAAACACATCCCAAATCAGAACACATCCTAATTATCAGTTGATCTCTAGTAAGCCTCAATCTATCAAGGAGATCCCACAAAAAAGGAGAGAATAAAATGAAATAATGAACTCCAGAAAAATGTAACATGGGCAGCTGGGGAATTCAAGGCATTCATCCATTCACCCTCACCAAAGAAAGACAATGAAAGGCATAGTTTGGGGTTAATAATGGCCAAAGTTTATTAACTAACTTACATAACTCAAGCCTAACAAAACTCACAAGTAGCACCCATACACCAACTCCCTGCAGCATTGGGTCATTAAAACCACATCCCAGAAATATACTGCCTTCAGCCCACCAAGACTGGTCATCCGTCGCATGCCCAGCATGAGAGCACATGCAACCCAGTCAGTAGCCTCACTACAATATGGTGCTTCATGTAGCCACCCTCCAGTGACAAGCACTAATTGCAAGTTTCAAAATCTTAATATCTATAAAACAAACTAGACTTGGGTTAACTGTCACAAATGAGAACAATCATCAATTAATCCTCTTTCCCCCAAACTGCAACCATAGGAATATAAGAACATAAGAAATTGTCATGCTGGGTCAGACCAAAGGTCCATCAAGCCCAGCATCCTGTTTCCAATACAGGCCAAACCAGGCCACAAGAACCTGGCAAATACCTAAACACCAAGAAGATCCCATGCTACTGATGCAATTAATAGCTGTGGTTATTCCCTAAGTAAACTTGATTAATAGCAGTTAATGGACTTCTCCTCCAAAAACTTATCCAAACCCTTTTTGAACCCAGCTACATTAACTGCACTAACCAAATCCTCTGGCAACAAATTGCAGAGCTTAACTTGCATTGAGTGAAAAAGAATTTTCTCCGATTAGTCTTAAATGTGCTACTTGCTAACTCATGGAATACCCCCTAGTCCTTCTATTATCCGAAAGTGTAAATAACCAATTCACATCTCCTCATTCAAGACCTCTCATGATCTTAAAGACCTCTATCATATTCCCCCTCAGCCGTCTCTTCTCCAAGCTGAACAGTCCTAACCTCTTCAGCCTTTCCTCATAAGGGAGCTGTTCCATCCAAATAAGACTTTTGAACAGTTTTAAGGCTCTTCTGTTTTCTAAACTAGACTACTGCAACACCCTACTACTAGGTCTGCCATCATCCACCCTTAAACCTATCCAACTACTTCAAAATGCTGCTGCCAGAGCTCTAACAAATAGCAGAAGATCGGAACACATCACACCCATCCTCAAAGAACTACACTGGCTGCCCGTTCCACAGAGAATCCAATACAAGGCTTTAACCATCATATATAAAATTCTCCACAACGGCAAATCGAACTGGCTGACTACCCCCCTTTACCTCCACACTCCCCTAAGCAACCTTCGCTCCTCAAACACCAGACTCCTACAAACACCACCCCCGAAAGCTACACACAGGTTATCAACAAGGGAACAAATGCTATCACTTGCCGGCCCCACCCTGGGGAACAAACTTCTTATAGGACTAAGAACAGATCCATCAACTCAATCTTTCAAGAAAAATCTTAAAACGTGGCTATTCCACAAAGCCTTTGCAGCAATAACGTGACCGAATCCTAAACCAGACCCTAACCCCTGCAGCTATGGAAAAATCTTACCATTACCACTTTAGTTATCATCTACCTCTATATCCTATCCCCCCCCCCCTGAATTCTATATCCTACCCCCCCAAATTCCTGTCTAATCGCTCATCAGTAATAATTGCTTCCCTGCAATATCTACATCTTTGATTTTTTGTTCAACTGCTTATCTGTCATAGATGTTATTTTGTAATAGACAAGAGGAGTCCCTGAGCTTACCTGCTTCCCAGTTCCCTGTATACCGACACGATATATAATATCTATACATTTGATTATTTGTTTAACCGTTTATCAGTTATAGATGTTCTCCTGTAATACATAATATCTATACCTTTGACTATTTGTTTAACGCTTTATCCATTTTTCTGTTATAGATGTTCCTTGTATTAAACAAAAGGAAACGCTTGATTTCCTGCACCACTCAGTTGTCTGTAAACCGATGTGATATGTAAAATTGAACATTGGTATATAATAAATAAATAAATACATACATACATACATACATAAATAAATAAATAAAATCATTTTGGTTGCCCTTCTCTGTACCTTCTCCATCACAACTAAATCTTTTTCGAGATGTGGCGACCAGAATTGTACACGGTATTCAAGGTGTGGTCTCACCATGGAGCGATACAGAGGCATTATGACATTTTCTGTTTTATTAACCATTCCCTTCCTAATAATTCCTAACATTCTGTTTGCTTTTTTGACTGCTGCAGCACACTGAGCCGACAATTTCAAAGTATTATTCACTATGTTGCCTAGATCTTTTTCCTGGGTGGTAGCTCCTAATATGGATCCTAACATCATGTAACTACAGCAAGGGTTATTTTTTCCCTATATGCAACACCTTGCATTTGACCACATTAAATTTCATCTGCCATTTGGATGCCCAATCTTCCAGTCTTGCAAGGTCCACCTGTAATGTAGCACAATCTGCTTGTGATTTAACTACTCTGAATAATTTTGATTCATCCACAAATTTGATGACCTCACTCGTCGTATTCCTCTCCAGATCATTTATGTATATATTGAAAAGCACTGTTCCAAGTACAGATCCCTGACGCACTCCACTGTTTACCCATATCCATGAGAAAATTAACCATTTAATCCTACTCTCTGTTTCCTGTCTTTTAACCAATTTGTAATCCACTGTAGCGAGCGCAGCCTTCAGAGCCCATGGTGCGGGCTCAGCGCACATCACTTACCTCATGGGAAAGCAGAACCCTTGGGCCACAGGGAGGCTCAGGACAGTACATGAGTCGCACCCGTGGTGAGGTGTGTGTGCGGGAATGGGCGGCACTGGAACAGAACTGGACGGATCTAGGAAGACAAGTTTAAGACAAGTCTCAGGCAAGGAGTAGGCACTTGAAACTTGAGATTGAGGAGTCTGACGTGGAGCTTGGGACTCTTGAGGACTATGACGTGGAGCTTGGGACTCTTGAGGAGTACGATGTGGAGCTTGGGGCTCAGGAGACTTGGAATGTAGACTTGGAACATAGACTTGGAACTGAAGAAATGAGTAGTTGAAGACTTGGAAGTGAGGAGGAGGAGATGAAGACAAGAGACAAGGAGGGATGAGCAAGACCCTCAGGTGCCCTACACAGCATGAAGGGCTGGTCGTGGACCACACTGAAGACTCGGATGAAGAACATGGAACAAGGACACAAGCAGGAATGAGCTAACCCTCAGTTGCCCTACACAGCACGTGGGGGCTGGTCGTGGACCACACTGTCCCCTACGCACCCTACACAGCTGGGAGGCTGATCACGGGCAACGAGGGGAGCAGGGCTTGCTCAGGAAGTCTCATAGCACAGGAGTGAAGCAACCCCTCAGGGCCTCTGGAGTTGGGACTGGATACTGGGAGGTAAAACTTCGCACTTAGCACTTGAGGTCTGAACCACGAACTTTAAAAACAAGGACTCTAGGAGGAATGGGTTCTTCAGGACCTAGAACATCAGGAAGGGGATGACATCACTGGACTTGGACTCACAGATATCTTGGAATGGACTGCAGGACTTGGGACATGGAACAGCTTGGATCATGGAACATCTTGGAACATGGGACATCTTGGAACATAGATCAGGATCTAGACTCATGGACATCCGGACTTGGAACAGCATCAGGACCTGGACTCACGGACATCCAGACTTGGAACAGCATCAGGATCTGGACTCATGGACATCCAGACTTGGAACAGGATCAGGATCTGGATTCATGGATATACGGACTTGGAACAGCATCAGGATCTGGACTCACAGACATACGGACTTGGAACAACATCAGGACTGAAGAAACGTCTTCAGGAGCATCTGGATAGATGTGAAGACAAGGGTGAAGTGACGGACGAACCCTTAAGTAGGGCTGAGAGGCAACTCCCTGGGAGGAGCTACCAGGAGGGCCATGCCTGGCTGGCCCCATAAGAATGGGGGAAAGCTGCGGGCCTGCTCCTTAGGAGGAGCAGTCAGAGGAAGTATGCAGGACCCTGGACAGTGGCCCTGCAGAATCCAAAGCAGGGAGGAGCTGGAGCTGGGCCACACTGGCTCCGACATGGGAAGTGGAGCAATGTGGCATCCTGCCATTGGAGAAGGCCCTTGGGGGCAGCTTCGGTGGCAGCCTTGAGGCCGCAAGAGGACAGGCATGGGCGGTGGCTCATGCCGTGAAGAGCAGAGGTGGCGGTGGCAGCCTCAGGCCGCAAAGAGGAGCGGTGACTGGCAATGGCTCCAAATCGAGGGGCGTGTCGTCATCTGGGAGCAGAGCCCGGCAACATCAGTGGTGGCACAGGGCCCGGCAATGTCAGCGGTGGCACAAGGCTGCAGAGGTAAGGCCCTGTCCGCATGAAATGCGGCAGGGGCGCAACATCCACAAAAGGACATCACTTCCTATCCCATGACTTTTTAGTTTTCTTAGAAGCATCTCATGAGGTACTTTGTCAAACGCTTTCTGAAAATCCAAATACGCTACATCTACCGGTTCACCTTTATGCACATGTTTATTAAACCCTTCAAAAAAATGAAGCAGATTTGTTAGGCAAGACTTCCCTTAGGTAAATCAATGTTGATTGGGTTCCATTAAACCATGTCTTTCTATATGCTCTACAATTTTGATCTTTAGAATAGTTTTCACTATTTTTCCCGGCACTGAATTCAGGCTCATTGGTCTAGAGTTTCCTGGATCGCCCCTGGAGCCCTTTTTAAATATTAGGGTTACATTGGCCACACCCCAGTCTTCCAACTAACCTTGCATCAACAAACTTTCTAAAGTCTCCTGCAGTGAGTTATTAAAAATGTCAAGGCCTAGAACAAGTGAACCCCATCCTGTCAGAATAACCCAGGTCAATGATCTAAAGACCATCTGTGATGAATCCAAAATCCCCCATGCTCAGACTATCCAAACTTGTTTCTCGACATGAAGTTCCTCAAAGTCACAATGTCCTTTTTCGCAGCCACTAGGAACTTCCAGCAATTCCAATCCTCCAATTTGTTATCCCCCAGGTGAATCATCAGGGTTTCTAGCACTTGACTTTTCCATAGCAATTCCCTCATAGATGGCAGCAGCTAGTTTCTTCTCATTTCCTTTATACCAAACCATCTCATTCATCTGTTTGTCACTGCTGTACCCCGATGTTCTTTGAACAAGTCTGAGCCTTTTGTTATGCTCAGTACATGAAAGAGTGGCCCACTACCCAGGATCATCCTCTCTCTATTGTACCCTCCTGATTCCCTGAAAGGCATAAACAGCAACAGTCTACAAACTCATCAAACAAATACAAGAAAGCCTGACTATAAATCAGAAAAGTCAAATATTCCCCTACCTTGGCAAAGGGGTTCCTGCCCCAGGGTGAATATAAACTTTAAAGGTTCTCGAGTTTCACCAACCTCTTTGCCATATCTGCTATTGCATCATCTACTCCAGGCACATGTCTAACCCTAGAAGTAACATTCCACCTAAGGCACAATAATGCAACTCGGACAAAAGAGATAAAACCTTCTGGCATTTTGTTGATTGTCTATTATTAACTGAAACTACCCCTATGTTATCATACCAGAATAATACTTTTCTGTCCCTTAATGGGGTCTTAGTCAAGCAGAAAGAGCAGGTGACCAGCCAGGATATTGAGTTATACTCAGACGGAGTGGGGGCATCTTGTTTTGGTGTTTCTTGGGAAGGCACTTGTTGTATAGTTCATTAGCCAGTAGACTGGGTGGAAACATGAGTCACTAAGAATATTACTTTCTTGGAATTGTTTCCTTTGTTGGTAGCTTTGACAATTTGGGGGTGGGGTTTAAAAGATTCCAGAAAAGCTTCCCACATTTCTGCTCACCCTTAATCTACTTGGTTATCT
Source organism: Rhinatrema bivittatum (assembly GCF_901001135.1). Lineage (NCBI taxonomy): Eukaryota > Metazoa > Chordata > Amphibia > Gymnophiona > Rhinatrematidae > Rhinatrema > Rhinatrema bivittatum. The sequence continues at coordinate 155,714,936 of NC_042620.1, read as the reverse complement.
AAATGAAATGATGCCTACAACTCACACCCTTAGTAGAAGCAGAGAGCCATCTTATGAAAACACACCCAACGAGAATTACCAGGCACCCAAAGTTTAAGGACTGCATCTGTTTCAAAGTAACTTTATTGGCTGTCGGTACTGTATGAATTGTCTTCCTAAGCTGATGAACCCTTTCCTCTGGCAAATAAGAGAACATTTCAACAAAATCTAGCTCAATCCCCATAAAAGTAAGCTTTTCCACCAGTCCTTATGTTTTCTTAGAAATGATGGGAATCCTGGAAACCTTGGCAATCCCCCAAAAAACATTTAATAAATCCATGCATGTGGTTGTATTTGCAGGGCCAATGAATAAAACTTCATCCAAATAAGTAACCATGTCATACACTGTCACCCAATGAACAAACTTGCTGATTGCCTTAAAAGTAAGTGCACAATAGGGATGTGAATCGTGTGATCGATCGTCTTAAAGATCGATTTTGGCTGGGGGGGAAAGAAATCTGATCGTCATGGTTTTTTTTGTTAAAAAATCATCAAATCGTAAATCGGCGGGAAAACCGGCACACCAAAACAAACCTAAAACCCACCCCGACCATTTAAAACAAATCCCCCACCCTCCTGAACCCCCCCAAAATGTTTTAAATTACCTGGGGTCCAGTGGGGGGGGGGGGTTCCGGCGCAATCTCCCGCTCTTGGGCCACGGCCGTGTTAAGAGAAATGGCGCCGGTGGCCCTTTGCCCTTACCATATGACAGGGCAAAGGTAGCGCCGGCGCCATTTTGGTTCCTGTCACCTGACGTCACGAGTGCAAGAGATCACTCCCGGACCCCCGCTGGACCCCCAGGGACTTTTGGCCAGCTTGGGGGGGCCTCCTGACCCCCACAAGACTTGCCAAAAGTCCAGCGGGGGTCCTGGAGCGACCTCCTGCACTCAGGCCGTATTGCCAATATTCAAAATGGCGCCGGCGCTACTTTTGCTCTCACTATGTCATATGGGTTATACTGAAGAGGATATTGGAGAGATACCCATTCCAGAGAAGGTTTTCATGGGTGATGATTCTGATCAACTGAACCAAATCATGGTGAACCTGGAAGATGTGGTAGGCATGATTGACAAACTGAAGAGCAGTAAATCACCTGGACCAGATGGTATACATCTCAGGGTTGTGAAAGAGCTAAAAAATGAAATATTAGAACTATTAGTAAAAATTGGTAATCTATCATTAAAGTCATCTGATGTACCTGAAGATTGGAAGATGGCCAATGTAACCCCTATATTTAAAAAGGGATCCAGGGGTGATCTGGGAAACTATAGACCGGTGAGCCTGATTTCAGAGCCAGGAAAAATCATGGAATCTTTTATAATGAATAAAATCTCAAAACATTTAGATAGACATGGTTTGATGGAACAGAGCCAACATGGATTTACCCAAGGGAAGTCTTGCCTCACAAAATCTCCTACATGTTTTTGAAGGGGTGAATAAACATGTGGACAAAGGTGAACTGGTAGATGTGATATAATTGGTAGGGGTGTGCATTCGTATTGAACATAAATGTAAAACGCTACTTATTTTTTTTTTTAACTTAAAAAAGTGATAAGACATAAATGATCGGATTTCCAACTTATTCAACATAGCTATGTTGAATAAGTTGGAAATCGCGATTGTTGATCCAAACTAAAAATTTAAACCCCTCACCTTCCTTAATCCCCACCCCCAAAGACTTACCACAACTCCCTGGTGATCCAGCGAGGAGTGAGGACGCCATTTCTGAAAGCCTTTCCGAGGAGCACGTCACGTCGGCGCCACGTCGGAGTGATGCGGCGACACGTGATTCCCCGCGGGTTCGCGCCGGAACACTCGTTCGGCCCAAAAGGAACTTTTGGCCAGCTTGGGGGGGTCAGGAGGCCCCCCCAAGCTGGCCAAAAGTTCCTTTTGGGCCGAACGAGGGTGCCGGAGGGAACTCGCGGGGAATCACGTGACGCCGCGTCACGCCGACGTCACGTGATTCCCCACGGGGTCGCTTCCGGGATCCTCGTTCGGCCCAAAAGGAACTTTTGGCCAGCTTGGGGGGGCCTCCTGACACCCCCAAGCTGGCCAAAAGTTCCTTTTGGGCCGAACGAGGATCCCGGAAGCGACCCCGCAGGGAATCACATGACGTCGGCGCCACATCGCAGTGACGCGGCGTCAGGTGATTCCCCACGAGTTCCCTCCGGCACCCTCGTTCGGCCCAAAAGGAACTTTTGGCCAGCTTGGGGGTGTCAGGAGGCCCCCCCAAGCTGGCCAAAAGTTCCTTTTGGGCCGAATGAGCGTTCCGGCACGAACCCTCGGGGAATCACGTGATGCCGCGTCACTCCGACGTGACGCCGACGTCACGTGCTCCTTGCAAAGTTGGTCAGAAATGGCGTCCTGACCCCGCTGGACCACCAGGGAGTTGTGGTAAGTCTTGGGGGGGGGGGGGATTAAGGACGGTTAGGGGTTTAAATTTTCATTTGCACATATGGACATATACTCAACTCATTGAATTCTGTTTATGTCCATATTGACCGCAAATGGGACCCCCTTTGGACATATGGACATATGAACTTAAACTTTTGCTCTGCACATCCCTAACAATTGGAGATCCAGAAAGATTTCAACAAAGTCCTGCAAAAGAGGCTTCTAAGAAAACTAAAAAGTCATGGGATAGGAGGCAATGTCCTTTTCTGGATTGCAAGTTGGTTAAAATACATGATTAAATGGTCTGTTTACACAGTGGAGAAAGGTAAACAGTGGAGTTCCTCAGGGATCTGTACCTGGACTGGTGATTTTTTATATATTTATAAATGATCTGGTAAGAGGTACGATGAGTGAAGTGATCAAATTTGCGGATGACACAAAATAATGCAGAGTAGTTAAATCTCAGCGGATTGTGATGAATTGCAGGAGGACCTGGTGAGACTGGAGGAATGGCTTCCAAATGGCAGATGAAGTTTAACATGGACAAGTGCAAGGTGATGCATATAGGGAAAAATAATCCTTGCTTTAGTTACACAATGTTAGGTTCTATCTTAGGAGTTACCACCCAGGAAAGAGATCTAGGCATCATAGTAGATAATACATTGAAATCATCAGCCCAGTGTACTGTGGCAATCAAAAAAGCAAACAGAATGTTAGGAATTATTAGGAAGGGAATGGAAAATAAAACAGAGGACATCATGATGCCTCTGTATCACTCCATGGTAAGACCGCACCTTGAATATTGTGTGCAATAAAATTCTGGTCACCGCATCTCAAAAAGGATATAACTGCACTGGAGAAAGTGCAGAGAATGCGATCAAAATGATATGGGGCATTGAATGGCTGCCCTATGAGGAAAGACTAAAGAAGTTAGGACTGTTCCGTTTGGAGAAGAGACAACTGAGGTGGGATATGATAGAAGTCTACAAAATCATTAAAGGACTTGAACAAGTTAATGTAAATTGTTTATTTACTCTCTCAGATAATAGAAGGACTGGGGGGGAGGGGTACTCCATGAAGTTAGCAAGTAGCTCATTTAAAAAGAAACTGAAGAAAATTATTTTTCACTCAGCTCATAGTTAAACTCTGGAATTCATTGGCAGGGGATGTGGTTTCAGCAGTTAGTGTTACTGGGTTTAAAATAAGATTTGGATAAGTTCCTAGAGGTTAAACACATAAACTGCTATTACAGTAATTAATAAGCAATAGTAGCTTGTGATCTATCTAATGTTTGGGTACTTGCCAGGTACTTGTGACTTGCATTGGCCACTGTTGGAAACAGGATACTGAGCTTGAGGGACTGTTGGTCTGACCCAGTATGGCATTTGTTATGTTCTTATGTTCTTAAAACTGGGAATTGAATCAGCACAGACCCCTTTTAAAATTCCCTGATTTAGGAGAAAGAAGTGGGATTTACATGCACATATGCGTGCCCAATTAAAATTTGGCACACATATGCACGCAGCCAGGCTATTTTATAACGTGCGCATATATGTTATAAATTGGCTGCATATCTGGGCATGGGCCTACATAGCTATGCAAATATGCACACATGCGCTGATTTGAAAGTTACCATCCCTGGTAGTAATTTTCAAAAGCCATTTGCCCACCTTAAGTACGCTTTAGGTGGGTAAAACCTATGGACAATTCAATGGCATGTATGTTGCAATTTTCAAAACCCCACTTGCAACATGCATAAATTGCATTTACATGTGAAAAACCCAGTTTTAAGTGTGTAAATGCTTTTGAAAATCAGGCCCATTGCCCATCAATATATGAATGAATATATTTGCATTGCATGTGTATTTTTATGTACAGGGAGAATAACCTTCAAACAACTTACTGTGGCAGCATATATTTATGTATGTGGCTGCATACAGATTTAATTTTATTTATTTAACACTTTTTTATACCGACCTTCATAGTCATAACCATATCGGATCGGTTTACATTTAACAAGGGTATAACTGTAGCGTAACTAAAGAGAATTGTACAAAAGAAATGAATAAGGCAAAGTTACATTCAACAAGGATAAGGAACTTGGAAGCTTATGTAGCTGGAAGGAAGTAAAGGTAGAAATAATTAAGAAATACAATAGCGGATACGGGTTAAAGCTTAAACGTGCTTTAGCCTAGAGGTGCCATAGTCCATCGTTCATGAAGATCAGAGGCCATTTTGTGTTTTAAAAAACGTGAGTATAATATATATATGTTTTATAAAATATGTGTATATCTACCCAGGCTAATGCGTGAATTTATGCAGTGTATTGAAACCTCATATATCAATGCATTGAGAGCACATACTTTACTCTCTATTAAAAAATATATGTGCATATATTTTACATGTGCAAATAAAACAGGACTTATATAAATTGGCTTTTACACGCATAAGTCACTCTATTTTAAAACATATGCGTGTGAGTGAAATTACCAGTTTTACCAATCAGTCCACCAGTTTACCCAGTCCTTCCGCAGTTCTTCGAGGCCCTCCTGATTCTTCAGCCTGAACTCCCGCCAAATCAACCAGAACTCCCACCCAACCACTAGTATACAATAAACACATTTATTATTACTTATGTCAAATAATTAGCAGGTGTAAACCTATGTGAGTGAATGCACAAATGTCCGTACATATCTTTTAATATAGCAACTTTTGCATTTAAGTATTGGCCCTGCCCCAGAACACCCCTATCCTGCCCCTGCTTAGACAAGCATATATGCATGTGAAAGCCTACGTATGTGCATTTGTTTGACGTTTATAAAATACGGAATACACATGTAGAGGCTATTTACCCAAGTATATGCTAACTTTTTCCTGTGTAAAATTTTTAAAATTCACTTTAGAGAGATAAGCTTAGACAATTTTCAAAAAGCCCATTTCTGCATGTAAAAACAGTTTTACCTGCTGAAATACCATTGAAAATTGTTTTTCCTATGGATCTGAGTAAATTCTGGGTTTCCAATACTATAAGTTTGGCAAATAATCTATCAAACTTGGGGCCTCATTTACTAAGCATTTTTCCCAAAAACCCAAAATGGGAGAAAAGCCTTAGTAAAACAGGCCCTTGATCTCATGAATGAATAGCCAAATGAAACATGGCTAATAAAGCTATAAATATTGCTTTAAAAAATGGTTCCTGTCTGTAACAGAAAGACGAGGATGTGCTACATTTAATACTAAATGATGGTGAACAACATGCTAAAATCACTCATAAAAGATGTTCTTACATCAGTTCTTTAGTGCCAATATAGAAGTGGTTCATTGTGTAGAATCTAATCTAATATAAACACACGGCAATGTGTACAAAAGAATTGTTCAGATTTTGCTTTACAATGTATTCCTCTTCTTACCTTGCCGTAGAGTTGAGACATCTGTTATTTGGAAAGTTTGCCACACAGAAAACAAAGAGTCATTTTCTTGTCATTTGTAACATCTGCTATACAATTTCAAATCATAAGCAAGGCATGCAACCTGTTATCCAGTCTAAAAATCATCTACTGCATACACATACGGTTTCTTGCAGATTTCCAGGAGTACAGTTGGCCCGGTGATATTTATTGAAAATAAGGAGAAAATGAAGGATACTTATGTAATGTAAGTAATTTTATACTGAAAATATTGTTGAACTGCACCCTGAAATACATGATTTCTGTGGAATTAAAAAGAATTCAATATTATCCATCAAGTACAATGTTCAGATCAATTCCATTAAATTTATTTGGTTGAAACACATTTGTATCCTCTAATGATTTCCCATTTTACAAATTTAGGTATTTGTTATATTATAGTACATTGCGTTACATTTATATATCACCTTCCTTGAATGAAATTCAATCCAAAGAGGTTTACAAAAAAAAGTATTTCATAATCATAATAAAAAAATCAATAAAATACATATATAATACAGTATATTAACAGTGAAGAAACATAGCTTGAGCCCATCTCACTCTCACTAGGAAGTCAAAGCTGCTAAACTGTCTGCTCAGAGTAATTAATGTAATGATAGCTATTAATAAGTCACAACTATATATTTATTTACAAGCCCAACCACTACCTCTAAAGACTATCAGATCCCAAGCCCCTGGATCATCTCAGTTGCTCCCTAAGTTTCTCTCAAAGGGGCAACCCCCTTTAGGTTTGCCTCTTTGGCAGTAACCCACAGTAGGAGGTTACCTAAGTTGAGCCTGCAGATGATATCAGCAGGGAGGAGGTGATATCACTGGGAACAGATGAATGATACGCCATTGGGTCAGAATAAGGCTCAGTCGCAGAGCTCTGCAACAGGAATCTCCCAGGCCTCTGTGAAATCTCTGCAGTGACAGTATCTTCTCTGTATAGCAGAAGTCGCTAGTTTGGAATAATTAAGTTGTCTTCAATTATTTTTTAAATATGTTGAAATAAAATTACTTCTGAACAGCACCATAAGTGCCAGCAAATGTCCTTTCTAAAACGCATAATTCTTTAAATCTTTCCAAACTGAAAGGAATAATTTTCAAACAGTTTTGAGGTAGTTGCACTTGTAAAATTGGCATATACATGTATAGGCTACTTTGTGGTGCTGTGCATAAATGTCAACAGGCAGAAAATGAGGTAGTTTAGGGGTATTCCAGGGTGGAGTTCAGAAGTGCACACAAGTTGCTATTTTCTAAGTGATACATTACCAAACTTGTCTGTACACTTTTACATCTGTGAATTAAATTGTGGAAGAGAAATTGCACTTTTCTCTTCAGGTTTTTTGAGGGAGGTCTGGATGAAGAGGTGGCAGAGGGGTCATGATATAGTACTGGCAGGTCTGAGTGAGCTCCTGAAAGTTTGGGCGACCCATAGGAGGTGTTGGCATACTTGTGATTGCAAGAATGTGCACAAGTAATTGTTTTTATAAGTGGAGCACGTGTATTCTTTATAAAATACATTACTCCATGTATATAACTCAGGGTTTTCACATGCACGTTATAATTACCCATGTAAAATATATGTGTGTGTAATTTTATAAAATGCATAGAGAAAGTATGCATGCTCCTTTTTTTAAAATAATATTTTTATTCAAGAGATAGCATATATAAACAATCCACAACAGTGATTGTACATCAATATCAAAATCCAGCAAAGAATAAAATAATATGATTCATGTCTCTTATCTTCTACAAATAGTCACCCATGATACCATATAACACTTACACCCCTATTCATGACTCCCACATATTATCCCACACACGTACATACTGATCAGTAGCCATTCACTCAACATTCATTCCCTTACAAGATATATCAAGAGCGAATAATTAAACATGGTCTGAAATGATGTAATGGAAAGTTGAACATCTGCAAACGTAGGGGTAGATTTTAAAAGAGAGCGCGCGTGCGTACTTTTGTTCTCGCATCAGTACGCTGGATTTTATAAGATATGTGCGTAGCCGCGCATATCTTATAAAATCTGGGGTCAGCGCATGCATGGGGGTGCACATTTGTGCAACTTCCACGTGCTGCCCGTTCCCTCCACCCCCCCCCGCACCTTCCCCTCCCTTCCCCTACCTAACCCACCCTCCCAGCCCTATCTAACCCTTCCCCCTACCTTTATCAGAAAAGTTACTACTGCCTCTGGGCAGTAGTAACTTATGTGCGCCGTCGGGGCACTTGGCCACGCCCCCAAACCACCCACACACCCCGAACACGCCCCCAATCGAAAACCATGCCCCCGACCGCCCCTTTTTGCAAGCCCCGGGACTTACACACGTCCCGGGGCTAGCGCGCGCCACCGAGCCTATGCAAAATAGGCTCGGCGCGCGCAGGAGGGTTTTAAAAGGGTTATGCGCCTACCTTATGCGCGTAACCCTTTTAAAATCTGGCCCATAGTGTTACAGAACTTATACCATAAATGTAAAGATCTTTTTGCTTTTACAGACTTCGACCTCTTCAAATGTTGAAAGTAATTATAAAAATAATGTACCATTAAGTGTTCCCATGTCGAGATACTAGGTGAAGATTCACTCACCCAGTGCATCAGTACAGCTTTTTTTCCAATAAAGTAGCTAGATATAAAAAACATCTTTCTTCAGCAACATAATTATCACATTCTAGATCAAATCCTAGGATGATAATCTCTGTTGTTAACTCTATAGAATTATCCACAGTCCTTTCCAAACAATTTTGAATTCCTTGCCAAAAAATACTAGGGATGTGAATCGTGTCCTCGATCGTCTTAACGATCGATTTCGGCTGGGAGGGGGAGGGAATCGTATTGTTGCCGTTTGGGGGGGTAAAATATCGTGAAAAATCGTTAAAAATCGAAAAATCGAAAAACCGGCACATTAAAACCCCCTAAAACCCACCCCCGACCCTTTAAATTAAATCCCCCACCCTCCCGAACCCCCCCCCCAAATAACTTAAATAACCTGCGGGTCCAGCGGCGGTCCGGAACGGCAGCGGTCCGGAACGGGCTCCTGCTCTGAATCTTGTCGTCTTCAGCCGGCGCCATTTTCCAAAATGGCGCCGAAAAATGGCGGCGGCCATAGACGAAAAAGATTGGACGGCAGGAGGTCCTTCCGGACCCCCGCTGGACTTTTGGCAAGTCTCGTGGGGGTCAGGAGGCCCCCCACAAGCTGGCCAAAAGTTCCTGGAGGTCCAGCGGGGGTCAGGGAGCGATTTCCCGCCGCGAATCGTTTTCGTACGGAAAATGGCGCCGGCAGGAGATCGACTGCAGGAGGTCGTTCAGTGAGGCGCCGGAACCCTCGCTGAACGACCTCCTGCAGTCGATCTCCTGCCGGCGCCATTTTCCGTACGGAAAATGGCACCGGCCATACGTGTATGGCCGGCGCCATTTTCCGTACGGAAACGATTCGCGGCGGGAAATCGCTCCCTGACCCCCGCTGGACCTCCAGGAACTTTTGGACAGCTTGTGGGGGGCCTCCTGACCCCCACGAGACTTGCCAAAAGTCCAGCGGGGGTCCGGAAGGACCTCCTGCCATCCAATCTTTTTCGTCTATGGCCGCCGCCATTTTTCGGCGCCATTTTGGAAAATGGCGCCAGCTGAAGACGACAAGATTCAGAGCAGGAGCCCGTTCCGGACCGCTGCCGTTCCGGACCGCCGCTGGACCCGCAGGTTATTTAAGTTATTTGGGGGGGGTTCGGGAGGGTGGGGGATTTAATTTAAAGGGTCGGGGGTGGGTTTTAGGGGGTTTTAGTGTGCCGGCTCACGATTCTAACGATTTATAACGATAAATCGTTAGAATCTGTATTGTATTGTGTTCCATAACGGTTTAAGACGATATTAAAATTATCGGACGATAATTTTAATCGTCCTAAAACGATTCACATCCCTAAAAAATACTGCAACTTTGTGCAACCAACAAACATATGTAAATTTGTCCAGTTCAGCATGACATTTGTCAGAGATCTGTACCAAAAATCCAAACCAATGCCCTTTGCTTCTATCAAGAAAAGCCTTGTGAATCAATTTAAACTGTGTTTCTCTAGTATAAATATCAGAGGTTAATTGATAAATGGAAGAGACATAATTTGATAAATCATCAGCTATAAACTCAATTCCTAGATCCCCAGACTACGTCTTTGAAAATCTACCCCTAAGTGTGTAAATACTACATAACACATATTTCTTAACCATTATAGAGCCTACTAACATTACATTTCTCCCCAGGATGTCTTCCATGCATTTCTCTAACCGGAAAGGAAAATTCCCATAACGGAAAATGGCAACTCCACATCGTCTGGATGAAAAGGAAGCTGCATAGCAGTGACCCACCCAATCTTTGCACAATTTAGAATGTTCTTTTTTATCCAAATGGTTTTCTTACAGAAAAACTACATCTGCTTTATGTTTCTTAAAAGCACTCAGAATCTTTCTTCTCTTAACAGAAGAATGAAAACATCAACATTTTGGGAAAAGAACTTATAATTAGCCATTCATCCAAACTAAGGGATGTGATACAGAGATAAAGAAATGACCATTTTCCAAGAGATCCCCCAGCTACATCTCCCAGAGGTAGAAATTATTCTGCAAAGAAGCAATTTACAAGTACCACTCACTTCCAATGCCTGATTACAGTCACACATATCTTTATGCCATAGATCACATACATACATTCATTGACCCAGTTTTACATATGTCCTCCCTCCCCATTCCTCTTTTCCACACCAGTGACATAATAACCATATTTTCAGCACCTCCCATATACCAATTGCCAGATTACCCATTCCCAAGCCTCTCCAGAACATACAAAAATGAACCACTACTATTCTCCGCAGGCCCCTCAAGAACGATAAGTAACAAAAAATACAATCCTGACTTCCTTGTAAAAAAGTTAGGTGAGAAACCATGCTGACATAATAGATAAGGAAATACCATCCCAAAAGAAAATCTGAAAAAGTTTAAAAAAAAAAAAAAGTTTGCAAGCCGAAACTTAAGTATTGGTTCATGTGATATAACAAGGGAAAATACTGATAAAAATGGAACAGCAAGAACATAACTTACGATTGACCAGACTCCATCCCATGACAACTTAAGAACTGAAAAGAGAAGAGAGGTCCAGAAGGTGGCTACAGACTCCATCCCATGGTGGCTGAAGAAGAGGACTGGCAGGCAGGGCCTCAGCCCAGGAGCAGACCCTCAGAGAGAGAGAGAGAGAGAGAGAGAGAGAGTGTGTGTGAGAAAGCAAAAAAGCATGTATGTGTGAGAAAAAGCCTGTGAGCTTGGCTGTGTGTGAGAGAGCTTATGTGGGTGTGTGTGAAAGAATCACCTGAGATAAAAGATTACAAATTATCCCTGTCAACTCAAAAACAGCCTGTTAATACAAATAAAAAACACACTTTGAAATGCTTGTATGCCAGAAGTCTAAGAAGTATAGCAGTGTATAATGAGATAGACTTAATTGGCATCTCAGAGACCTGGTGGAATGAGGAAAACCAATGGGATAGTGCCATATCAGGGTACAAAATATATTGCAATGATAGGGAGGAGCAACTTGGTGGTGGTGGGGGGGTGCTTTATGTCCGAGATGGCATAGAGTCCAACTGAATAAGGATCCTGCAAGAGACTAAATGCACAATAGAATCATTATGGGCATGTATGTTGGGGAAGAGTATAGTGAGAGGAATATACTACCATCCACCTGGCCAAAATGATGAGATGGATGATGAAATGTTAAGATTATTTAGGGAAGCTAACCAAACTGTTAGTGCTGTAATAATTAGGGATGTGCATCCGTTTTCCACGAATGCGCAATCCGCAACTAAAAGGTCCCTATTCATTGCATTCATAGGTCCACGAAACGCAAGGTGAACCCCCTTGAATGCAACATATCATTAGTTTCATTCTTTTGTTTCCCGGTGTTTTAGTAGCAGTTTGAAATAGAAGGCCATGTGAGAGTATCCACCAGGGGCGGATTGGCCTATCAGGGGATCGGGCTTCCCCTGGTGGGCCGGACTAGCTGATCACATGGCCTCCTCTGCTCCTGCTCACATTTGAGGGTGCCGGGCCAAAGAAAAGAAGACCGGCGCAGCCAGCCGCCACCGGAGAAATGAAGACTGCAGCCGCAGGAGAGCAGGCTGGTGGGGCTGAAGAAAAGAAGATTGGTGCAGCCAGCTGCTGCCGGAGAGCAGGCTGGCAGAGCTGAAGAAAAGAAGATTGGCGCAGCCAGCCGCCGCCCAAGGCCAGGCCGGTGGGGCTGAAGAAAAGAAGATGGGTGCTGCCAGCCACCAGCGGAGAAATGAAGACCGTCGCAGCCAGCCGTTGCCAGACAGCAGGCTGGCGGGGCCGAAGAAAAGAAGATTGGCACTGCTAGCCACCGCCGGAGACGATCTGTTCAACTGGGGGCCTTTGTGTATATGTATTTGAGATCGGAAGGGTGTTTCTGTGTATGTGGGAAAGGAATGGTGTTTCTGTGTGTGTGTGTGTGTGTGTGTGTGTGTGTGTGTGTGTGTGTGTGTGTGTGTGTGAATGTGGTGTGTATGTGAGAAAGGAATGGTGCTTCTGTGTGTGAGACAGGGAAGGTGCTTCATGTATGTGAGATAGGGAGGGTGCTTCTGTATGTGTATGGTGTATATGTGAGTCAGGGAGGTTGCTTCTGTGTGTCAATGTGTGTGTGCGAGAGAGAGATGGAGCATGCTTTTCGCTGGCTTGTGGCTGTGAGAGAGGGCATGTACATGATTGAGCCTCTTTGTAAGTGAGATAGAACATGTGTGTGATTGAGAACTTGTGTGTAAGTGAAATAAAGAGAGCATGTGTGTGATTGAAAGCCTGTGTGTAAGTAAGAGAGAACGAGAGCATTGTGTGATTAAGTGAGACTGGCCAGAGAGGTGACGTGTGTATGTATGAGAAAGACTGATCAGGGAGATGACTGGTGGATGTGTGTGTGAGAAAGAGAGAGAGACTTGTTGGGAAGATGATTGGTGTGTGAGAGACAGAAACTGGTCCTGAGGGTGTGACTGGTGTATATGTGTAAGAGACAGAAGAGATTGGTTGTGGTCCCTAAGGAAGAGGGCCATGAGGACAGCTTCAGCAGCTACTGCTGCTTCTGGTGTGGCCTGCAAGGGAAAGGAGTAGGAGAACTGCTGGAGAGGGTAAGTAAAGGTGGCTTTTTAAGTTCATTTTTCTTGATTGACTACCATTTTAATTATTGAGTAGTATGTGATGTGTCTGCTGTTTGAAATATTTTATTGGTGTTTAGTAAAGCTTTCAAAATTTGCATGAGTCTTTAATTATTGGATATTCTATTCATCAGCTGTTTTGAATGTATTTTATTAGTATAATTTTACTATTATGATTAATGATTTATATATCTTGATTTTATTGATTGTTTCATGAGGAATGGTGACATTTTTCGTTTTCCATTGTTGCACTGTATAGAGTCTGGTGTGATGCATTTTACAATTCAGTTTTTGTCTGCACATTTCTATTTATACTTTATGTGGCTTTATTCTGTATTTGGTGAGGGTTTGTATTCTGCATGCAAAAACTGAGGTGAAACATTCTTTTAATATGTGGTTTCTCTGTAGGGATCTGTAGTAGCTTGGCCTGTTCTGTTCTTCTGATAGGAGGTGTATTGATATTTTAGATTCTGGTGTAATATTTGTGGTATTCATGCCACTTTGGTGCCACTTTGCCACAGTCTAAGTACTTTGGAGTTCTTTTCCCCTTCTGATGATTGCTGCCCATAAGTTTCATTCAGAAGGATTTACGCGCAGGGCTTTTAAAATCCGCCCCTTAGAGAATAGCCACTGCCATTAGCAATGGTAACATGGAATAGACTTAGTTTTTTGGTACTTGCCAGGTTCTTATGGCCTGGATTGGCCACTGTTGGAAACAGGATGCTGGGCTTGATGGACCCTTGGTCTGACCCAGTATGGCATTTTATTATGTTCTTATATGAATTTATGTGGAATAATGGGAGTTCATTTCTTTACACTAATTAAGAAACATACTAAACCCCTGTTTTAACTCTAATAGCTCAATGATACACAGCAAATTACATGATTATTAATTGATTCTATACTCTTACCAACCCCTGTTTTGTTACACAATTGTTCTTTTATAATATATGACCACTTGTTTACTTTATCTTTCAATCATAGGCAAAGTTTGAATCAATTCTGTACCTTTCATCTGACCATTACTATTAATTTGATGAGTAACTTTTATGTGTTTTCCTTTATTGTTTAGTCTTATCCAGTACTGTTTGTAAAAGTTTTGATTTTTTAATCTTTTATTATGTTATGCATGGTTATATATGTGTTTATATGTTCATACATTTCCATATTTGTTTCATTTGTGTCTATGTAGCCCCTGAAGCAGCTCACTAGAGCGAAACTCAGCCTGAGTTGGGCTTTTTACTACGAAATATTAATAAATTACTTGGTGTTTACCAATATTCTTCTTCATGTGGTCGCTACTTGATCCTTGCTATCCACTCAGACTCTCTGTTCTGGCCTCCTGTGACCTTTGGACATTCTCCTTTGAACATCGACTGTGCACCCTTGTTTGTGGTGGGCACTACCCTGTGCTTCCTCTCTAGGAGATCCTGTGAGGCCCACGTAAGACAAGGCGGCCCGGGTAACCTGAGGGAACCCCAGGTTGCTATTGGTGAAGATCCAGCTAGCCTCTGTCTCCTCCTGTGTGCCGCCTCCTGGTGGTAGGCGCTCTCCGGGTCTGACCGGAGGGCCGTACCAATCCTGCACTAGGCTAAGGGTCCACCTCCAGTGCAACAGGTTCCCAAATCCATGGACTTGGTGAAGTCTCCCACCTTGCAGGCCATTCCTGGCCTAGCCACTCAAGTCCGAGAACAACAGCGAACCCTAGAAGTGATGGCGTCATCCGTGGAGAGACTATGGTCTCAGCTACAGGATTCTGTTATGGCCAATTCAGGGGGTTGGGCTCAAATCCTGCCTCCATGGGCATCACTGGCCCTTCCAGCTCCACCCCATTTCAATGTGGATCTGGGCCTCTGCTGAGGCTTCATCAATCATTGCTTTATGCAATTCGCACTGCAGCCTGCAAAGTTTCCAAATGGGACCACCAAGATTACCTTCAACCTCTCACACCTTGAAGAATAGACCCTGGCATGGGCTTCCCCACTTTGGGAGCATTCTGAAGATATCCTCATCATCTCTCCCACTTCATGACCATTTTTATTCATTTATTTATTTATTTATTTATTTATTTATTTATTTATTTAATATACAGTCAATCTGAAACAATCTCGACGGTGTACATTCAATTATATAGAAAACCTAAATAAAAATACAATAAAACTTAAATTTCTAAAAAGAGTCACTACCCGCTGGAACTCTCTACCCACAATACCTCCGACTTGAGCCTTGTACCATCAAATTCAAAAATAAGCTAAAGACATGGCTCTTTAAGCAGGCTTACCCAGACTAGTTCCCCCTGCACTGCTGACCCTATCCTGCACCAGTAGCTGACCTGAACCTATGTATAAAGTTATTTTTACATTGTTTACATTGTTCACCTGTTATCTTATACAGTTTGCTGCTCTCACTTGCCAGCCTCAACTTCTTATCTTCCTCTTCTCTGTAGTCCCATCCCCAGTACCTGTTTGATATATTTTGTATGTAACCACTAATACCGGTATAAAAAAAAAGCTTTAAATAAATAAATAAATAAATAAATAAATAAATAAATAGATAAATCAAAATAAAATATAAATCAAAACAGTACATCAATTTAAATAATATAGGCAAATTTGTATGCTACTTAAAATAATAAAATATAATGAAGTAAAAATAAAATAAAATAAAATCTAATAAAACACATAAAGCCAGATATTATAGCTTTAAGCCCTGAAACAGCCAGAAAAGGTTCACATAGTCCTATAGATTTTTTTGCTCTGCCGTCAGATCATATGCATTTTTAAATAATAAAGTTTTCAGTTGTTTTTTAAAAGTATTAGTCCTTTTGTAGACTTAATTCTTTGGGTAGTGAGTTCCATAGTTTGGGCCCTGCAACTGAGACCATTGAGGATCCCGGCCATCAGGTAGTTGCGGGTCATCAGCTTCTCTACCTCTGTCAAGGCTCACATTCGCTCACCGAATTCACAGTGGAATTTAGGATACTAGTCACAGAACTGGGGTGGCAAAAGGATTGCCTACAGGCAATGTATCTGGATGGCTTGTCTCCTGCTCTCAAGGACGAGCTGGCTGCTCATGAGATTCCAACATCTCTGGATGACCTGATTTCCCTGGTTTGAAAGATTGATCACCGCCTACATCAGCGACACCAGGAGGTAAAGGTCTCCCGGCCTCCTGCCTCTCGCCCAGTTCATTCTACGAGTCCCCAGTTCAAGGCCTTACCAGCACCTCCTCCATCACCAGAAGAGCCGATGCAGATAAATTGCGGGTGCTTGTCTCCTGAAGAGTGCCTTCATCGCAAGAAGCAAAGCCTTTGCCTGTACTTTGGTGGCTCTGGACATCTCCTGCAATCCTGCCCCGTTCATCTGGGAAACTGCAGAGCCTGAGCCCGGTTGAGATCCCAAACTTGGGCACTACTGTTACTGGCCCTCAATTGTTACTCCCTGTGTCCCTCTCCAGGGAAGAATGCTCCTTTGCCACAACTGCCCTCGTAGACACTGGGGCGAGTGGCAACTTCATTCTGGATGATATCATCACACTACTCCAGATCCTTCTTCAACCTCTGGAGATACCCCTCTGCATGGCTTCAATCTAGGGAGAGTTCCTCCCCAGATGCATTATTCATCGTGCTGTAGCTTTCTGCCTCTCTGTGGGAACCCTCCTTGAAGAAGAGATCTCACTGTATGTCTTAAAGCATTCTACGCATCTGGTAATTCTAGGACTTCCTTGGCTCCAGGTACATGGACCCCAATTCGACTGGCAATCCCTGCAGTTAATTCAGTGGGGACTCCAGTGCCAGAACCACTGCCTGCGACAGGTATCCCCAGCTGTCACTGTTCTGAACTCTACAATCCTTACTGGGTTACCTGCTCCGTATTCTGACTTCCAAGATGTGTTAGTGACCCAAGATAAAGTGTGATACCTATCACATGTGATGCTACCACTCCCTACTTTACATTTATCCCACCCCAACTCCTCCCACTTAAATATATATTTTTCCATTTGCGTACACAATTTGTGATAGGCCATTATTGCGTGCGTTATGGCCTATCGCAATTTGATGAATGACCCGGTTTGTTAGGTTTTTATTATTATTCTCTATTGACCCTGACTGGTGTTTTTTTTCTCTTTCTAGCAGTGTAAGCTCTAATTGGCATATATTCTCATAAGGGATTAAAATTTTTCTTCGGAGGGGGGGAAGTTGGTTTCATTTACCTCTCACAGATCTCCTTTCCTGCTCCCTGGTTTTTATTTAATTTACCTAATCTTCTTTATTTTTACCTAAATTGTTGACCCCCCCCCCCCAAGATTTGCGAGTAGTTAATGACATCATTAGTGATGTTTTCCCTCCTGGCTTGCACTTTTTTTTTCTTCCTACATGAAGCTTACTGCAGTAGTTTTTAAATAAAATACAAATGATAGAGGGACTCATCGTTTCAGCGACGGCAGTGACAGCAGGAGCGGTAGGCTTCTTCTTTATTTTTTTATAGCAGCTCTGGTCCCTGGAGAAGAATGCCACCGGCAGTGTCAGCCATAGTTAGCAGAGCTGACAACTGCCAGAAGCTTGTTTCTCCATTTTTTATTTTTTTTTTACTGAGGTGCTGTTCAGCAGGGCTTGAGTACTGTAGTGGCAGCAATGCATCGCCTCTCTTCTCTCCCTCTGCAGTATGACATTGGCACACAGCCTTCTTTGGCGTGATCTCCAATCACCCCCAAAGAAGCAGGGCCTGGCCTCAATGATGGCCCAATGCCTAAAGTCCAGGTCAGGCCTTCTCTCCTGTCGGCGTCTTCTCACTCACTTGCTGCCATCCCTTCAGTACTGTCTCTCTCTGTTTTGGCAGGGAGGTGGGCAGCGTGGCACTTCCGGATCACTGAGGCATGTCTACTCTGATGTGGCCCCCTCCTAGTGTTGCGGATCAATGCTTCCTTGCAGCCACTCTGAGGAAGGAAAACTCATTCTGCAGAGCAGTCCCAAGCTGGTGTGGCTCATCTTTCCTTGCCGACTTTCTTCCTGTTTGTTGCCTCTTTCTCATTGCCTCATTTCTGCGGCCTTACTTGACACGGTCTCTGGTGGTGGGGATCAAACCATCCTTGCACGGCCATTCCAGGGTTTCCCTTTCTTAATCATATTGTATCACTGCTCTGACATCTCTTCTTTCCTTCTGTCATCACAGCAGTGCTCTTGGTGACCGCAGCATTCTGGTGCCCTGGATCTCTTTCCTCACTACAGGTCTGGTGCCACTTTCATTTGGAGATTCCCCTTAACAATCAATGTTCTCTTTTTTACCTTCTCACTGTTCCTGTGCACCACTGCCAAATGGCTTTCCTTCAGCATGCTCCCTTCCTTTAGTGATTCCGATGTCTTCCTGTCAATGCTGATGTTATGCTGTTTTCTTAATGCCAGCTTAGCACTGTCATGCTTCTTCTTCATTTCTCTCTACTGCTTTCTTTTTTTTGTAGTTTCTGCAGCATGACACGGACTCCTTTTCTTCATCTGATATGGCGGTCTCCTTCTAGACCAATTCTGCATAGTGTAGTAGTGGCCGTGATATTATTACTATTATTTACACTGTCTTCTTAACCTTGTGAGAGGGATAAGGAAGTTTACTGGTAGCGGGTTCTTCATGTTGTTGTCTTTTCTTTTTATGGACTTCTTTCTCTGATATTAGATTTCTCTTTACTTTTTACAGATTTCTGTCCTTCATTTTACAGATTTCTGTCCTTCATTTTACAGATTTCTGTCCTTCAAGGGACTGCCAGAGGCCTTTAGCCTCTGGCAGTCCCTCGTAGCCTCACAGAGCACTGCTCCCATCTTCTGCCCTGCTGCTGTCACTGCCCTTCACTCTCCCATCATTGCTTGCAATCGCTATGTATCCCTCTAGATGTCATTTGTGATGTGGTTCACGATGTGCCCAGGGAGGAAAACCTAGCCCGGTTCACCACAGGAAGAGCCTGGGACAGGCCCGGACAGTAGAGATGGTCAAAGGATCTTGGGAGGACTATATTTCCCAGGTTCTTTGAGGTGGGGGGGTAGGTCAATGGGAACATAAAAACTTAAGAAATTGCCATGCTGGGTCAGACCAAGGGTCCATCAAGCCCAGCATCCTGTTTCCAACAGAGACCAAAACCAGGCCACAAGAACCTGGCAATTACCCAAACACTTAGAAGAACCCTTGCTACTGATGCAATTAATAGCAGTGGCTATTCCCTAAGTAAACTTGATTAATAGCTGTTAATGGACTTCTCCTCCAAGAACTTATCCAAACCTTTTTTGAACCCAGCTACACTAACTACACTAACCACATCCTCTGGCAACAAATTTCAGAGCTTTATTTTGCTTTGAATGAAAAAGAATTTTCTCTGATTAGTCTTAAATGTGCTACTTGCTAACTTCATGGAATGCCCCCTAGTCCTTCTATTATTTGAAAGTGTAAATAACCGAGTCACATCTACTTGTTCAAGACCTTTCATGATCTTAAAGACCTCTATCATATCCCCCCTCAGCCGTCTCTTCTCCAAGCTGAACAGCCCTAACCTCTTCAGCCTTTCCTCATAGGGGAGCTGATCCATCCCCTTTATCATTTTGGTTGCCCTTCTCTGTACCTTCTCCATCGCAACTATATCATTTTTGAGATGCGGGACCAGAATTGTACATAGTATTCAAGGTGCGGTCTCACCATGGAGCGATATAGAGGCATTATGACATTTTCCATTTTATTAACCATTCCCTTCCTAATAATTCCTAACATTCTGTTTGCTTTTTTGACTGCTGCAGCACACTGAGCCGACAATTTTAAAGTATTATCCACTATAATGCCTAGATCTTTTTCCTGGGTGGTAGCTCCTAATATGGAACCTAACATCGTGTAACTACAGCAAGTGTTATTTTTCCCCATATGTAACACCTTGCACTTGTCCACATTAAATTTAATCTGCCATTTGGATGCCCAATCTTCCAGTCTTGCAAGGTCCTCCTGTAATGAATCACAGTCCGCTTGTGATTTAATTACCCTGAATAATTTTGTATCATCCGCAAATTTAATAAACTCACTCATCGTATTCCTTTCCAAATCATTAATATATATATATATTAAAAAGCACCGGTCTAAGTACTGATCCCTGAAGCACTACATTGTTTACTCTTTTCCACTGAGAAAATTGACCATTTATTCCTACTCTCTGTTTCCTGTCCTTTAACCAGTATGTAATCCACAAAAGGACATCACCTCCTATCCCATGACTTTTTAGTTTTCGTAGAAGCCTCTCATGAGGGACTTTGTCAAACGCCTTCTGAAAATCCAAATACACTACAGCTACCGGTTTACCTTTATCCACATGTTTATTAACCCCTTCAAAAAAATGAAGCAGATTTGTTAGGCAAAACTTCCCTTGGGTAAATCCATGTTGACTGTGTTCCATTAAACCATGTTTTTCTATATGCTCTATGATTTTGATCTTGAGAATAGTTTCCACTATTTTTCCCAGCACTGAAGTCAGGCTCATTGGTCTATAGTTACAGGAATCACCCCTGGAGCCTTTTTTAAATATTGGGGTTACATTGGCCACCCTCCAGTCTGCAGGTACAATGGATGATTTTAATGAAAAGTTACAAATTGTAATTAATAGATCAGAAATTTCATTTTTTAGTTCCCTCAGTACCCTAGAATACATACCATCTGGTCCAGTTGATTTGTTACTCTTTAGTTTGTCAATCTGGCCTACTACATTTTCCAGGTTCACAGTGATTTGGATCAGTTCGTCTGACTTATCACCCCTGAAAACCATCTCTGGAACTGGTATCTCCCCAACATCCTCATTAGTAAACACGGAAGCAAAGAATTCATTTAGTCTTTCTGCAATGGAGTTTTCTTCCCTGAGAGCCCCTTTAACTCCTTGGTCATCTAATGGTCCAACCGACTCCCTCACAGGTTTATTGCTTTGGATATTTTTTTAAATGTTTTTATTATGAGTTTTTGCCTCTATGGCCAAATTAATTTCAAATTTTCTTTTCGCCTGTCTTATCAATGGTTTACACTTAATTTGACAATGCTTATGTTTTATCCTATTTTCTTCAGATAGATCCTTCTTCCAATTTTTAAAGGATTTTTTTTTTTTGGGTTAAAATAGCCTCTTCCACCGCACCCTTTAATCATGACGGTAATCGTTTTGCCTTCCTTCCACCTTTCTTAATGCATAGATTACATATGGACTGCACCTCTAGGATTGCATTTTTAAACAATGTCCATGCCTGATGAATACTTTTAACCTTTGCAGCTGCACCTTTCAGTTTTTTTCTAACTATTTTCCTCATTTTATCAAAGTTTCCCTTTTGAAAGTTTAGTGTTAGAGCTACAGATGTACTTATTGTCCCCCTTCCAGTTATTATTTTAAATTTGATCATGTTATGATCACTGTTGCCAAGTGGCCCCACCACTGTTACCTCTCTCACCAAATCCTGTGTTCCACTAAGAATTAGACTCGCATTAGGGGGCGTTACCAATGCAAATGAGGCTTCTTTCGTGCAGTGGGGAAACATCGTGTGCGGCGATGTTTTCGCGAAAACATTAGCGCCGCACGCAATGTTTTCCCACTGCACGATGATTGTTGAGAGAGAGAGAGAGAGAGAGAGAGAGAGAGAGAGAGAGAGAGAGAGAGAGAGAGAGAGAGAGAGAGAGAGAGAGAGAGAGAGACTTACTATAGTACCTATGCCCTACATAGGTATTTGAATCCCTATGGGAGGGCTACCTACTAACTCGGGGTGGGGATTAGGTATGAGCGTCGGGGGTTGGGGGCCACTTTTGCATTCCACATGAGACCTACGGACAGAACAGTGGTCTCTAATGCAGATTTGCTGGCCGTCGGAGTGAGGACGCTCACTCCAAGCGGAGATTTGGCCAACATTTTCTCCACCTAGCATGTTGTTGCCCAGGTAGAGTGTCCATCAAGCTAGGTGGAGGGAACGTTGCCCAAACCACTTCTTGGTGTGAGCGTCCTCACTCCGATGGCCAGCAAATCTGCACTAGAGACCACTGTTCTGTCCGTAGGTCTCATGTGGAATGCAAAAGTGGCCCCCAACCCCCGACGCTCATACCTAATCCCCACCCCGAGTTAGTAGGTAGCCCTCCCATAGGGATTCAAATACCTATGTAGGGCATAGGCACTATAGTAAGGTTCTCTCTCTCTCTCTCTCTCCTGCAACAGGCTGTCCGGAACTACCGTGGATGGCGATAATCCTTTTCTGGCCCGTAGCGCAGTCCATAACGCGAAGTTGGAGTTGTAGTTAAAATCCGCGATAGCAGCCGCGCTACCACTGCGGTTGTTTCGCCGCACACGATACACAGGTTCCTGCTTTACATATGCTCCGCCCCCTGAATACCAAATGACTAATTTGCATTCGCGAATCGTGTTAACAGCTGTTAACGCGATTCGCGAATTTATCGCACGCGGTAAAGTGCTTTGAAAATGAGGCCCTAAGACTTAGTTTTTGGGTACTTGCCAGGTTCTTGTGGCCTGGATTGGCCACTCTTGGAGGCAGGATGCTGGGCTTGATGGACCCTTGGTCTGACCCAGTATGGCATTTTCTTATGTTCTTATGTTCTTAATTAAATCTAAAATAGCTCCCTCTCCTCTTGGTTCCTGAACCAATTGCTCCATGAAGCAGTCATTTATTACATCCAGGAACTTTATGTCTCTAGCAAATCTTGATATTACATTTACCCAGTCAATATTGAGGTAATTGAAATCTTACATTATTATTGCACTGCCAAATTGGTTTGCTTCCCTGATTTCTCTTAGCATTTCATCATCTATCTGACCATTTTGTCCAAGTGGACGGTAGTATACTCCTAACACTATACTCTTACGCAACACACATGGGATTTCTACCCATATAGATTCTTCTGAGCATTAAGTCTCTTGTATGATCTTTATCCTGTTGGACACTATACCCTCCCGGACATAAAGTGCCACACACCCCCACCAAACTTGATTGGCCACCTGGGGCTGGCACCCTGGGCAAGAGAATACATACACCTGAGCCCATGATTACAGAGGAGGAAGTCAAAGGCAACACAGGGGAGATTAAGGGAGATGAGCTCAGTTTAGCAGGGGAAGAAGAAGACATGGAGGTAGACATTCCTGCAGTGGAAACTGCATTTGCAGACATGGACACAGAGTAAGTGTGATTACTCTGGGTTTTGACTGTTTCTTTTAAATGGCTTGTTTTTGTAAAAGGGCTGGGAAGACCATTGCCTGCAGCACAACTGTGGGGAGAAGGGGAGTGTTGTGCTACTGCCTAGCAGGGCAGTGTATTTGCCAGAAGGCTAAGCTGGTTTGTTTTCCACAGTGAACTGAGTAAGTTCATAACTTGTATTGTTTGTATTTTTGAACTGTGCCTAAATGACATTGTGTGGACTCACCAGTGCTAGAGGGAAGCTCCCCCATGTCTGGGGCTCCATTATTGTATGTTTGATACAAACTTCTTTTGTTATTTCTTGCTTTGGAGTTGGGCTAGCAGTGGGCTGTGGTGCTGAACATTATAAAGGAGCTTAACTTAGTGTGTGAGCCTACCCGGAAGCCACTCCAGAACCAACAACTTCATTGTTGTTTCAGGAGTCCTGCAGTGAGCAGCTACCCTGGTAAGCATGATCTGTGGACACCGGGAACCTGCAGTAGAAAAGGACTGGAAGGCTCATCTGCATACTGCTCCCAGCATCCCCCGCGAGAGGAGTCCAGAGGTCACAGCAAGTGATCCAGGGATTGAAGTCCACAGCCCCAGCTTCCAGAGGCCCCACACCCTTTGCAGTGGAAGAGGACCGGAAGGCTCATGTGCATATTGCTCCCAGCATATCCCAGGAGAGGAGTCCAGAGGTCACAGCAAGCAATCCAGGGATTGAAGTCCACAGCCCCAGCTTCCAGAGGCCCCACACCCTTTGCAGTGGAAGAGGACCGGAAGGATCATGTGCATATTGCTCCCAGCATATCCCAGGAGAGGAGTCCAGAGGTCACAGCAAGCAATCCAGGGATTGAAGTCCACAGCCCCAGCTTCCAGAGGCCCCACACCCTTTGCAATAGAAGATGACCTAACTGCGCGTGAATCTTAAACCCTTCAATTCATTGAGTGAAGATCAATTTAATAGGGATGTGCATTCGTTTGCAATGAAATAGGAAATATAGATGATATTTCCTATTTCAGTGCGGTTCGGTGGTCCTTGAAAAAATAGGAAAACCCACAAAATTTTGTTTAGTTTTCTTATAGTTTTTTGTTTTTTTTGGGGGGGGAGGAAAGGGCACACAAAAAAAATCCCAAACCCACCCAACCCTTCAGATTTAATCAATTACAATTCCCTACCCTCCCTACCCCCCAAAAAAAACTTGCCTAAAGTCCCTTTTGGTCCAGCTGGGGTCCCGGGAGCGATTTCCCCGTCTTGGCCCTTTGAACTTACCATTTGACAGGGGGCTATCAGTGCTATTGGCCGGCCCCTGTCACATGGTAGGAGCAATGTATGGCCTGCACCATTTTTTAAGGTTTGGCCGAATCACATCTCTACAATTTAATGGTGGTTAAAGAGGATCGGTAAGTATAGCTTTGGGAAATCTTTGGACTTATAAAAGTTTGGAGAAGCATGAAATAGTGAGATATATTCTTTAGAGTTTGTGTGTGTCTGAGATAATAAGCAAGCCAGAGATAGTTAATTTTAGTGTCTGTCTTTCCCATCCACGCAACCCTTGATTTTTAGGCAAAAGACACTTTCTCATTAAAAATCAGTCAGGCTCTTTTCTAAATCATACTATTGTACCAGCCCTTATTTGAAAGTTTAATCATCCCCTTGTAGGATGTGGATTAATTAGTAAATTCACCTGTAAATTTAAAGTACTCTAATTCTAACTCCCTTAGTATACTAAACTTAACTATGAACTCAACAAAATTAGGATGAAGGCAGCAGTCCAGCAGAGGGGGGGGAGGCTTTCCAGTCTTTTGCATTGAGTGTCACGTATATCATTTTTTACCCGCTGGTGAGAGATTATATGTGTGCACTCAGTGAAAAGAGCTCCTGGCTCTCAGGGAATGAGTCCAATCTCTGGAGGCTAGAGTGACAGACTTGGAGGAGCTGAGGCAGACAGAGGTACTTTGATGAGACCTTCAGGGACATAGTAGCCAAGTCCCAAATCCAGTCTGGCAGCCCCAGTGCTTCCTTGGATCAGAAAGGTCTCCCAGTTGGAGAAAATCACCCTGCTGAAGCAGGAAGTGATCCTGTAGCAAGGACCTGTTCTCCAGGTGATGTAATGTCCTCTCACACTGAGGACAAGTTTCCCAGGGCTACTGCACAAGAGGGAAGGGTTAGACCGGCCATCATAGTTGGTGATTCAATTATTAGAAATGTAGATAGCAGGGTGGCTGGTGGACATGAGGACTGCCTGGTAACTTGCCTGCCTGGTGCGAAGGTGGAAGACCTCATGCATCACCTTGATAGGATTATAGACAGTGCTGGGGAGGAGCCGGCTATCATAGTACATGTGGGCAGCAACAACATATGAAAATGTAGGAGAGAGGTTCTGGAAGCCAAATTTAGGATTTTAGGTAGAAAGGTGAAATCGAGAACCTCAAGGGTGGCATTCTCTGAAATGCTTCCTGTTCCACTTGCAGGTCCCCAGAACAGGCAGAGCTCCAGAGTTTCAATGCGTGGATGAGACGATGGTGCAGGGAAGAAGTATTCAGCATTGTAAGGAACTGCAGAAACTTTTGGGGAAAGGGGAGACTTTTCCGAAAGGATGAGCTCCACCTTAACCAGAGTGGAACCAAGTTACTGGCACTAACTTTTAGAAAGGAGATAGTGCAGTTTTTTAACTAGAACAAGGGCGAAAGCCGACAGTCACTCAGCAGTGCATGGTTCAGAGGAATGTATCCTTGAATAATACTAATGAAACAGGATAGTTAGGGCATCGCAACAGAGAAGTTCCGATAAAAGCAAATGTAGTCCATGTGCCTATATGTAAAAAATAACCTGAGCTAAAGATTTCCAAATTATCCCTATCAACTGAAAAGCAAGTTGTTAATACAAACAATAAACACACTTTGAAATGTCTGTATGCCAATGCCAGAAGTCTAAGAAGTAAGATGGGAGAGTTAGAGTGTATAGAAGTAAATGATGAGATTGACATAATTGGCATCACAGAGACCTGGTAGAAGGAGGAAAACCAATGGGAAAGTGCTATATCAGGGTACAAATAATATCACAATGATAGGGAGAATCAAGTTGGTGGGGGTGTGGCACTTTATGTCCGCGAGAGTATAGAGTCCTACAGGATAAAGATCATACAAGAGACTAAATGCTCAGTAGAATCTATATGGGTAGAAATCCCCTGTGTGTTGGGTAAGAGTATGGTGATAGGAGTATCTACCATCCACCTGGACAAAATGATCAGACAGATAATGAAATGCTAAGAGAAATCAAGGAAGCTAACCAATTTGGCAGTGCAGTAATAATGGGAGATTTCAATTACCCCAATATTGACTGGGTAAATGTAACATCAGGACTTGATAGAGATATAAAGTTACTGGATGTAATAAATGACTGCTTCATGGAGCAAGTGGTTCAGGAAGCAATGAGAGAGGGAGCTATTTTAGATTTCATTCTTAGAGGAACACAGGATTTGGTGAGAGAGTTAACGGTGGTGGGGCCACTTGGCAATAGTGATCATAATATGATCAAATTTAAACTAATAGCTGGAAGGGGAATAATAAGTAAATCTACAGCTCTAACACTAAATTTTCAAAAGGGAATCTTTGATAAAATGAGGAAACTAAATAGAAAAAAAACTGAAAGGTGCAGCTGCAAAGGTTAAAAGTATACAACAGGCATGGACATTGTTTAAAAATATAATCCTAGACACGCAGTCCATATGTATTCCATGTATTAAGAAAGGTGGAAGGAAGGCAAAACGATTACCAGCATGGTTAAAAGGTGAGGTGAAAGAGGCTATTTTAGCCAAAAAAAAAAATCCTTCAAAAATTGGTAGAAGGAGCCATCTGAAGAAAATAGGAAAAATCATAAGCATTATAAACTTAAGTGTAAAACACTGAGAAGACAGATGAGGAGAAAACGTGAAATGAAGTTGGCCGTAGAAGCAAAAATTCATAATAAAAACTTTAAAAAATATATCTGAGGCAAAGAAATCTGTGAGGGAGTCGGTTGGACTGTTAGATGACCAAGGGCTTAAAGTGGCTCTTAGGGAAGATAAGGCCATTGCAGAATGACTTCTGTGTTTACTAATGAGGATGTTGGGGAGATAATATCTCTGGAGATGGTTTTCAAGTGTGATGAGTCAGATGAACTGAACCAAATCACTGTGAACCTGGAAGATGTAATAGGCCAGATTGGCAAACTAAAGAGTAGCAAATCACCTGGACTGGATGGTTTGCATCCTAGGGAACTGAAGGAACTAAAAAATGAAATTTCTGATCTAATACTTAAAGGGGTAGATTTTCAAACCTCGCGATTTGGCGTACTTTTGCTGGCGCATCAGGCGCAAGCAAAAGTACGCGGGATTTTAGTAGATACGCGCGTAGCCGCTAAAATCCTGGATCGGCGCACGCAAGGCTATCAATTCCGTATAGCCGGCGCTCGCCGAGCCGCGCAGCCTACCCCCGTTTCCTCTCCTCACCTTCCCCTCCCTTCCCCTACCTAACCCACCCGCCCGGCCCTGTCTAAACCCCCCACCCTTACCTTTGTCGGGGGATTTACGCCTCCCGGAGGGAGACGTAAATCCCCGCGCGCCAGCGGGCCGCTAGCGCGCAGGGACGCAACCTGGGGGCGGGTCCGGAGGGCGCGGCCATGCCCCCGGACTGCCCCAGGCCGTAGCCACGCCCCCGGGCCCGCCCCCGGAACGCTCCCGACACGCCCCAAAATGCTGCGCGGTTCGGGCCCGCCCCCCGACACGCCCCCCTCAGAAAACCCCGGGACTTACGCGAGTCCCGGGGCTCTGCATGCGCCGGTAGGCCTATGTAAAATAGGCTCACCGGCGCGCAGGGCCCTGCTTGCCTAATTCCGCCCGGATTTGGGCGGATTTAGGCGAGCAGGGCTCTTAAAATCCGCCCCAAAATTTGTAACCTATCATTAAAATCACCCATTGTACCTGAAGACTAAAGGGTGGCCAATATAACCCCAATATTTAAAAAGGGCTCCAGGGGCGATCTGGGAAAATATAGACCAGTGAGCCTGACTTCAGTGCCAGGAAAAATAGTGGAAAGTATTCTAAAGATCAAAATCATGGAGCATATGAAAAAAACATGTTTTAATGGAACACAGTCAACATGAATTTATCCAAGGGAAGTCTTGCCTAACAAATCTGTTTCATTTTTTTGAAGGGGTTAAGAAACATGTAGATAAAGGTGAACTGATAGATGCAGTGTATTTGGATTTTCAGAAGGCTTTTGACAAAGTTCCTCATGAGAGGCTTCTAGGAAAACTAAACAGTCATGGGATAGGAATCAATGTCCTTTCGTGGATTACAAACTGGTTAAAAGTCAGGAAATAGAGAGTAGGATTAAATGGTCAATTTCATCTGTGGAAATGGGTGAAGAGTGGAGTGCCTCAGGGATCTGTACTTGGACCGGTGCTTTTCAATAATTTATAAATGGTCTGTAAAGGAATACGATGAGTGAGGTTATCAAATTTGCGGACGATACAAAATTATTCAGATTAGTTAAATCACAAGCGGATTGTGATATATTACAGCAAGACCGTGCGAGACTGGAAGATTGGACATCCAAATGGCAGATTAAATTTAATGTGGACAAGTGCAAAGTGCTGCATATAGGGAAAAATAACCCTTGCTGTAGTTATACGATGTTAGGTTCCATATTACGAGCTACCACCCAGGAAAAGGATTTAGGCATCATAGTGGATAATACTTTGAAATCGTCAGCTCAGTGTGCTGCAGCAGTCAAAAAAGCAAACAGAATGTTAGGAAGGGAATGGTTTATAAAATGGAAAATGTCATAATGCCTCTGTATACCTCCATGGTGAGACCATACCTTGAATAGGGATGTGCATTCATCCAGGACAAATTAGGCAATTTCAACGAAATCCGAAGGAATGTTTCCCGAAATTTCGGGAAAATTTCATTTTGGGGTCAGTGAGCGCTAACGAGGAGTCAGCGCACACTAAACCCATTAGTGCACACTAAATCAATATTTTAAAGGCTCGAACCGCAGGAAATATGAGATTTCCCAAGGCGGGCCAAAAACGAAGCCTGAACTGATAGGTTCGGGCTTCGCATATCCCTAACCTTGAATTCTGTGTACAATTCTGGATGCCGCATCTCAAAAAAGATATAGTTGCGATGGAGAAGGTACACAGATTGGCAATCAAAATGATAAAGGGGATGGAACAGCTCCCCTAAGAGGAAAGGCTGAAGGGGTAGGGCTATTCAGCTTAAAGAAGAGATGGCTCAGGGGGGATATGATAGAGGTCTTTTAAATCATGAGAGGTCTTGAATAAGTAGATGTGAATCAGTTATTTCCACTTTCTATTAATAGAAGGACTAGGGGGCACTCCATGAAGTTAGCAAATAGCACATTTAAGACTAATCAGAGAAAATTCATTTTCACTCAATGAACAATTAAGCTCTGCAATTTGTTGCCAGAGGATGGTTTAGTGCAAATATTGTAACTGGGTTCAAAAAAGGTTTGGATAAGTTCTTGGAGGAGAAGTCCATTAACTGAAATTAATCAAGTTGACTTAGGAAATGGCCTTTGCTATTACTGGTATCAGTAGCATGGGATCTTCTTGGTGTTTGGGTACTTGCCAGGTTCTTGTGGCCTAGTTTGGCCTCTGTTGGAAACAGGATGCTGGGCTTGATGGACCCGTGGTCTGACCCAGCATGGCAATTTCTTATTTTCTAATTTTCTTATCCTCTACGCTCAGTACCTCAGGAGACATTGTGGATCTTCAAGATCAAGTAAGTGTTAATCTAATTTCTTTTTTAATTAGGGTACCCCTTTACAATATGTTGTCTCTATGCTGTGATCTCCTTGACAACATCTCACAGTCTCACACATAACTCATTGGGAAGGACTGGATGCTAACTTGTTATAAAGTTAAAATTACTAAATGACACTTGCTCTCGATTGATTTCTATGGCACGTAGACTTCAATAGCCTAGCAAATTGAATAGGAAACTAAACAAATGGTAAGAATAGTATTTGTTTAATTCATGGGATCCTTTCCATCTATTTTTAGAACAAAAGAAATAAATGAGGTTCTTTTCATTTTGGAATGCGTATTAGTTTTAAGCAAATACTCATCCTTACTGGCTAAATCTAGTTGTGGTGAAGAGCAGTCCTAAGTCATCAGGCAAGTGTTTACCTTAGATAACTTAGAACTTGATTGGCTTTATTAACCCATATCACCAAGCACATAAAATAACAAGAGGATCTGTTCCCATAGGATGAAGGTTGGGATCTCTAATTTATTTTGTGGGATCAAAAATGAGTGTCATGCAAATAGTGACGTAGTCCCTTTGGGGAAACAATGGGGCAGAATGTTTTTTTTTTTTTCTGACTGGTCAGATTATCCCTCCATGAAGTTGTTCCCTTTACAGATAATTTTCAAAGGATATCAGATCATTCCATCCTGATAAGGGGAAACCCACAACAAAACCCTTGGCAACTTGCATCTCTATATCCCACCCACCAGGCAAAACATTGATCTACATTACATCAACTCCCACTCATTGGTCAAGATAGAAATGCTGGTACAATAGACAATTTTTCCACAATACCTCAAGCAATAAGAACGTCTGTGTCTCCCCCAACCAAAATATGTTGTACACAAATTTGGGGTCTCCCGAAAGAAGTATGTTGCAAGTTAAAAAAATAAACCCCTTAGCCAGTAGGTTCTTCCTGCACCACTCCTCAACACCCTAAAAGAAGGAAAAACCTGTGAGGGCATAGAACCCAGTCCCAGCTATGCCCTCCCTCCCAATGAAATCAACAGGGACCAAAGCATCACAATGCACAACAATAGACAATCAAAATGGAAAGAATGGCTTTATGCCCCCGTCTCTCCACACCCCACCCTCCCGCAACACTGCCATCCTTATTCCTACTATTCCTCCCAAGCAACCCCCCCCCCCTCCAAACTTCTGAGGCCATACCAGAAGCCAGTAGTGTTTGTACGAGCTCCCAGAGGCACCCTCCATTGCTCTAACAGCAAGGTTAGTAGTAGTGAACACTGCTAACATTGCTGGACAAGTGATTTCTTTATTTTTTGTCTTAATCAGCAATATATTTAAAATAAGCAATGTATGTTCTAAGTTATCCAGGTAAACCTACCCAGATAACTTTAGCTGAATAACGTTTAATTTATGTTATCTTCATAACTTTGGCCAAGTACATCCAGATAACTTGTCCACTCCCTGGCTTACTGAAAATGGACCTCTAAAAATTTAGCACCTAGTGTATTGTAAGTCTTAGCAAGTGTATGCTAAATAGCACATGAAATGAAGAATATCACACTATTAAGTAGGTACCTGATAACCCTCCATTTGCCTCTTTTTGCTTCATTTACATGCATATACTTGCAAATTTTGTGCATGCACTCATGTACATTAGGGACTGCAAGTCCAATATTCAGTGTTGCTTAGCCAAATAAATAAGGACTTATCTTTTTTTTCCTGTTTCGATTTCTTTTGTTCTCCATATTTCTGCTTCTTTGCAATAATTGTGGTCTAAAGAGATTGATAACGTATTTCTTTTAAGAGTTTTCTTATTTTATATATTTCCAATGGCATTTTCTGTACAATGTTTGATGCTTTGTTTAAAAATGAAAAAACTCAATAAATATAAAGTAAAAAAAAAAAAAAAGGTAAGGTCTTATCTGGCTAAGTGGCGGCCACTGAATATCCAGCTGCGATCAGCAGTCGTTGCTTAGCTGGATAAATGGGCAGAATGTGGGTAGATCAGGGTAGATTAACTGGATAAGTGTTTATATTTGAACTTATCTGGTTAAGTTACCTGGATATGTTAGACCCAGTGCCAGTGAAAGGGTGTCCAATCCACTCTAGGTGGTGATGTCATCGTGATCTCTCTTTCTCTCTCTCAAATCGATCATGACAAATAACCTCAGGTCCTCAAAGGTATACATACCCTAAAACAGAAAACACTTTCCATCTCCGTGCCTCACCCTCATCACTTCTTATCTCGTCTGTCCTTTCAAAACTTCCATCCTAACTGGCTACTCGGCTATCCACCCACTTCCAGCCCCATTGACCAGTGCCAACCTGCCTAATGCTTCTGCTGGCCCTGGTTAGATCTGCTCTTACATGAGATATTCAGCAGCATAACTGTGCTGCTGAATATCTCATGTAAGTTAGCGGATAAAACTAATCCAACTAATTTACATAAGGCCAGATTTACTAAGGCTTTTCTCCAATTCTGTGTCTATACGAAAAATGCTTAGTAAATGAGGTCCATGAAAGGATATGTTTCAATATTGGTCTTTTTCTGTATAGCACACTTTATTTGCATATTAAACTGGTCTGAAAATGTTATCTTATATGCACTAAAATTAGCTTACATGCATATAAATTAAAGAACATCACAGATAATTGAGGCTTTAGTGCATGCATACTATACAGCATGGTATGCTCTTTTCCACACATTTTAAGGCTTAAAATTTCATAATTGCTTCTCACTTTGGTGGTTTTCAGGGTGCCCCCAATATCTTCATATTGTTGACATAATGCACCAATGGAGTTAAGACCAACACTGACACCAACAACTCAGGCTACTTGTTGAGGATAGATTGTCAGAAGCTGTGACCTGAAGAGTCATGGATGACAGATTTCCTTCCCTGTATTTAGGGGATGGATGTGGTGAAACTGGGATGCCATGGGGGTTACAGATGGAGCTGATAATACGGGAAGCACAGGACAGGGTGAGATGGAAAAGAGGGAGACAGTGATAGTGAAAGAGTAGAAAGTGACAGATGAGAGCTACCAACAAAATCTTGACCACTTGAAAAATAAATTCAACCAGCCCAGTGGCAAATGCTATATTTCCTCATGTGGGAGGCCCCTGATTCAATCACCAAGTCAGGTCTTTCATGCCCCAGATCATCTAAGGCTGGGGATGATCTGGAGGCAGTGTTCACAGCCTCCGGAGGAAGGAGTCATGGTCATTGCTTAAGAGTGATACCTGGTGACCAGATTCTGGGCTACTTGATTGCAGGGTTCCAGTGGGATCCTTGATGCATGACTCTCAGGCCAGGAATATTATTGCAATGACAAGATTAGGTATACTAGGGCAGAACAGATAAAAAATAGCAAAAAATCCTCAGGTAATTGAAAGTGAAGGCTCATGGCACCAGATCCCAGAGGGAAAAAAAAACAACCTGCGTGTATTTATACAATGCAAATAAATGTCCAAACAAAATTTCAGAGATGTCAATAGTTTTTCTAACATTGTGTGCTTTAAAATGTGTAAGCCATAATATGTCATGAAGTGAAACACTGGGCATTTCCACAAATACATAGTCATTGCCATGAAAATTTCATAACATATATTTGATGTCATGTATAGTCTCAGATATTTTCACAATCTGCAAGACATTTGTCACAGCAAATCAAGGCTTCAGCAGGTGATGGGTGACTTCCCCAGTGAAGGCTCTTAGAGGAAACTATTGAGGAATGGTCAGGAAAAAATCTCTTCCCATTAAAGTTTGATGATATTAGTGCAGAGATTTATGGGTTATCATACACACTAGTAAAATTCACATACTAGTAGATTTCACATGCTACTATGACTATATTTTAGCATGCACACTAAAAAACATAGGGCTGGATTTTAAGAGATACACGCGGGCGTACA
This sequence comes from Rhinatrema bivittatum, assembly GCF_901001135.1. NCBI lineage: Eukaryota > Metazoa > Chordata > Amphibia > Gymnophiona > Rhinatrematidae > Rhinatrema > Rhinatrema bivittatum. The sequence continues at coordinate 155,680,972 of NC_042620.1, read as the reverse complement.
TTTGTGTGCGCAACCCGGTACGCACAAACGTATGCCCGATTTTATAACATGCGCACACAGCCACGCGCATGTTATAAAATCCAGGGTCGGCCTGCGAGAGGGGGTGCACAGTTGTGCAACTTGCATGCGCCGAGACGCACAGCCTTCCTCCGTTCCCTCTGAGGCCGCTCCAAAATCGGAGCAGCCTTGGAGGGAACTTTCCTTTCACCCCCCACCTTCCCCTCCCTTCCCCTACCTATCCTGCCCCCCAGCCCTACCTAAACCACCCCCTACCTTTAACTTAGAAGTTGCGCCTACCTCTGGGCAGGCGTAGGTTGCGCGCACCGGCCAACAGCAGGCCTGTGGTCCTGGGCACAGCGGCAAATGGCCACTGTGCCTGAAGGCTCCTGCCCTGCCCCTGCCCCGCCGCTGCCCTGGACCACCACGCCCATTCCCCGCCCTCTTATTCAAGCCCCGGGACATAAGCACATCGCAGGGCTTGTGCGCGTCGCTGGGTCTATGCAAAATAGGCTCGGCACACTCAGGAGCTGATTTAAAAGGGTTACGCACATATATTATGTGCGTAACCCTTTTAAAATCTGCCCCATAGAGTTCACTATTTAAAGGGGATTGTACAGCTAAGTTTACGTTTCGGCCTAGGTACGCCCTGTATTGTAAATTTCTCTCTCCATTGAATGGCTATGCTTTAGCCGTGAAAGTCATTACATGGCTAAAACTTAGCTAAATATAAAAGGAGCAGAGTAGAGATGTTCTGGAAAGGGCCAAGGAGCCCCTCTTAGGGGTAGATTTTCAAACCGCGCAAATTGGCGTACTTTTGCTGGTGCATCAGGCGCAAGCAAAAGTACGCGGGATTTTAGTAGATATGCGCGTAGCCGCTCGTATCCGCTAAAATCCTGGATCGGCGCGCGCAAGGCTGTCGATTCTGTATAGCCGGCGTGCGCCGAGCCGCGCAGCCTACCCCTGTTCCCTCCGAGGCCGCTCCGAAATCGGAGCGGCCTCGGAGGGAACTTTCTTTTGCCCTCCCCTCACCTTCCCCTCCCTTCCCCTACCTAACCCACCCGCTCGGCCCTGTCTAAACCCCCTCCTTACCTTTGTCGGGGGATTTACGCCTCCCGGAGGGAGACGTAAATCCCTGCGCGCCAGCGGGCTGCTAGCGCTCCGGGACGCGACCTGGGGGCGGGTACGGAGGGTGCGGCCATGCCCCCGGACCGCCCCGGGCCGTAACCACGCCCCCAGGCCCGCCCCCAAAACGCTGTCGACGTGCCCCCAAAACACTGCGCCGACCGGGCCCGCCCCCAACACGCCCCCAACACGCCCCCCTCGCCAAACCTCGGGACTTACGTGAGTCCCGGGGTCTGCGCGCCGGTAGGCCTATTGAACATAGGCCTACCGGCGCGCAGGGCCCTGCTCGCCTAAATCCGCCCGGATTTAGGCGGATTTAGGCGAGCAGGGCTCTGAAAATCCACCCCTTAATGATTTCTGTTAATAATTGTTTTTTCCTATTTTTATTATTGTTTTATTTATTACGCATTGTATTTATGTTCTTATATATTTTATATTGTATATTTCTTTTACCTATGTTGTAAACCATTGTGATGGTTCCACCAAATGACGATATACAAAATCAATCAATCAATCAATAAATAAATAATTTGTAATAGCGAGCTGAGCCAGGCCCCTTCTTCCAGATCCCATCAAATAAATCAATGTGGTGGGATAAGCCATTTCTCTCCTACCACAAGATCTAACACTCACCCTTAAACTTTCCATCCCTAACTGCCAAAAGAGCTAGCGTAAACTAGCAGGAGAAGAACAGGCTTTTTCTTTCTGCAGCTGGCTTGAATATTAAATACTGGTATGACTGAGAGCTGAATTGGCATTTAATGTTCATGTATTCACTCCACTGGCTACTGATTGATCTCATCGCTGACAGGGTGGAACCAGGCTGCTGGCAATAATCTTTAAAAAAGAAATTGAGCAGATTTTAAACTAGAAAATTGGGGAAAGTCGACAGTTGCTCAGCAGCACATGGTTGAGAATGATGCATCTTTCAAAGGTAATAACACAACAGGAAAGTTAGGGGTTTCCTAATAGGTTGCAATATGTATGTTCTCTTTGTTTATTTGTATACCACTTAGATCCGCTATAAAGTGTATGGGCAGTATATAAGAATTTATAAATACACATGGTCCAGATGCTGTTACATAATGGCAGACAGAGCTGAAAGATTGGAAATTACCCTCTCAACTGATAAGCAAGTTGTTAATGCAAACAAAAAAAAAATATTGAAATGGTCTCTATACAAATGCTAGAAGTCTAAAAAATAAGATGGGAATGTTTAGCACAGACTGAAAATTTGATTATAATTGGCATCTCAGAGACCTGTGGAAGGAGTATAATCAAAGACATTGTGATACCAGGGTAAAAATTATATCAATATGATAGGATAGATCAAATTGGTGGAGAAGTGGCACAATATACTAAAGAGGTCATTGAGTCAAATAGGATAACAGATCTGCTGGAAAAAAAATGAACCATAGAAATCATATGGCTAAAATTTCCATGAAAAAAAGGGGAGATAAATAGCGTTGGGGGTATATTACCATTTGTCTGGTCAGAATAAACAGACAATGAAATGCTAACATAAATTAGAGAAGCTAAGAAAATTAGCTGCACAATGATAATGGAAATTCAATCACCCAAGTATTGAATGAGTAATTGTCACATCAGGACATGCTAAGGACATGAAGTTCCTAGATGAAATAAATGACTGCTTCATGGAACAGCTGGTACAAAAGCCAACAGGGGGAAGGTGGGAAGAGCTATTGTAGACCTAGTCCTTAGTGGAACACAAGATTTGATGCGAAAGATAATGGTTTTGGGGTCACTTGGCAATAGTAATTATAACTTGATCCAATATGACTTAATAACTGGATGGAGGATACTAAAGAAATCTACTGCAATAACATTTATCTTTCAAAAGGGAGATAATGAGAAAATGATAAAAATGGATAGGAAAAAAATTGAAAGGAATTGCTGCCAAGACATGGACCTTGTTTAAAAATGCCATTTTGAAAGCCTAGACCAGATGGAAACAAGGCTAAACAACTACTGGCATGGTTAAAAGTTGAAGTGAGATAGTCTTTTAGCTATAATCCCTATCTTTCAAAAATGTAAAAGGGATCCAAATGAAAAAAAAAATGGCAACAGCTTAAGCACTTGCAAGTTAAATGCAAAGCATTGATAAGAGAATTTGAGAAGGAGCTTGCCATAGAAGCAAAAACTCATTAAAAAAAATACTTTTTCAGGTATATTTGATGCAAAAAGCATGCGAGGGAGTCAGTTGGTCCACTAGATGACCAAGGGGTAAAAGGGGCACTTAGAGAAGATAAGTCCATAGCAGAGAGACTAATGAATTCTTTGCTTCATTGTTTACTGAGGAAGATTTGAGGGAGATATGCATGCTCAAAACATTCAAATTTGATGATTCAAAGAAACTGAAACAAATCTCAGTGAAAATTGACAAATTAAATAGCAGCAAACCACCTGGACCTGATGGCATACATCTTAGTTTGTTCAAACAACTGAAAAGCTGAAATTGTAGACTGTAAAGACCAGTAGATGGCACCCTTATTCTTTGCAATGAATACATACACACTCAATGGGGCAGATTTTAAAAGGGTTACAGGCATAATATATATACGTAACCCTTTAAAACCCACTCATGCACACGCCAAGTCTATTTTGCATAGGCCCGGTGAAGCGTGCAAGCCCTGGAACGTGCATATGTCCCAAGGCTTGAAAAAAGGGGCAGGGAGTGGGCAGGGCAGGGGCGGGACCGAGGCCTCCGGCACAGCGACCATGCTGGGGGATCTCGTACCGGCACTCAGCCAGTGTGTGCATCCTACGCCTGCCCAGAGGCAGGCATACATAAAAAAAATAAAGGTAGGGGGGGATTTAGGTAGGGCTGGTGGGCAGGTTAGATAGGGGAAGGGAGGAGAATGTGGGGGGTGGAAGGAAAGTTCCCTCCGAGGCCACTCGGGGCTCCCCTAGGGTTCCGCGTTTGCAAGGTGCATGAGTTTGCAACCCTTTGTGCGCGCCGACCCCGGATTTTATAACAATACATTCCATTCTCATGCAAGGGTGCACATGCTGATGCCAGTGGTCTAACTCAGCAGATATTCATATAACTACTTCTCTTCCCTGCATATACTCATCATCCTATTCCTGATCCCAAATATGATTACACAATTTTTACAGTTAACTCAGTGATATAATACTCCTTGGGAACCTTCCAGACCCAATTTAAATAGTTAACTCAGTGGTATAATTCTCCTTAAGAGTCTATCAAACCCTATCATCATACATCAAAATGTCTTCACATATACTATCCCTTATCCTAATACACAGACATACTATTAGTAATTTGTAAACTGTTTAGAATCACCTACAGTAACCGAAGATTAGAGGCCTACCAATGAAATGACAATGTTTAAAAAGGGTTCCAGGGCTGATCCAGAAAATTACCAGTGAGCCTGATTTTACTAGTGATGGACAAAATAATAGTGTCTATTGTTAAGAACAAAATTACTGAACATATAGACATAATTTAATGGGGCAAAGCCAATATGGATTTAGTCAATGGAAGTCTTGTCTCACCAGTCTGCTACATTTTTTTATGGTGTTAGTAAGCATGTGTATTAAAGTGAGCCAGTTGATACATTGAATTTGGATTTCTAGAAAGCATTTGAGAAAGTCCCTCAGAAGAGAATTCTGAGAAAATTAAAAAGTCATGGGATAGGAGGCAATGTCCTAATATGGATTGGGAAATGATTGAAAGATAGAAAGCAGAGGGTAGGGCCAAATGGTCAATGTTATCAATAGAGAAATGTGCATACTGGAGTACTCCAAGGAACTGTTATGGGGTAACTGCTTTTTAACATATTTTATAAATGACCTGGAAATAGGAATACCTGGTTAGATGATCAAATTTGCAGATGCCACAAAACTATTCAAAGTTATTAAATCACAAGAGGATTGTGAGAAATTGCATGCAAAACTGGGAGACTTGGCAAGCAAATGGCAGTGAAAAGTGATGTACTTCAGGAGGAGCAATCTTAATTATAGTTACACAATGCAAGGTTCCACATTAGGATTCAGCACTAAGGAAAAGGACCAAGGCGTCAACAAAGATAATATATTCAAAACCTCTGCTTAGTGTGCAGTGGCAGCCAAAAAAGAAACTAGAATGCTAGGAATTATTAAGAGAGGATTGGAGACTAAAAAGAGAATATCATAAAGCCTCTGTATTGCTCCATGGTGTGACCATATCTTGAGTATTGTGTGCAATTCTGGTCACCATATCTTTAAAAAGATGTAGCGGAATTAGAATAAGTTCAGAGAAGAGTGACAAAATCATAAAAGGGATGAAATGATCCCCTATAAGGATAGGCTATAGTGGTTAGGGCTCTTTAGCTTGAAGAAGAGATGGTTGAGGGGAGATAAGATAGAAGTCTATAAAATAATGAGGGAGTTGAATGATTGAACCCAAATTGGTTGTTTAGTCTTCTTCTTTTTTTTTTTTTACTTCATGAGCCCAATATTCAAAGTGCGTTCAGCGCTCCTTAGATGGATAAATGGGAATATGCACCTACGAACAGCGGCCATTGCTTAGCTGTAAAAGTACCTTAGAGAAGTCTGCCTTAGTGAATATATATGCACCAAATAAGGAGCAAGGAGAGTTTTTGCTTTTTCTCTCTGAGGTATTGCAAGCTCAGGTGGGAGGGCTTCTTATAATTGGTAGGTACATTAATTGTACTAGATCACTCACCTTGAATAGCTCTTCTGAGTAGAGAGGAGTAGATTCAATACTTTTGTGAGAGAATGGAATTTAGATGATATTTGGAGCTTGTAACATCTCTTGTCTAGAGACTATTCTTATTTTCTCTAGACCCCATTCTTCTTATTCCTGAATAAATTACTTCTTAGTGGATAGAGAAGTGGTGACTAGCATTTCTTGATCCGATCATGCTCCTATTTTGATAAAGATACAATTTCAGAGGCAAGAGAGAAAACAACAGTTTTGGAGGCTCAATGATACTTTATTGAATGATGAGACATACAGTCAACAATTAAAGTGGGAAACCAAATAATATTTGAGATTTAATGATATAGATAAAGTCTCTCCTCCAACGATTTGGGATTGTCTCAAGGTAGTCTTCCGTGGAAAGCGATCAAGGAGGGCTGCCTATATGAAAAAGGAAATGAATAAGAAACAGTTAGAACTGGATGGTGAATTAGTAAAGTTGGAAAAATTGCATAAGAATATTCTATTCCATGGTCTTCCAACAAATATTAACCATACATTCAGAGCTACTTTTGTTAGATTCTGATTCCATGGCCTACCAATTGGATCAGGCTCTTCAGGAAATATTTGAGTATGGTAATAAAGCCAGAAATTTATTGGCCAGGAAACTTTAAAAATACATTTTCCCACAATCAGATTATTAAAATTAATTCACACCAAGAAGAGTATTCTTCCTCAAATCCTATATATGGGATAGTTTTCTTCATTTCTATAAGGCATTTTATAGTCTAGCTGCAACTTTTAGAAAGAGTAATATTATTGAATATTTGGATTTAACTGTGCTACCCAATTTATCCAGAGATCATCAATTGTGACTAGATAGTACAGTGACAACTGCTGAGGTTTTGCAACTAATAAAAGCTCTAAAACCAGGCAAAGCTCCTGGCTTAGATGGTTACACAGTGTGCTTCTATAAACCGTTTGCAGCCCAGTTTGTGGTTGCCTTAACTAATATGGTTAATTATTTAAGAAAAGGTAGGTCATTACCATTAGGATTAAATTTGGAAGGCATTATTAGTATTGGTACACAATGTGGATCATTTAGATCAATTTCTCTGATTAATATAGATTTAAAAATTATAGCTAAGTTGTTAGTAGGTCGATTAAATGGCATAATTGGTTCTCTGATATATACAGAACAAGCAGGTTTCTTACCTGGTTGTATGGCAGCTGATAATGTGAGAAAGATATATGATCTAATATGGTGAGTGAAAAAAGAAAACATACTCTGCCTATTGTTATCTACAGATGCTAGAGATGCTAGAGATGTGAATCGGAATCGGAATCTGATCGGTTCCGGTTCTGATTCAAATCTTAAACTTTTTATCGTCCAGCCCAATTGGGTTTTTGTTTATCGGCTGCGCTCGAGCCGATAAACAAAAAACCCAACTCGACCCTTAAAAATTGACCCCCCAAAAATGTTTTAAAATTACCTGGTGGTCCAGTGGGGGCACAGGGAGCGATCTCCCGCTCTCAGGCCATCGACTGTGCTAATAAAAATGGCGCCGATGGTCCTTTGCCCTTACCATGTGACAGGGTATCCGTACCATTGGCCGGCCCCTGTCACATGGTAGGAGCATTGGATGGCCTGCGCCATTTTTAAATATGGCGCTGGCACTCCCCGCACCCCCACTGGACCACCAGGTAATTTTAAAATGTTTTTGGGGGGGTCGGGAGGGTGGGGGAAGCTAAGGAGTCAATTTTTAAAGGGTCGGTGGGTTGTTTTTTTATCGGGCCATCATTGCCATTTTTATTAGTGGCATCAAAATGGTGCCGATGGCCTGAGAGTGGGAGATCAGTCCCGGGGCTTCCACTAGACCACCTGGTACTCGTAAAAAGTTTTGGGGGTGTTCAGGAGGGTGGGGGAAGGTAAGGGTTTAGTTTTAAAGGGCCGGGGTGGGTTTAGGGATTGTTTTGGTGTGCCGGTTTTCCCGCCCTCCCCGATTTATGATTTTTCACGATAAATCGGGGGAATTTCTATAGTATTGCGCACTCTAACGATTTTTGACGATTTAAAAAATATCGGACAATTTTTTAAATCGTCAAAAAAAATGATTCACATCTCTAACAGATGCTGAGAAGGTATTTGATAGGGTACACTGGCCTTTTTTATTTCATACTCTATAAAAAAAATTGAATTTTGCCCTCATTATCTTAATTTTACTTAAGTCTCAAATCTTTATGAAAATCCACAAGCTTGCATAAGGGTTAATGGGGTTATACATAGACGTTCCAGGTTCATAGGGCTATGCACCAGAGGTGTCCATTGCTACTTTTATTGTTTGAAATATTTTTGTAACCCCTTCATATCTTGAATTAGAAATATTATAGGGATTCAAGGAATACAGATAAGGAGAGGAAATTACAAATTATCCTTATTTGCTGCTGATATTATTTTTTTCCCTGGTGGATCTTCTCAATTCTCTTTGAGAAGTCACACTAGAAATATCTAGATTTTGTAAAGTCTCTGGCTTTAAGATTAATGCCGATAAGTTGGAAATATTGGCTGTATCTCTTAGTGGAGCTATGTTTGAGGTGGTAACATAGCCCTTATAAGTGGGCTGGGGATAAAATAAACTATCTGGGTATAAATATTGATAAGGCTAATTAGAAGCCCTTTCAGCTAAATTATATACCATTCATTGACCAGATAGGTAAAGATATGATTAAGTAGGAGAAATTGGAGTTATCCTGGTTTTGGAGGACAACAACAATTAAAATGAATATTCTACTTCACCTCTGCTATTTCTTTCATATAATGCCTATTCCTCTTCCCAATAAGCTATTTAAGTTATGAAAGAAGCAAAGTTTTGCTTTCATTTGGAGATATACGCCACCTAAAGTTGCTACAGCAGTGATGCATTTACCAAAATTGAGACGTATTATACAGATTTTCAGTTGAGAGCTTTAATAGACTGGCATAGGATGGATAAAGTTAAAGAATGAGTGGAAATTCAACAAAAATGTATGTCATATGTCTTTGGAATCCTTGATATAGCAGCCAAAGATAACTTGGAGACCATTACAGGTGATATCACCCTGTACTATTAAAACATTAAAGGTGTGTGCTCACTGGAACTCCAAGTAGTTGGCAGGCAGGACTATTTTTTCAGGTCCACCTTTTTTCATAATTTCACCTTCACTCCGGGATACATTTCTGGTATAATAAAAATATGGAGGGAACAAAGGATTATTGAGGATGGAACACATATATTTTTTTTTTGGAGGGGGGGCATAATGTGATTTTATTTGATCTCCTAGTGGAGAAATATGTCTTTTTCCTATCAAGTTAAACACTTTGCCAAACAGAAAGGAATCTTTACCAATTTTTTTTTTTAAAGGTAAGACTTATTTTGAAGTGTTATGTGACAAGGCAGACAGGAGAAATGGAGTGATTACATCTATTTATGCTTTGCTTAATCTTGACCCCCTTAAACCCGCAAATATTTAAGCATGGCAGAGGACTTAGAGGACAGTCTGCTTGAATCTGAATGGGATTTGTCTTTTATTACTAATTTCAGGAGTTCAATATCTGTGTTTATCATCGAAAATGGCTATAAGGTGCTGCTACATTGGTACCTTACTCCGATTAGATTACACAAAATATTTCCACAAGTATCTGATGCTTGCTGGAAAGACTGTGGGGAGAGGAGCACCTTCTATCATGTTTGGTGTGAGTATTTTGTCATTGTGCAATTTTGTGAAGAGGTTGCAAGTTTGATTTACACAATTACTGGTGAGAGAGTTCCACAGTTCCCTAAATTGGCCCTATTGGGTATTAGTGACCTTGACCTCTCATATTTTATATTGCAATTACAAGTTTATTTGGCAGCTCAATGCAAGATACTTTCTGCTTCCAAAAGAAAGCTGTCTCCTAAGATGAATCAAGTTATTCTAAGACTAAATAAGATACAACATCTGAATAGACTGAATGCTATGAGGAGGAAGTCTCTAAGAAAATTTGAGATAATGTGGTTGCCCTATCATATTTGAAAGCAAACTTGTTCAGTTTCTAATTCAGGCAATTAAATAATGAATATTCAGAAGTTATGAGTACTTGCTAGTGATGTTTGGAGATAGGGTGCAATACAAAACATAAGCCTGGATTTATCAAAATTCACTAAATATTGCAGCAATAACGCATGCGATAGAAAAATGGGGGTGCCTATGGTAATGAAGGCATTATCACTTTGCACAGGTAAGTATCTCACTTTGCAGTATGTTTTGCAATTTGCGAAGACACTTCACTATCTGCGAAGTTAATTCTCCATTTGAGAAAACGTCATTGCGTTTTGCAAAAACGTCATCGCGTTTAGCAATAATGTGTCCAGTATAAAAGTGTTAGTGGTTGATCAACTACTGAGTGAGTTGTGCTGTCTCTGTTTCCCTTTGTGTCCCTGAACCTATTGTCTTGTGTCATATTTGTTGGAGTGCTAGTTTGTTAGTCTTGTTTGTCTATTTGTGTGGAGGAATGGTGGAGGAGTGGAGGAGTGGTAGAGGAGTGGAGTGGAGTAGTAGTGGAGGAGTAGTGAAGGAGTGGAGAAGTGGATTGGAGGAGTGGAGGAGTGGTGGTGGAGTGGAGGAGCAGAGGAGTGCAGTGGAGGAGCAGAGGAGTGGTGGTGGAGTGGAGGAGCGGAGGAGTGCAGTGGAGGAGTGGTAGTTGAGCGGAGGAGCGGTGGTGAAGTGGAGGAGCGGAGGAGTGGTGGGAGAGCGGAGAGAATGGAGTGTGACAGGAGTGGAAAGAGAGGTGAGAAGAGGAGTGAGAATAGTAGAGGGCAGAGGAGTGAGAGGGAGCGGGAGGAGGAGAGGAGTGGCAGGGGAATGAGAACTAAGAGTAGAAGTAGGGCCAGGGCTAGCAGCAGGGACAGGCAGGAGGGAAGGGATAGGAGGGTGGGGGAGGGGGGAGGGGGAAGGGGTTAGTCAGGAAAGAGTGGTGGGAGGAGGCCAAGAAGTTAGAGAGACAGGACAGAGGGGAAGGGATAGGCCAGGGCAGGAAGAGTTGGGGGGGGGGGATGAAGAGAGGGCAGATGAGAGCGGGACGGAGAGTGAGGGCAGGGAAGACACCCCTCCAGGACTGGAAGTGGCACCCCCCTCAGGCAGGCAGCCAGCACCCCGCCAGAGACTGCGGGTCATTCACTTTAGCTGCGAGGAGAATGAGCTGCTTTTAGCTGGTGTGCTGGAACACTATGCATACCTATTTGGCAACAGAACAGTGAAGACAAGCAAGGCAGCTAAAGTGCAGCTATGAAGACGAATAGGCGACAACATCAGCCGGCACAGTGGGATAACACGAACATGGGAGCAGGTATCGCACCCATATTGTGATATCAAGGCCCAGCTCAAATCCAAAGTTACCGTATACCAGAAATACCAGCAGCAGACTGGTGGCGGGGCACCTTGTCCAATTGTCATTACCCCCATGGAGCAGAGGTTGCTGGAGCATCTGGGCCCGGACGTTTTTGAAGGCTTGGAGCTTCATCTTGACACCTCACACGTTGTGGCTGGTAAGTTCTCATGAGCCATTAAGGCCCACACAGCAACTGATACACACCTGTGTCACACACTATGTGTTTTTGCCATTCACAAGGAATGACCCAAACACAGTAGTGAAACACACACAGAAATTGGCATTAGATGATCATTTTCAAATCCCATAAAGTGCTCCTCTGATGCCAAAATGCTTGAAAGCTTGCTACGCCATATATACTTATGATGTTTTTCTATTTCATTTCTGTTTCCATAGCTCACCTTCAGGAACATCCAGGTCCCAGCCAGGAATTGCCAGGACCCAGCTGGCAAGGGGCAGGTGTGAGCCAGGCCATCCCTGTATTTCAGCGTCCATTACTGCTGGAAGCAGAGACACAGGTAGAGCAGGAGGAGCTGATTTCCCAGGATTCCCCACCATTCACAGGGCTTAATGTGTCCCTGGATCTCGACTCCCTCATGCCCGACACAGCAAGCTAGAGGGCACGAACCAGGCCCCCTGCGCACTCTGCAACCAGCGACAGGATGCCAGTACTGAGGCCTCATGGCCTCAGTACCCCATCTAGGCAGCCAGCATATTCTACACCAGAGCCATCATCCCCTGCAGCACCCCCTGCAGCACCACTGGATGAGGCCAGGATATCCTCAGAAGGGCGGATCCTGCAAATGGATATTTGAAACCTGCGACGGATCATGCAATGGCACAACCGGAAACAGCAACAGTGGCTCACAGGAAAGGGTCGGACAGGTCGGCATGGATACCGGAATGCAGCTTATCCGCCCTGAAATTTTGTGAAATGCACTGAATGCAGCCAATCTCGCAGTTATTCAGTGCTCTCTGTCAATTTTACTGATGAGCCAGCACTATATAAAGATCAGCAGGAGGAAAGCCACGGATTTGATTTCCGGCAATGCTGTGGGGAGGTGGGCTTGGTGTAAGAGGAGACTGCACTGAGAGATAGGCTAATTAAGGAAAGAAAAAGCTAATTATTCTTTAGTTTGCTGCAGTGCCAGTGCCAGCTAGTCCTGTTTCTGTCAAGCTGTTTATTTAGATGATCTGACTGAGAAGAGAAGCTGTGCCAGGAAGCGAAGCAGCTAGCACTCACCATTAGGGTGTTGTGGAGAGATATTTAAAAAAAAAATGCCCAGGTTTTTTAAACTGAGTTTTTTTAATTCAAGTCCCGGGACGTGCGTAAGTCACGGGGCTTCTTAAAAGGGGCGGGAGGGGGCATGTCTGCAGGCTGGGGTGTGTCTGGGGGCATGTCAGGGGTCAGGGGGCAGTCCGGGGCGGGTCCGGGGCATGGTGACATTTTGGGGGTGGGCCGGGAGGGCAGTGCCGATGGCCGATTGCCCGGGAGCGGGAGATCACTCCAGGGACCCCCACTGTACCACCAGGTACCTGTAAAAAGATTTTGGGGGTTTCAGGAGGGTGGGGGAAGCTAAGGTATTAGTTTTAAAGGGTCGGGGTAGGTTTTTTGTTTATCAGCTTGGGCTCAGCCGATAAAACAAAACCACGATCGGGCCCGATGAAAAAAAAAAGCACATGTGAATCGGAACCGGAATCTGAACTGATTCCGGTTCTGATTCACATCTCTACTTATTATTGGGTGGGTCTGTGCAGTCAAGTGCCCAGGGAGTCTGCCTCTTTTGTGCTTACAAGCAAGCAGCGACTGTGTGTACACCACACACACACACACATTAGTGCACAGCCAGGCACCGTGACAGTGGGCAGTGGGTAGTTTTAACAGACTGAACCTAATTATTGGGTGGGTCTGTGCAGTCAAGTGCCCAGGGAGTCTGCCCCTTTTGTGCTTGCAAGCAAGCAGCGTCTGGTGCACACCACACACATTAGTACACAGCCAGGCACCGTGATAGTGGGCAGTGGTAGGCACTACTCAGTGACATTAAATCCATAATGTCAGGGAAAGCTAGATGTAGTCAAGTGATTGGGACTGGCAGAGGAGGCGCTTCAAAAGACACTAGTGCAACACCACCAGTACAGTTAAAAAGGCACCTGTCACAATCTAAACTCTTTGTAGGGGCTGGCAGTTCCATCACAAAAAAAATGAATTTTTGTAGATTCCTGAATAGTAAACCTTCTGGTATAGGAACAGCCGCAGTATCAACTATCCCAATACATTTAACCAGCTTCTTAGAGAATTCTGATACGGATGTATTAGAAAGAAATACTTTGCTAGTTGCATTTATTTCTGTGCAAGACCTAAATAATGTGATGCGTAGTTTCTTTAGAAAGTTTCCTTTAGTGTTTTATGTCAAGCAATAAGAATATATCCTGACTTAGCACAGATAACACAAATTAGGAGGAGAGAATTTTTGATCTTAAGGCAGGATGTTGTTTCCCTAGGATATACGTTCACACTCCGCTATCCCTGCAAGTGTATTCTTAAAAAAGGGGATGACTGTTTTATATTTTTCCAGGTAGAACAGTTTCACCAATTTTGTGAATCCCGTAGGGCTACCACTTCCTCCCCGGTTGATAAAGTAAGGGTAATTAAATGTAATAGCTCCGGTATGTAACCTATGTTAATGCCGTATGTATGCAATAGATTCCTGTAATTCTCTCACCTAGTTTTCCCTTGCCTCTTCTTTTATTTACTTCAAGTGTAATATTTAAGTTGTTAAAGGTAGAATGGTAAATATTTTTATTTCCTTTATTCTTTTTCAAAAGTGTCCTTTTGTTAAGGTGGTATAGTTTGGATATAGTTAATAACTATTTTTAAGATTAATATTGCTGTCATAATCAGAGGCTTCTGTTATATCGAACTGTGATAATTCATAGGCGCACCGGCCTTGCGCGCTGGTGCGCCTATGTTCCAAAGGCCTACCGGCGCGTGCAGAGCCCCGGGACTCGCGTAAGTCCCGGGGTTTTTTGAGGGGGGCGTGTCGGGGGCGTGTCGGATCGGCGCGGCGTTTCGGGGGCGGGATGCGGCGTTTCGGGGGCGGGCTCGGGGGCGTGGTTTCGGCCGGGGGCGGTCCGGGGGCGTGGGCAGCGCCCTCCGGAACCGCCCCCAGGTCATGTCTCGGCGCGCTAGCGGCCCGCTGGCACGCGGGGATTTACTTCTCCCTCCGGGAGGCGTAAATCCCCCGACAAAGGTAGGGGGAGGTCTAGATAGGGCCGGGGGGGTGGATTAGATAGAGGAAGGGAGGGGAAGGTGAGGGGAGGGCGAAAGCGAGTTCCCTCCGAGGCCGCTCCGATTTCGGAGTGGCCTGGGAGAGAACGGCGGCAGGCTGCGCGGCTTGGTGCGCGCCGGCTACATGAAATCGGCAGCCTTGCGCGCGCCGATCCAGGATTTTAGCGGATACGCGCGGCTACGCGCGTATCTAATAAAATCCAGCATACTTTTGTTTGCGCCTGATGCGCCAACAAAAGTACGCGAAGGCGTGCTTTTTGAAAATCTACCCCTTAGTGTTGACAAGGTAGCACAGTCACTGTTTGCTTCTGATTCAGATGAAGAATCTTCTTGTGTGGGATTCTCATCAGAAACGGAAGAAGTAATAGGTGAAGAATCTTTGTGAGGATCAGTTAGTCCTGTCTTAGCCTCCACTTCAGTGCAGCAGGGGAGAAATGAAAGTGATGATGATGAGGAGGAAGAGCAGTCAGCACAGGCACAGAGGGTGACTGAGGCCCCCCCTGGCATTGCTTTTCAGGGTGCACCCACTACCTCAGCTCCAGTGGCAGCTTCCACCCCCAAGGCTTTAGAGAGGGGAGGATCATGAAAGACATCTGCGATCTGGAGCCACTTTAAAATGATGGAAGACCCATGTTTTGCTCGGTGTAATTACTGTGCCAGGGATATTAGCAGAGGCAAGCAAATGGGACATCTATCTAATTTTGGCATGAACCATCATATGAAGAGGCAACACCCAACAAGATTACTGCCATCTGGGGATGGTGGCAGTACCAGTCGGGGGAGTCCTTCCAAGCAGTGTGCAGTGGTTAAAAAGCAACAGAGTCAGCCCATACCCTCATCCCCTTCTAGCAGTCAGGAGGCAGGCCAGCAACCCCCTGACATGTGGCAGAAGCAACAATCCACCATGGAGGAAATGGGGTGGAGTGCGATAACGCTATCCCGGGGTAGGAAGCAGGCAGCCTCAAAGGTTGTAACCAGGACCATTGGGGAAATGATTGCTCTTGATGACCAGCCCTTGCAGTTAGTGGAGAATGTGGGTTTCAAGCGTTTTTTGAAGGTCGTAGTTCCAAATTCCAAAGTCCCCTCAAGAACCACATTTAGCAGAAAGGTCATCCCCAGCCTGTACAATCAGTGTTGCAGTCACATGCAAGCGCTGCTAGCTAAGGCAGAGGGGAGAGTGCATGTTATCTGCGATATCTGGACCATCATGAATGCTGCACACTCTTACCTCTCTCTCTGACAGCACACTGGTGGAACATGGCTGAGGCAGGGGCAGGCAGCAGCTCTATTACTGAAGAAGTATCAGGGTGGAGGTGGGCTTTACTGCAAACCCACCTGATGGACCAGGTCCATACCGCAGCCAATATTCTAGCATGCATCAGACAGATGCTGCAGGGCAGGCAACTACACCAGCGAGACAGGAAAACTCAGGCAGGGTTCTTTGTCACAGACAATGGTGCAAACATGGTTAAGGCAATAAACGACGGGCACTCTAAGAACATCCAATGTTTTGCACACACTCTGCACCTGGTAGTGAAGTCAGCTCTGTGGTTGGATTCCAACGACAAAGAGAATGAATACCTGCATAGGTTAATACAGAAGTGCAGGAACATAGCAGCGCACTTCCACAGAAGTGTCAAGGCGGGGCAGGTTCTCCGACAAAAGCAGACTGATTTGGAGATGCCTCACAAGCGTCTCATTCAAGACATTGCCACCCGGTGGAATTCCACCTTTATGATGATGGAGAGGTTAGTGGAGCTGCAGACACCCCTTCATGAACATTCTGGTACAATGGACATAGGTGTGCAGAATCCCCTAGGGCATCATGATTGGTTAGTCATGAGTCAGCTTGTAAAAATCCTGCAGCCCTTCAAGGATGTCATGAAGGAGCTGAGTTAAAGAAGTGCCACCTTGGCTGACATCATCCCTATAGTTCATCTCCTGGATGAACGTTTGGATGCCTTTAAACAGGAAGAGGGAATGACAGTTGAGGTGCTGCATTGTCTGGACGTTTTGCAGCAGTAGGTGAAAGAGAGATTAAGACCTTTAACAGAACAGAACACATACTTGCTCGCCACAGTCTGTGATCCCCGTGTGAAAGGGAAACTCGCCCTATAGTACAATTGTCTTTTATTGGTGAAGGACCTGCTGTTAGCAAAAGTCCATGAACAGGAGTGCCATAGGCAGAGACAGATTAGGCTTGAAGCAGAGGTGGAAACAGCGGGCACTTCAGAGAGTTGTGCTTCTAGCCCAAGCAGGATCAGCACTGTGTCAGTGACAGATAGTACCTCCTCCTCCACTTCAGAACGCCCAATCATATTGCCCATAAAAATGTATCTGTTGTGCAACAGGCGAGTGAGAAAGCAGCTGGATTGAGTGACTCTGAGCCCGCCCAAGCAAAGGAGACACCAGCACAGCTGTCAGTGACACGGTATCTCTCAGAGCCGATAAAGAACATGCAGACAGATCTGCTGGCATATTGGGCACACAAGTCCACTGTCTGGCCACACCTAGCCAAAGTGGCTCAGTGATATCTGTCATGTCCACCAACCAGTGTGCCCAGTGAACGTGTCTTTTCAATGACAGGGGATATCATGAGCCCTCACTGCTCAAGGCTGGCACAAGAGTTGATGGAAATGCTAGTGTTTTTGAAAGTAAACCTGCCTTTGCTTGGGTTTCCAAATTTTCCCTGTGAATGGCAAGATGAATAAAAGCAATAAAAGGCTTTGCAGCAGCTCCAACTGCCTCCTATGCTCCAGATAATATAAACACTGCAGCACATGTACCTGACCTCAAATGCTGTGCCTGACTGTCCGTCCACTGCCCAGGACATACGTCCCTAAAAGGGCCTGACCTCAAATGTTGTGCCTGACCATCAACTGTCCAGGCCTTATTTCCTACAAGGGTTTGACCTCCATTGCTTTGCCTGTCCATTCAGGCCTTATGTTCCTACAAGTGTTTGACTTAGATTGTAAGCCCTCTGGGGATAGGGAACTACCTACAGTACCTGAGTGTAATCGACTATGAAGTGCTGGAAACATTTGAAAATAGCAAGATAAATAAATTAAATAACAAAAACCTGCTGTGCCTGTCCGTCAAGGACTTATGTTCCTACAAGGGTTTGACTTCAACTGCTATGCCTGTTCATCCAGGCCTTATCTCCCTAGCTGTGCTTGACCTCTGTCTTCGACTGCTGTGCCTGTCCTTCCAGGCCTTATGTCCCTAGGTGGGATTGACCTCTGTCCTCGACTGCTGTGCCTGTCAGACCAGGCCTTATGTTCCTACAAGTGTTTGACCTCGATTGCTTTGCCTGTCCGTCCAGGCTTTATGTTCCTACAAGTGTTTGACCTTGATTGCTTTGCCTGTCCGTCCAGGCCTTATGTTCCTACAAGGGTTTGACCTTGACTGCTGTGCCTGCTCATCCAGGCCTTATCTCCCTAGGTGTGTTTGACCTCTGTCTTCAACTGCTGTGCCTGTCTATATAGGCCTTATGTTCCTACTACAAGTGTTTGACTTAGATTGTAAGCCGTCTGGGATAGGGAACTACCTACAGTACCTGAGTGTAATTGACTTTGAAGTGCTGGAAATGTTTGAAAATAGCAAGATAAATGAATTAAAAAAACAAAAAAATGCTGTGCCTGTCCGTCCATGACTTATGTTCCTACAACGATTTGACCTCGACTGCTGTGCCTGTCCATCCAGGCCTTATCTCCATAGGTGTGCTTGACCTCTGTCCTTGACTGCTGTCCCTGTCCATCCAGGCCTTATTTCCCTAGGTGGGCTTGACCTCTGTCCTTGACTGCTCTGCCTGTCAGTCCAGGCCTTATGTCCCTACAAGGGCTTGACCTTTAAGGCCATGCCTATCTGTCTACTGTCAAGGCCTTACGTCCCTACAAGGGCCTGACCACTAATGCTGTGCCTGTCCATGCAGGCCTTACGTCCCTATGTGGGCTTGATCTCTGTCCTCGACTGCTTTGCCTGTCCATCCAGGCTTTGTGTTCCTACAAGTGTTTGACCTTGATTGCTTTGCCCTGTCTGTCCAGGCCTTGTGTTCCTACAAGGGTTTGACTTAGATTGTAAGCCCTCTGGGGTAGGGAAATACCTACAGTACCTGAGTGTAATCAACTATGAAGTGCTGGAAATGTTTGAAAATAGCAAGATAAATAAATTAAAAAAACAAAAAACTGCTGTGCCTGTCTGTCAAGGACTTATATTCCTACAAGGGTTTGACCTCAACTGCTGTGCCTGTCCGTCCAGGCCTTATGTCGTTAGGTGGGACTGACCTCTGTCCTCGACTGCTGTGCCTGTCCGTCTAGGACTTGTGTTCCTACAAGTGTTTGACCTCGAATGCTTTGCCTGTTCGTCCAGGCCTTATGTCCTTAGGTGGGATTGACCTCTGCCCTCGACTGCTTTGCCTTTCAGTCCAGGCCTTATGTCCCTAGGTGGAATTGACCTCTTTCCTTGACTGCTTTGCCTGTCAGTCCAGGCCTTATGTCCCTAGGTGGGATTGACCTCTGTCCTCGACTGCTTTGCCTGTCCGTCCAGGCCTTATTTTCCTACAAGTGTTTGACCTTGATTGCTTTGCATGTTCGTCCAGACCTTATGTCCCTAGCAGGGATTGGCCTCTGTCCTCGACTACTGTGCCTGTCCGTCCAGGCCTTATGTTCCTACAAGTATTTGACCTCGATTGCTCTGCCTGTCCGTCCAGGCCTTATGTCCCTAGGTTGGATTGACCTCTGTCTTCGCTGCTGTGCCTGTCCATCCAGGCCTTACATCCCTACAAGGGCTTGACCTCTAATGCTGTACCTGTCTGTCCAGCTTGGAGCTAGGATATAGTTTTCATGACCTTCATAATGGGGCGGATTTTAAAAGGAGCGCGAACAGCCTACTTTTGCTTGCGCATCAGACTCAAGCAAAAGTACGCTGGATTTTAGTAGATACGCGCGGAGCCGCGCGTATCCACTAAAATCCTGGATCGGCGCGCGCAAGGCTATCGATTTTGTATAGCCGGCACGCGCCGAGCCGCGCTGCCTACCCCCGTTCCCTCCAAGGCCGCTCCGAAATCGGAGCGGCCTCGGAGGGAACTTTCTTTTGCCCTCCCCTCACCTTCCCCTCCCTTCCCCTACCTAACCCACCCGCCCGGCCCTGTCTAAACACCCCCCCCCTTACCTTTGTTCGGGGATTTATGCCTCCCGGAGGGAGACGTAAATCCCCGCGTGCCAGCGGGCCGCTAGCGCGCCGGGACGCGATCTGGGGGCGGGTCCGGAGGGCGCGGCCACGCCCCCGGGCCGTCCCGGGCCATAGCCACGCCCCCGGGCCCGCCCCCGGAACGCTCCCGACACGCCCCGAAAACGCCGCGCTGTTCGGGCCCGCCCCCCGACACGCCCCCCTCCGAAAACCCCGGGATATACGCGAGTCCCGGGGTCTGCGCGCGCCGGTAGGCCTATGTAAAATAGGCTTACCGGCACACAGGGCCCTGCTCGCGTAAATCCGGGCGGATTTACGCGAGCAGGGCTCTTAAAATCCGCCCCAATATGGGCCATTTTCCCTAGATGTTTCTTACTTGCCACATTAATGTTTCTAGTGCTATAGAAAACTGGTGGTAGTTGTACTCTAGTTCATCCTCTGTGTTCCCATTGTTTACAGAGGCACTGTAGGGTAGAAAGTCAACAGAGGTTGATATTGTAGATTTGGACTTGAGTAGCAGTTTTCTTATTTCTGAGAGCTCTTCAAGTTCCTTTGTCATCAGCTGAAGTGCATAAGTACAGTCAGTAGCTTCTGGGTATTCACGAGACGCCAATGGAAACACCCCACTCTAGGGGTGAACCCGTTTCCAGGGAGCCCTTTCCTGCACAAAGGAAAGGGAACTCTCTCCTGGGCCAGACTGTCTTGCCCCTATGAGCTTTCTGCTACTCTTCCTTGCTACCAGACGACTCATTTAACTCCTTGTGGTGTTCTTGCCACTATCATGGTTCCTCAGTGTGTTGGTGCTAGTCTTTCTGCTTACTATGTTCCCCCTTTATTGTGCTGTAGGATGTCAATGCCACTTCTCTTGCCGCTTTGCCTGTCGTGCTGCCTTCGAGGGTTCATGCATCTGTTATTGGTGCTCTCTTTTGAATCTGTGGTGTGTTTTTGACACTCTCGCTGCTGCTTTGTGCCTCTGTTAAAGCACTCTTGCTACTTCTGGCACCCCTTTGCACCTTTACAGTACCTTACACTATTCATGCCACTTTGCCACAGTCTAAGTACCTTGGAGCTTTTTTGTTGTTCTGATGATTGCTCCCCAGAAGTTTCATCAAAATTGATAATAAAACCCCAATTCTGCAGCCAAAAATAGGCTGGAAATCCTTCCCCCATTGACTTTAATGGGAACTGGAAAATGAATTCACCTATTAACGTATCGGGGCGTCATATGTCCGAATGCAATGGAAATGACCCCCGACGAATACGTATCATTAATGCAATGAAAATTTTCTGGCTGCACATCCCTACTGTGAACCCAGGAACCATGTCACTGGATCCACAGAGCAATGATAAGCTAAACTGGAAAAATAATTCAATCTGATATGCTGGCATTCTGATCTCCTTGCCAACCCAGTCTGACAAGGCTGTGAGGTCAGCTATTAGTAATAGACAAGTGCTAGTTGCTATATGAACTTCCACATATCCTCCTTTAGAATCCTTTGGCTCCTTGGAATTTAATGAGCCTTAGAACTCTATGAAAGCTAAATATATGAAATAAATAGGAGCTGTTTCAATTGTGGGAAGTACCCCATTCATTTCTTAACCCCTATGAATGGAAAACATTGGGTCCTTTCATTTCAGATGTTGCATTCATTTTAAATGAATGCACATCCCTAAATTGTAAATCAGCAAATTATTCAATGACGAGTGATCTGAAAGGGTTAAAGAAAGTGAAAGTGAGTAGAAATTGGTTGATAGTGAAGAGTTTTCTTTTAGTTTCCATTTTGGACTAGCAACATTTTAATTTGGAGGGGAAAATCCCAAAGAAGAATAAAATTAATATGTGAGACCATATTTTAAAGTCTTTTTCTCCATTATTTATCAATGGAAAAAAATCCTTATTACAGAATTCTCATTGTGTACTGAATTTGTTTTACTTTGAGTGAGATTGCTTGATGTTTGCACTATGAGCTTATATAAAGTTTCAACACACCCTGCAGCAACCTCATTACATTAATATGTTGAGCACAATAAAACCTAAAGTTCAGCATAGATTTTTCTGTGATGAATATTGTAAATTGCAAGATGGCACATATTAAGTAAGCAACAGCAATTATGATTGCTTTCCTGGGCAGGTTGATTTAGTTAATATAAACTTGATGGCAGTGTTGAAATAAGATAAGAAAGATGTACTATGCATCTCACTTTTAACAGAAACAATATTAATCTTAGTTATCTATGTACTGTAGGTTGCTGTAACTTGATTATAATTTTATATTAGAGAACTTAAATCTTATATAATTCAATGCTGCTTGCAAGAAGATATTTAGATTAGGGAAAGATTAAAAGTTTAAAAGAGTCCATGACCCCACTTAGTATGTTTTGAACTACTAAGAAGTATAAATCATTATTTTTTTTAAAAAAGAGATGTGTATATTTCTTCTAGAGGACTGAAAACATGGTCTTCTTATCTTTCTCTAGCAGTCTATCTAGACACTTCTAGAAATAATAGGAGATATGATGAGGTAGGTTAAAAAGATAGACTTCCACAATGTCTTAATTAGAGTAGCTTGTTGAAGTCTAAATAACTTGATTTGACCAAGAATACAAGAAAACAAGTCAGATAGGCAGGGTTACTGGAAATACCATTCCTTGGTTGTACCTCCCAACTTCCCTGGTAGTACAGAAGTCAAGAAAACATAAATACTCCTATAAACGGTTAAATAGAAATATATGCTGGATAAGAATACCCTCAGAAAGAACTAATACAATATATAGAAATACATATTCAGTTAAGCCAGCAAGGAGACAGGTCATCTGACTAAAGTTAGCCAGATAAATTGTCCAGGATATTGAGCAGTATAAATATCCAGCTGAATATACTTATCTAAAGTTATCTGGCTACATATAACCAGAGAAGACAATAGGAATCGAATGATGAAAACAAGCCCTTTATTAAAACGTTTTAATAAAGGGCTTGTTTTCATCTGTCTTCACTGTTACACAGCCCACAGCCCACTGCCCACTGTTACACAGCCCACTGTTACACAGCCCACTGGATCGGCTACCGCTTTGTTTTTTGGGTCCGTACATATAACCAGATACTTTAGAACTTAACCAGTTATGGCCTAGATTCATCAATAGCACATGTTATCAATAGGGATGTGTTGCAGTTTGATGCTGCTGGAGAGTATAGTGGACCCTTGGGCCGACCTACCTAGGGAGACAGGGAAGGCCGGGAGGCGGAGCCACAAGCTGGAAGGGTTCAACCAGGGACCCCCCGGGAGGAGCCCGTAGGCCCCCAGTTACTTGGGACTGGGAGCTGTTTGCAGAATATCCAGAAGGCTGTGGTGGGGCGTAGGCCGGGACCGGAGCAGGCAGAGTGAATAGGAAGTCCAAGGTACCCGGAAGGCTGGGGGCCAGCTATGCAGAGCCGAGGGCCGGCTGAAGGCAGGGCAGCAGGCGGCTGCGGAGTCTGTAGCAAACCGGAGTCAGAGGCAGGCAGTGGGCTGAAGCGGGGTCAGAAGCAAACCGGAGTCTGAAGCAGACTGCAGGCTGAAGCGGGGTCAGAAGCAAACCGGAGTCAGAGGCAGGCTGCAGGCTGAAGCGGAGTCAGAAGCAAACTGGAGTCGGAGGCAGGCTGCAGGCTGAAGCGGAGTCAGAAGCAAACCAGAGTCAGAGGCAGGCAGCGGGCTGAAGCGGAGTCAGAAACAAACCGGAGTCAGAGGCAGGCTGCAGGCTGAAGCGGAGTCAGAGGCAACCGGAGTCAGAGGCAGGCAGCGAGCTGAAGCGGAATCAGAAGCAAACCGGAGTCAGAGGCAGGCAGCGGGCTGAAGCGGAGTCAGAAGCAAACCGGAGTCAGAAGCAGGCAACATGGAGATCAACAGGAACGCAACTGGAAGCAACTAAGAAGTTGTGAACCTCGTTGCAAGGCATTGAGAGAGAGTCTGAATGCCGGTTATATCGGGAATCGGGCGTGACGTCAGCCGCAAGGGCAGGGCCGGGCTTCCGGGAGCTGGGTGCTCAAGACGGACGTCCTCACGCGCGCGAGACCAGAGGAAAGCAGGCCCGTAATGGCGGCCGCCACGTGGAGTGAGAGAAGCCCCTGGGGTCCGGAGCGGGCGGAATGCGGCGACTACTGAAGCGAAGGTAGGCGGGCCTGAGCCCTAACAGAAGGGAAGTGGTCGGGACCGCAACAGGGATGTGCAATCTTTTTCCCCAATTAGGCAATGTCAATGAGATTGCCTAATTCGGAATGGTTCGGGAGAACTGAAAAACGATTGAATTTTTTAAGTAGCAGGTTATCCGGCCATGCAAGATCAGATAACTTTAGACCTGTTCTGAAGCAGGTCTCTTAAGTTGAATAGATTGAGTTATTATTTATAGAAGTTGTGCTGTCCCTCTCAAGAATAAAGAAGGGTGACAAAGCATGGCAGCATAGGCAGGATAAGAAGCATTAACTATTAGAATATACTTTATCCAGTGTGAGTAAGGCTCTATTCTTTTTTTACTAAATATGTTTTCAAATTTCAAAAGTAATTATGAATACAGGGGGAAATGGTACTACCTTGTGTTTGCAATTTAACAGTAAAAAATATAGTTTAGTCAGAATAAAAAGGAGAATTTTGATAACTTTAGTTGCATACTGATTAATCAGAAAATATAATGCCGGATTTTATAAAATTGCTGGAGCGCGTACTTTTGTTCGCGCACCAGATGTGAACAAAAGTACGCTGGATTTTATAAGATACGCGCGTAGCCGGGCGTATCTTATAAAATCCGGGGTCGGCGCGTGCAAAGGGGTGCACATTTGTGCAACCTGCGCGCGCAGAGCCCAGCGCACGCTGCCTGTTCCCTCCAAGGCCGCTCCGATTTCGGAGCGGCCTCGGAGGGAACTTTCCTTCGCCCTCCCCGCACCTTCCTCTCCCTTCCCCTACCTAACCCCCCCCCCAGCCCTATCTAACCCCCCCCCCTTACCTTTGTTGGCAGATTTACGCCTGCTGAAAGCAGAAGTAAATCTGCGCACGCCAGCGGGCTGCTGGCGCGCAATCACCCGACCTGGGGGCTGGTCCGGAGGCCTCGACCACGCCCCCGGGCCAGCACCACGCCCCCGGGCCCACCCCCGAAACGCCGCATCACGCCCCCGAAACGCTGCGTCATTTAGGGAATGCCCCTGACACGCCCTTGACACACCCCTTTTACGAAGTCCCAGGACTTACGTGAGTCCCGGGGCTCTGCGCGCGCCGGCGGCCTATGCAAAATAGGCGCGCCGGCGCACGAGGGCCCTGCGCACGTAAATCCGGCCGGATTTACACGCGTAGGGCATTTAAAATCCGGCCCATATTGCTTTATGAAAATTTTGCTTTACAGTTATCGTGGAGGAATATTAAATAAGGATGTGCAGACCAAAAAAATGTGTTTGTTCATTCATTCATTTCATTGGGACCCATATTTGTTTCATTAGTTTCAAAACAAAAACATTTGTTTATTTGTTTTCCATTAAAACAAATGAGAGAATTATTATAGTCTACAATGGGGTCTAGAATACTGAATTTTATATCAAATATCATTAAACTTTGGAGAAAAATCATCAAAGGGGGAAAAGGGTTGCACGGTATTTTACAAAATGGCAAAGTGACATAAAAAAAGTGGCATAAAGTAACCTAAGGCTCCGCAAAGGGGTACAAGGTTTTCAGGATTGGCAGGAATTCTCTATTACAATATAAGTGAAGCAAAGAAACACGAGGAAGAACACTTCAAGGTTTAGAAAGAGGATGGCTGCCCAACAATAGTGTTATGAACAGTTGATGGCATCATGAGAGAGAAAGTGGCACCAAAAGAGGCATCTGGACCCTAAGGCAACATGAAGAGGGAATGTAGGAGAAAATATGGCAGAAAAAATCCCAAGGTACAGATAAAGGAACCAAGAATCAGAGTGGTATCAAGATAAAGAATTAAAAAGCATGGGAGAGGTGCACAGCAACACCCCAGAATGGCAAGAAGTCCTCAAAGTTTAAGAGCTGGATTATGCCAGGAAGATGCAGGCAGAAATAAGTTAAGAATATAAATGTGTAAAATCTGTGCATGGCAGCAAGGCTGAGCTGTACAAGGATCTGAAGGTGTAGGATGAGAGACATAGTATTAAGGTAGACTGGCATGGGAGATACCACTCATTCTGTTGGAGCACACAGGCAACCATAGAGAGGGAAGATGACTCTTCCTGTCAGAATATGGCTGCACTTGGATGATGCACCAGTCCAGTAGGAAATGTTTGTGTCATGGAGTAAGCAACACACCTCATAGCTAGATAGTAGATAGGTGCCCAAATGCACAGTACAGAGGAACTGCTAGTGGGCTATGAAATCAGTTATAGTTCATAAAATGGTGTCACAGGTGTGTAAAAGAATGGATAGCCATGGCAAAAGCAAGAAATGGCAAGAAGGTGAATACCATAGATGAAGAATGGTCTTAAAATCTTGAGCAGTGTTTCAGTAATTTTGTAATGCAATCTATGGCTAGGGCCTCAGTGATAATGATTTGAACATGGCATTTGTAGCTGTAAGTGACAGGCCTCAGTGATTAGGGTTAGAAAATGGCATGCCATAGGTGTAAGTGCCAGGCCTCACTGGTAACATTTGGAACATGGAATGTTGTACTATAAGTGATAAGCCTCAGTGGTTAAGATTTGAACATGGCATGCCGTAGCTGTGAAAGGCCTCATTGTTAATGGTTGGAACATGGCATACTGTAGCTGTAAATGGCAGGCCTTATTGGCAAGGGTTGGAATACAGCATGCATTAGCTGCTGTGAATGACAGACCTCATTGGTAATGGTTAGAACTCAGCATGCTGTAGCTGTAAGTGAGAGGCCACCTTGGTAATGGTTGGAACATGACATGCCATATCTGTAAGTGACAGGCTTCAGGTTGGAAGACAGCATGACATAGCTTTAAATGGCTTGCCTCAATGGTTATGTTTAGAACATGGCATTTCATAGTTGTAAGTGACAGGCCTCAGTGTTCATGGTTGGGGTATGGCATGCCATTTCTGTAAATGACAGGCCTCATTTTCAAGGGTTGCAACATGGCATGCCTTAGCTGCTGTAAGTGACAGGCCTCATTGATAATAGTTGAAACATGGTATGCTGGGGCTGTAAGTGACAGTCCTCAGTGTTATTGGTTGGAACATGGCATAACGTAGCTGTAAGTGACAGGCCTCAGTGGTTAGGGTTGTAGAAAGCCAGGGTGATAAAGGACAATTTAGTTTTAAGTGTAGTTTTTTAGTACAAGACTCACAGGATCTCAGTGGAATCATGCCCCTGTGGTTTCTGTCAAACACTATACTGAAGCCTGATTCCTCTGACCTCCCCTGCCTAATTCATCTCAACAAATGTTTGGGGTGAAGCAGGCAGGGGAAGTCAGTGGTGTCATGCCTCAGCGGTGTTTGGCAAACACCACCCCTGAGGCCTGATTCCACTGATCTCTCCTGCCCACTTCGCCTAAACACATGGTTAGAGACAAATCAGGCAGGGGAGGTCAGTGGAATCAGGCCTTGGGGTGCTGTTTGCCAAATACCACCAATGAGGCATAACTCCACTGACTTCCCCTGCCTACTTCATCACACAAGTTGTTGAGGAGGGGCAGGCAAGGGAAGATAGGGGAGCCATACCTCAGTGGGGTTGTAAACACCACCCCTGAGGCCTGATTCCACTGTTACATTTTTTTCTAAAAAGGTTCACTAGAAGTCTCTAGTAGTAACGCTTTTAAACAAAGTGAGTGTTGACTTTTGATAACTTCAGAAAAATTTTATAAATATATGTAGATGTCAGACAAAACAACCGTTGACAATACTTAGCATGCCAGAATGACACGATCCATGTGTATATTATTAATAAAGTAAAGTTGGACCTGACGTAAGAGGCAGTTTTATGCTATAAACTGTTGCAACATCGGTTCCACTTAATGTATTCTTAATAAGATTCTAATGCATGTGACCAGGTGACTACATTGTTTGTGCTTGGACTTTTACCTATAAGCCAACCATCACCGTAAAGACCATCCTCAAAATTTTCAAAGAGGCTTGATCACTTAAGTTTAAAGAAATAATTCATTGCTCCAAGGTACCTGGCCCCACATCAACAGTGTGTTTGCGAGCTTCAGAGGGCACATGCATGTTGAGGGAGTGAAAGAGCTTTCTGTTGCAGAAGTTCTCCTCCCTGTTACGGGGTGGAATGGCTACATGTGCACAGTCAATAGCTCCCCCAACATTGGAAAAGTAAGTGATGGCATAAAAGCCTCTCTTGATATCCATCAAGTCCTGCATGTCCTAGGGATGTGCAGAGGGACGCCATACGTTGCATTCGTGATTCGGATTCATCGGGGAGCAAATGCGTTGCATTCGGCCGTATGGCGCCCCAATGTGTTAATACGGCAATTTATATTCGTGTCCCAGCTAAAATTAAAATTAACTACAACCCCCCACCCTCCTGACCCCCGCAAGACTTACCAAAACTCCCTGGTAGTCCAGCGGGGAGTCCAGAAGCCATCCCCTGCACTCTCACACCCTTGGTGCTGGTTTCATCATGGCGCCGATAGCCTGTGTCACAGGGGCTCCCATTGCCATTGGTCAGCCCCTGTCACATGGTCACCGGCGCCATCTTGTGCTCCTACCATGTGACAAGGGCTGACCAATGGCACCGGTAGCCCCTGTGACATAGTATGGGCAAAGGCTATCAGCGCCATTTTGAGTCCTGGCAGCAGATCGCCTTTGCCGTCACTATGTCACAGGGGCCGACCGTCGGTACCTGTGACATAGTGAGGGCAAAGGCTATCAGCGCCATTTTGAGTCCTGGCATCAGACGGCCGGAGTGCAGGAGGTCGCTCCGGGACCCCCGTTGTACCCCCAGTGACTTTTGGCCAGCTTGGGAGGGCCTCCTGACCTCCACAAGACTTGCCAAAAGTCCAGCGGGGGTCCGGGAGCGACTTCCTGCTCACCGGTCGTCTGATGCCAGGACTCAAAATGGCGCCGATCGCCTTTGCCCTCACTATGTCACAGGAACCGACGGTCGGCCCCTGTGACATAGTGACGGCAAAGGAGATCTGCTGCCAGTATTCAAAATGGCGCCGATCGCCTTTGCCCTCACTATGTCACAGGCACCGACGGTCGGCCCCTGTGACATAGTGAGGGCAAAGGCGATCGGCGCCATTTTGAGTCCTGGCATCGGACGGCCTGCGTGCAGGAGGTCGCTCCCGTACCCTTTTGATAGTACACATTTGATAGTAGAAGGGGCACATTTAAAACTAATCGGAGAAAGTTCTTTTTTACTCAACGCACAATTAAACTCTGGAATTTGTTGCCAGAGAATGTGGTTCGTGCAGGTAGTATAGCTGTGTTTAAAAAAGGATTGGATAAGTTCTTGGAGGAGAAGTCCATTACCTGCTATTAGGTTCACTTAGAGAATAGCCACTGCCATTAGCAATGGTTACATGGAATAGACTTAGTTTTTGGGTACTTGCCAGGTTCTTATGGCCTGGATTGGCCACTGTTGGAAACAGGATGCTGGGCTTGATGGACCCTTGGTCTGACCCAGTATGGCATTTTCTTATGTTCTTATGTTCTTATGTTCTTAAGTCTTGTGGGGGTAAGGAGGTCCCCCCCAAGCTGGCCAAAAGTCCCTGGGGGTCCAACGGGGGTCCCAGAGCGACCTCCTGCATTCCGGCCGTCCGATGCCAGGACTCAAAATGGCGCTGATAGCCTTTGCCCATACTATGTCACAGGGGTTACCGGTGCCATTGGTCAGCCCCTGTCACATGGTAGGAGCACAAGATGGCGCTGATGGCCATGTGACAGGGGCTGACCAATGGCACCGGTAGCACCTGTGACAAAGGCTATCGGCACCATGATGAACCCGGCACCGAGGGTGTGAGTGCATGGGATGGCTGCCGGACCCCCTGCTGGACCACCAGGGAGTTTTGGTAAGGCTTGGGGGGGTTCAGGAGGGTGGTGGGGTTGTTTAAATTTTATTTAGGTGGCCATATAATTCGGTGAATATTCTTGTATTCGTGAGAAATCGCTATATGTTTCGCTTCCCCACGAATACTACGAATAGTGCAGTATACGTTGCGGATCGCCAATACGGCGAAAACGAATGCACACCCCTAGCATGTCCTGAGGAAATGCTATGTAGTGATTCAGGCAGTCAGATATAGCTGTTATGACCCAGCCCAGACGGTGGAAAAAAGTGCTTTGAGACATGCCCCTAATGACCCTTACTGTCAGTTGGAAGGAGCCGGTTGCTATGAGATGCAGAGTGGTCAATAGTTTGAGGTCTGGTACATTGTGGGACCTTTCTGTGACCAGATCCAGACTCCCTCTGATTTCTTCATACAATTCCAGGATAGCCCTAGAGCTGAAGCGATACCTGCAAAACCCCCAGCAATGATGCTCTTGGAAGAAATTGCACTCATTGTATCTCCTCTGCAATGCCTGCCTTCACGCCATGCCCTGACCGTCTCCCTACAGGGCCAATGCCTCAGGCTGCAGTAAAGGGACTTCCCTAGGAGGGCTTGGAACTTCTCTTGCCTGTTGTTGTTCTTCTTCTTCTTTCTGTTATCTGTGGTGAGCCTTCTGAAGCATCCAGTATCCCCAACAAGTAGACTTGCTACAAAATTAATGGGTTTCATAAGACAGGCCAGGTAAAAACAGGTGTTTTTATTGGTCCAAGAGTGCATGGTAGGTGTGTCTGATAGAAGGCCTCATTTTATCTCATGTGATAATAGCCGTGTAATGTGATTACGGCACGGACATGTGATAAAAACTTTTTCCCTATCTACTGCAAAAAAAAGGCGTAGTTATTTCTGACATTATATCCAGTGTTATTGTGCATTACTTTACTGCAAAATGTGATAGTGGGCCTAAATTTGCATTAACTCCTCCCCCTTGCCTTAAAAATTTAACATTTTCATGCTAAGATGTGTTGCGATATTCATTGTTCTTTATTGCTATTTAACGTGCATTTAAGCTCTAACATTAAATGAAAAATGACCTGGTAGTTACCGTATTTTTTGCTCCATAAGACGCACTTTTTTTCCCCAAAAGTGTGTGGGGGGGGGGGGGGGGAATGTCTGTGCGTCTTATGGAGTGAATATAAAAAAAAACTAAAAAACTAACTACAACCCCCCACCCTCCTGACCCCCCCAAGACCTGCCAAATTAATTAACTACAATGCCCCACCCTCCTGACCCCCCAAGACCTGCCAAAAGTCCCTGGTTGTCCAGCGGGGGTCCAGGAGCGGCCACAGGGGCTACCGGTGGCTCCTGTGACATAGTAAGGGCAAAGGGCCGTCGGCACCATTTTGGTTACTGGCAGCCGAT
Source organism: Rhinatrema bivittatum (assembly GCF_901001135.1). Classification (NCBI taxonomy): domain Eukaryota; kingdom Metazoa; phylum Chordata; class Amphibia; order Gymnophiona; family Rhinatrematidae; genus Rhinatrema; species Rhinatrema bivittatum. Next base: position 155,649,915 of record NC_042620.1, on the reverse strand, counting down.
GGCTCAAGTGCAGGAGATCACTCCTGGACTGCTCCTGGACCCCCGCTGGACTACCAGGGACTTTTGGCAGGTCTTGGGGGGGGGGGGGTCATAAGAGTGGGAGGTTGTAGTTAATTAATTTAAAGGGTTGGGATTTTTTTTTTTTGGTGGGGGGTTCCCACAGAAAGAGAACAATAAAAGTTTTCTGATCTGGGGAGTGGACCGAAATGGCCCTCCCCAGACCCGAAAACGAAATGGGGACAAAAAAAAATGTTATGCACTCCCCTAATTTGCTCCATAAGACGCACAGACACTGGGAACAGAGCCGGTTTAGCACACCATTTTTTTTTTAATTCTCCCTCTCTGAATCCTAGGTGTGTCTTATGGAGCGAAATATACGGTATCTTATTTATGAGCTGCGCACATGTTATAAAATCCGGGGTCGGCCGAGCTCTAGGGGAGCCCCGATGGCTTTCCCTACGAGGCCGCTCCAAAATCCACAGCTGGATTTACACGCGTAGGGCTTTTAAAATCTGCCCCAATGTGCATTTCAAGTAAAATGAAGGTAAGCTCCCAATTAAGACATTTCTGGAGACTTATGAGGTACTTTTTGGCAAGTGAATGGCTTTCAAAATTTTGACCTGGTATATATCACAAGAAGTGTGAGTATCTTGATAGTGAGGTTGCCTAGAGCACTATGGACACTTATAAAAGGAGGTTTAGAGTCTATAGGTATAAGATGCAGGAGAATTTAAATAACAAAATGTTGCCATCCGATGCAAATTTTGACATCATGTACCACCGGACTCGAGTGGGATAGAAAAGCACTAACACATGAGATTGTCAAAAGGTTCCTGCAGCTCTGGACACTGCCATATTCCACTCTGAAGATACATTTGCCAAGAAAAATTGAGTTATCACTTTATATACAATACAAATCTGTCACAATTACACACTGTACAATAACTTATAGATGGTAATAATAGCATTGAAGCATGAGACACATCTCGTAATCTAAAACCATATTATATATTAAAAGAATCAAACTACCAACCAAAACCAGATGAATTAACAAGTGATTCAAAGATAATATAAGAAAGGTTATTAATAATTGTTGCGCTTCCCGGCCGCGTTGGCTCTGCGACCGGGCCTGCTTTCCTGGCACGACCCTCTACCAGCGCTGCCTCGAGTTCCTGCTCTGTCCGACCCCGACCTCGTCCTCCACGGGCTTCCCTGGCTCCCTCACGGCCTTCAGCATCGCGGCTCTCCTTGTGCCGTGGAGCCCAGCTTAATTTAAAGAGCCAAGCACGGGAAGACCTTGGGCGGCATCTGATTCTGACGTCACTCATGCAAGGTATATATACCACAGCTCGGCCCCTAGCTCGGGGCCTTGGCAATCGGGTTGTACACTCTGGTGTCTCTAGTTTGCCTTCCTGCGTTCCAGTGTCTTGCTCCAGTGTCTCCTGTTCCAGTCTCTCTGTTCCAGCGTCTCCAGTGTCTTCTGTTCCAGTGTCTCCTGTGTCTCCTGGTCCAGTGCCTCCTGCTCTTTTGACACTCCATTCCTGGTAGTACCCTTCAGACTGATCTCACGGTACTGACCTTTGCCTGTTTTCTGACTACTCTTTGATTGCTGCCTTCCCTAACCTCTGCCTGGAACTCCAACTACTCTTGACTGCCATTTGGAACTTGACCTTCTGCTTGACCTGACCATGTCCGGATTGACCTGTGTTACCGACCCTGCCTGGCTGACCATTTTGGACTGATACTCTGGCCTTGATTCTCGCTATACACTTGTACATTCTCTTCAGGCCTCCTGCGACCTCTGGACTTCTCTGTCTGGACACCGACCATGTACCCTTGTTCGTCGTGGGCACTCCCTTGAACTTTTTCTCTAGGAGACCCTGCAAGGCCCACTTAAGACCAGGCGGCCCAGGTAACGAAGGGCTCAACCTGAGGGAACCCCAGGTTGCTACTGGCGAAGCTCCAGCTAGCCTCTGTCTCCTCCTGTGCTCCGCCTCCTGATGGCAGGTGCTCTCCGGGTGCGACCGGAGGGCCGCACCAATCCTGTACCAAGCCAAGGGTCCTCTCCCAGCACAACACTAAACATACAAGGGCACAGAAAATCTAGCCTTCAAAATTTTAAATATTATAAAGGAACAATTAAAGTTAAGGTATGAAATCAGAATATATAACCTGATGTCACCAATGTATCTCTAATTATAGCTCCCAATCACCATTCTGATCTAAAATCACTCAAATCTTTTTGTATATTTTTAAATAATTTTAATATAAAAATGCCTCTAAACCCTGCTGAAACACATACAAAGCTTTATTCCACAACTTCGTTATTTCAGAAAAAAATATTTTTATTCCAAAAGTACTTTTCAATATCTTTAAGTTCAATTTCTTATGCTATTTTACTCAAAGGTATCTCATCAATAGTGGAAATAAAAATTAATGCAAAAAGAAAACAATTAAGGAAAGAGAGGCCTAGATTCATCACTCTCATATAAATATAGCGGAATGATGATCCGCAGCCAGAAAAGGGGCAGGGGGGCAATAATGTGCAGCTGGTCGCATTGCAGCAGTGCATTTTTGCCCGCCATGGTTGCAGCCGTGCTATACATTCTCATCCCCATAGTGCCACCAAAAATGGTGGTGCAATTTCCAGTGCTACAGCCGGCGATAATGTCTAAAACATTATCACCCGCAGCTGTACTGGAAGGAAATGTTTCCTAACCCCACCCAAACCTCACCCTAACCCCTCCCCTTTCCCTCATTTAAATGCTAATGTCGAGGATGCACACAATAAGGCCACATCACATTTTAATGTGATGTGGCCTTATTGTGTGAGAGGTCTAGAACGGGCCTTATTGTGTGAGAGGTCTAGAACGGGTAGATGTGAATCGGTTATTTACTCTTTCGGATAGTAGAAAGACTAGGGGGCACTCCATGAAGTTAGCATGGGGCACATTTAAAACTAATCGGAGAAAGTTCTTTTTTACTCAACGCACAATTAAACTCTGGAATTTGTTGCCAGAGAACGTGGTTCGTGCAGTTAGTATAGCTGTGTTTAAAAAAGGATTGGATAAGTTCTTGGAGGAGAAGTCCATTACATGCTATTAAGTTCACTTAGAGAATAGCCACTGCCCTTAGCAATGGTTACATGGAATAGACTTAGTTTTTGGGTACTTGCCAGGTTCTTATGGCCTGGATTGGCCACTGTTGGAAACAGGATGCTGGGCTTGATGGACCCTTGGTCTGACCCAGTATGGCATTTTCTTATGTTCTTATGTTCTTATGTAATGAATGAGCCTGAAAGCGTCAACTTAACCGACACATGAAGAATCATTCCATATCTGCAGATCCTCTGTATATTCTACAAAATTGTTTCATAGTCCAAGACAAAGGCTTCGAATTGCAAAACCGGTCTTAGCCCAGTTTCACCACTTTTTTGCCTGCAACACGGAACTTCATCTGAAAAGGTTAAACAAATCTTATTCAACATGCAGAAAAGAGCTTTCAGAATGATTTAATTGTGGAGCTGCAGGATGCTAGAGTAAAAACACTCAGCTCTTTTGTTTTATAAAAGTCACATGGTCTCTCAAACCCAATCAGCATTGTTTCTAAAACCACATGTTAAATTGCACCAATTGCCATCCTACACTCGGTCAGGGAGGCAAACATTGAAAATGCATAAAATAGTCAAAACATTTTTCCCCTTCACACAGCAATTATAAAATACCTTTAGGCTGAACTGATGAGAAGGTTCGGATGATAGTCTGCCATTCTATTTCAAGTTTCAGTCCATGAGGATGGACATAATCAAAAGTAAAAATTCATTTTTGTTCAGACATAGACATTTGGGTAACTACTTCTTGCAATCCACAGTGTGTGACCTTGTAACATATATAAAACTAAGGAGCTGAGGCCATTGGGAAATTTTTTTATACACTGTGAGAGGCAAGGCTGCTTTAAATAAATTCAGAAGATCATGCGTTGTGAATCGCCACTTCCCATTGGCCCAAGCTGAAAAATAATTGCACCTCATTAAAGGGTTTGTTTTTCTTTTTTTGTGAAAACAGGTCCATGGAGCCTTCTTCACATGACCATTTTTGCAAAATTCCCCAGTAGTGAGCTGTTTAATAAGATTTTGCATTACAACAGTTTATTATTAAGGAATTCAAATGTAGCAGACTACATGTCAAAGCTTATTATTGTAAAGGCCTCTTTTGCACACCTTTTTTGCACAAGGGATTTTTGCACAAAAAGGTTCTGAAAATCGCCAACCGTTTTGCATGTTTCTGGACATTTTGCACTAGTTTTCACCCAAAATCTCTTTTTGCAAAAATATTTTGCACTTTAGTACATCAGCCTCAAAGTTCTTGAGAAGAAGCAGATCCATAACCAAGCCTAGTATTTAGGATAATTTTTAGTCACAAATCAGGTTAAAATGTACTTAACTTAGCTGGCTAACCCCTTGATGCATCTGGCCATGGTAAATAAAAGGATTTATGGCTTGTTAGCCTCTTGCAATAAACATATGGGCATGGCTAGGGAAATTTCCAAAATATTGTGTTTCGTGATATCTTTTTGCATCGTGTGCCAGTTTATGTTTGGTGCACTATATGGTTGCATTTCGTGATATCTTGACACATTGCACACCAGTTTGAGTCACATGCCAGTTTACATGTCATGCAATAATGTTTTGGTTTATATAGCTAACGTCTTGCCACTGCCTCTTTGAAGGTGTGTCAAGAGCTGAAGAGAGGAGAATTGGAGAGCTGCTTGGAGTTTTGGAAGAGAGTTCTATCATTTACCTGAGTAGTTGTCCTGTTTATTGTTTATCATCTGCTTACCTTTATCTTTCTCTATTGTATTATCTGTGTGTGAATGAAGATTAATTTGTGTGTGTTTCTTTTGTTGGTCTGTCTGACCCTTTGTGATGAGGAGAGGAGTGGAGTGGAGGTGGAGAGGATGATCGTGGAAGGCATGAGGAGAGGTCTGAGGAGAGGAGGAGGAGGAGGAGAACAGCAAGAGTAGTAGGGGTCAAAGTGGTAGGCAACAGTGGAAGAGGAGTAGGAGTAGAGACAGGGAGGAGGGACAGGATAGGAGGAGGAGGGGGCCTAGACAGACAAGTATGGAGGGAGAAAGATGGCAGGGTAGGGCACAGCAGAGAGGACAGAGGGTTAGACAGTTGCAGGGCAGGTTCAGGAGAGGGAGGAAGGGCAGGGAGTGTGGAGTGGGATTGAGAATTCAGGGCATGACACCACCTCCCCAGAAGTGGAAGTGACAACCCAGTCTTCAGGCAGCCAGGCAGCACCTCGTGCATGGCTCCATACACACAGATTCAGTGTGGAGGTCAAAGAGATGCTTATCGCTGGGGTCCTAGACAACTATAACATGCTCTTTGGGAATCAGGATGCAAAGACCTCTAGGGCTGCCAAGGCCCTAGACACAAGGCCATATCTTAACATAATGGGAGCAAAAGGAGTGGAGAGTAGGTGGCCCATCGTTACAGGGAAAGCCCAACTGAAGGCAAAGGTGTCCAGCTGAAACAAGAATATGTGGCTGACTGGAGGAGGAGCCCCTTGTCCCATAGTCCTCACCCCTATGGAGGAGAAACTCATACAGCTGTTGGGACCAGATGTTTAGAAGAGCATGGATGAGGCCCTAGACACAACACAAGCCAGGGCTGGTAAGTGTAAACATGAAATTTGCTACAAATTTATGCAATATTTTGCATTGGATGCTCATATTGAATATTGCAATCAAAGTGAACATCTTATGGAAAATAGAACATGTGTACTTGTTCTTCTTTGTTTCCACAACTACCACCAGAATGCCCCTAGTCTCAGCCATGCAGCTCCAGGTCCCAGTAGTGCAGTCCCAGATCCCAGGACTGCAGTCCCAGGTCTCAGCAGCCCCTTTCAGCTGGATACAAAGAGAAAATGGATGGAGGAAGAGGAGAAGAGGAGGAGCAGGAGAAGCAGCCACAGCAGCAGCAGCTACTTAAGCATGTGGTAGCACCCATACCCCTTGACATGAGCCACAACCTGTCTAACTTAGTGGACACACTGCTCTGCCATGGGAAGAAGATGCACAGTTACTAGCTGCCTCAAGCACCCCCATGTGTCCTGCGGGATCTTCAAGATGACACCCAACAATCTCAGCTCTTGAGACCTGCAGACATACATCAGCTACCCTCAATCCCACCAGCAGCAGCATCAGCAGCAATAGATCCAAGTCTGCATGTCACACTTGACTGTTTCAAGAGAAGGCACGGGCTGCAGTTTCACCACATGTGAGCGGAGCTGGTCCTATTGAGGAGGGCTCAGGTATACCACGCCCATACTGTAGAGCAGCAAACTGGTCATTAGATAGGGCTATACCACTGTGGCAACATCAAACAATATTTTGACCACAGCAGTACTGCAGCTCAAACAGCACTTGCCACAGCCTGCACCCGTTCCAGCCCCATCCTTACAGGATCCACTCCGTGGACACGAAAGGTGTGCAAAAGTGGTTGCACCATGGTGGAGGTGTACATCTTGACTGTAGGTATCCTCCACCACATCTAGGCCTCTTAAACTACTGTTGGCCTCATGGAGAATATACTCAGTTCCAGTGGGTCAAGTCAGGGCTTTGGAAATAATGGCACCCATGGCTCCCTTCATTCACATCACATAGTGGTGGCTTCCAAGCCAAGATAAAGATATGCGTGTGTAACTTTGTACATATATCCCGAGAATAGGCAGACACACATATATATTAGTTATGATGTGAATGTCAGGATGGGTGTGTCTGGCTTTCTGGCAGTCAGGGTGTACGTGCTCAGTATGTACCAAACTGCTTACTTATCTGCCTCTAGGGAAATGCGTATATGCAAATAGACTCCTTTGGACAAATTGAGTATCATCACAATGGGTCTTTACAGGCAGAGTATGGCAATGTGGCTGCCTGATCACAATCCCTCTGGTACATATGTGTGTTTTTTTTCCCAGTATCATTAATATGTCTCTGCTAATGACACTGCAGCCAAACTGCTTCACATTGGTGGAAAGGACCCATCTGCTTGATATTAATGTTGCATGCTAGATTCCATTGACACATACACATGGGTGTACAAGCTGCCAATGACTCCTGATTGCCAGAGAGCACCACAGACACCCAGACATACCAAGAGTTAGACCCAAACCTTGACAGTAACTGAAACACAAACACAGCCAGCAACCAGACCCTCTAAAAACATAGCAAGCCATAAAGGCCACAGGCAGACAGGCACACATATCACAAATACAGATTAGTGCAGAAATGTGGTGTCAACCCAAGGCACTGGTGGAGCAGCTCTTGAACCCTCATATTGTGAACTGATATTTAACTGCTGATGCAGCAATCAGTTTCTCCATAAAAATCAGCTGTCTGTAATGTATATTCATCTTTGCGACCTACCATGTATACTCAGTGCAAATGAGGCCAGTATGTTTCATATTGTAACACAGCAAGCTGTTCTGGATGCACCCAGATCCATTTCATGTAAGAACTTAAAAATCTGGGTGCAAGGTGTGCCAAACCAGAAGATTACACACTCAGTTGCCACTTTGCCTCATAAGTGTGTAGGTCTCTGCCTCTATTGCACAGTTCACAACCTACATTGTGGGAGTTTTCAAGATGTGACTACATACTAGTGGCTATAACAGTTCCATCTGAAAACTATTTTATACTCAGCGGGCAGAGTGGCACAAGATGTGAGCTATTATGCTGATCTTAATACTATCGTAGAACAGTCAAAATTGAATTAGTGTATCTATAACTTTGTTTATTAAACTTCATCACAACTGTCCACTGGACCACTATATCACAACATATGTTTATTTAAATATCCGAACTCTATCCTAATATTATCTCACTCTGCCCCATTTAATAAAATCTAGAAAAGAAAGAAAAGAAGGAAGAAAAGAAAATGGAAAAAGAACAAAGAAATCATAAAAATACACAGTATCATAGTACCCCTTGTTACAAAAAAATATTATTGTATCAAAAAGCAATCATTTGAATAGAAATGTCCCATTGTAAAAAGATTCAGTTCTGAAAGTCTCGAGCATGAGTTTCCGATTTCCTCAATAGCAAGAATGCTTTATAAAATCCATCGGAACCCTGCAATCAATGTAAGCCAAACATCAGTTTTGTACCATCAAAGGACTACATTCAAATGGTTATTCACTTATATTTTGATGTGTTCTGGTTAAAAAGGTGGCAACTGTTTATATCTTAGCTTGTACTTATCTTGGCTGGTATTTAAATCCCCTGTTTTTGCTTGACTGCAAAGCTGCCAAAATAAATAATTATAGCCCTTGAGTCTCAAAGTCTTCACATAGAAATTAATCCAGACAGCTTTATGGCATCTGCTCGTCTCTGCTGGGTTGCTTGCACTCGAACTTGAGACTCCAAAGGGATATAATCCCATTAGCACTCTGACATCTGTTCATCTCCACTATTTTACTTGTGTTTAAACCTGTGTTTCAGCCCAAAGCTGCAGCGTTTCGACAGAATAGCAGCCTGCATCAGGGGAATAGTATTAGCGTTCTAAAACTTAAAACATAACCCTTTTACAGCCCATGTCCTATTACAAATTTTAACAGAGCATTTGCCTACTGCATTACTTACACAAGGCATTTTCGGCATCCAGCTTGATGAGGTCAGCAGCACACATTGGCTGTGCATTACCTGTCCTTTTAAACTATCCTGGACCAATCATAATACAAGTTTTGATGCATAATCCCATTTAATAATCTCTTTAAGAGGACCCAGCTCATATGCATGGCACTGTCTACAAAGGCAGAACTCGTTTAAAAACCACGAGGGCCAACCCTTTTAATAATCCCTTTAGGAGGACCTGCTCATATAACGCCATTATCTGAGAGGCACACTAGAAAACCCCCCATTCAATTTCTTTTTTTCAACCATTAGGGATAATAGTATCCCATTGGAAAATATCTTTCTTTTCCTTTTAGAGTAAAAGTTTATTGAAATCACCCACTCTTAAACATGGAGTCAATTTCTCCAACACTGAAAATCTTAACTCTTCCACCCGATGTTGTTATTCTTTCCAAAGGGAAAATAAAGGGGCCTCATCTCTCCCACACCTTATACAACTAATATTTTCTTGTATTCTTATCTTAATTTTGCAAACCGTTTTACCGACATAACAAAGGTTGCAAGGACACAAAATCAAATAAATGACTCCTGTGAATTCACAGAAGGTAAAGGTACAGTTAATGTCTCTTCATTAAAAAAAAAAAAATTGATAACTTTTGCAATGGCCTCAAGAAAAATGACCTTGTTGTTGTATCCTATCAAACTCTGATTCTAAAGTGGATCACATCAAGCAGTCCCTCAAATTCCATGCACGAATTGGAGCAAAAGTTGGTCCCTCTCATAACACTTCATATAGTTTAAAGATATTCCAATGTTCTCTTTCACTTTTCTGTATCCGCCAAGAACGATTATGCTGCCAATGTTCTCCCATCCCCACCCATCCCTTGGCTGATTTAACAGGTCAAGACAAGGTGGAATCTATAGTGACAATGTCTGATGGCTTTTGTTCAAGGCCTACCTGTTGCTTCCATCATAAAGAGTGGAAGCACTGCTCACTTGTGGATAGAGGACATGTTTGTTAATTCGGTGCACACACTGTGCATATTGTGGTTTATGCAGGGGCATTCTAAGGAGCAAATCACCATGACATACACTCCCATTCATGCACATTATCAAACAATTGTTTATAAACTCCCTTCTGCACTTTGATAACCTATAGAAGCTATTGTTTTCCTTTCCTGCCCTGTTCATCATGAAGCATCAATGACATCTGGTAGGGATGTGCAGAGGGACACCATACGTTGCATTCGTGATTCGGATTCGTCGGGGAGCAGATACGTTACATTCGGCTGTATGGCGCCCCGATGCATTAATACGGCGATTTCTATTCGTGTCCCAGCTAAAATTAAAATTAACTACAACCCCCACCCTCCTGACCCCCCCAAGACTTACCAAAACTCCCTGGTGGTCCAGCGGGAAGTCCAGGAGCCATCCCCTGCACTCTCACACCCTCGGTACCGGTTTCATCATGGCGCCGATAGCCTTTGTCACAGGGGCTACCGGTGCCATTGGTCAGCCCCTGTCACATGGTCATTGGCGCCATCTTGTGCTCCTACCATGTGACAGGGGCTGACCAATGGCACCGGTAGCCCCTGTGACATAATATGGGCAAAGGCTATTGGCGCCATTTTGAGTACTGGCATTGGACAGCCGGAGTGCAGGGGATGGCTCCCGGACTCCCGTTGGACCCCCAGGGACTTTTGGCCAGCTTGGGGGGCCTCCTGACCCCCATAAGACTTGCCAAAAGTCCAGCGGGGGTCCGGGAGTGACCTCCTGCATGCCGGCTGTCTGATGCCAGTACTCAAAATGGCGCCGATCCCCTTTGCCCTCACTATGTCACAGGTACCGACGATCGGCCCCTGTGACATAGTGAGGGCAAAGGTGATCTGCTGCCAGTATTCAAAATGGTGCCAATCGCCTTTGCCCTCACTATGTCACAGGGGTCGACCATCGGTAACTGTGACATAGTGAGGGCAAAGGCGATCGGCGCCATTTTGAGTACTGGCATCGGATGGCCAGTGTGCAGGAGGTCGCTCCCGGACCCCCGCTGGACTTTTGGCAAGTCTTATGGGGGTCAGGAGGCCCCCCAAGCTGGCCAAAAGTCCCTGGGGGTCCAACGGGGGTCCCGGAGTTACCTCCTGCACTCTGGCCATCCGATGCCAGTACTCAAAATGGCGCCGATAGCCTTTGCCCATACTATGTCACAGGGGCTACCGGTGCCATTGGTCAGCCCCTGTCACATATTAGGAGCACAAGATGGTGTCGATGGCCATGTGACAGGGGCTGACCAATGGCACCGGTAGCCCCTGTGACAAAGGCTATCGGCGCCATGATGAAACCGGCACCGAGGGTGTGAGTGCAGGGGATGGCTCCAGGACCCCCCGCTGGACCACCAGGGAGTTTTGGTAAGTCTTGGGGGGGGTTCAGGAGGGTGGGGGGTTTGTTTAAATTTTTATTTAGGTGGCCGTATAATTCGGGGAATATTCGTGTATTCGTGGGGAATCGCGATACATTTCGCTTCCCCATGAATACTACGAATAGTGTAATATACGTTGCGGATCGTCAATACGGCGAAAATGAATGCACACCCCTAACATCTGGTCCAAGCTTGTCCCTATCTGCAAATTTGGTAGTCAGAGTCATGAACATTCCTTGAAGATTTTCTACACCAGGCAACCTTACATAAATCTGTTGGAAGCATATATACTAACAGATTCTTCCTTGTAATATCCATGGCCTCAGGAGCAAAAAATGCTTTTATGTCAAGAAAAAAAAAAAATCAATGATTGTGCACAAGGCATTGTTCCTTCCACATGATACTTGAGTGAGCTTTTAGGCTAGGCATTCATCACTGTGGCAATCCTAAAAAAAGAAGCTTGTTGTTGGCTCATGAGGTCATCTGCTGAAACCTTCTCTTGCCTTACTCCTATACACAGAGCTGATGATAAATAGTGGAGCAGCACACCTGCTTTTGTACCTCTATCCACAACGACCACCATACACAATCACCACAGAAGTCACATCCTATAGGAGTGCCACTATGTTATGCTGGCCATATGTATGTCACAATGTAACCTTTTCCTTCTCCTGCATGCCAGGCACATGGAAAACAAAGGAACTCAAAACCTGTATACATCTGTAAACATGTGCCTCTGCTTGAAAGATGACAATAATGATAGTCTGCCCCCCTCCCCTCCCCGGAGTCCAGAGCCTTTGTCTTTTAAAGGTGGCCACATATAATAAAAGGACAGTAAGAGATGCCAGCAATCAGACCCAACAACATCTCCGCAGATTTTGTCTGTACCAAAAGAAGGCAGGACTATATGCATAGCCTAGAGCTGCACAGGAAATGTCCTTGCTGGGTCCTGCTTTTAGATTCTTTCTTCTATGGCTCCCTGTTCCAAAAGACAGGGGTTTTTTTTACAGCTTCTTACAATGCTTAGCCTTTGGTTCAATGAGTAGAATCCTTTTTTATGGCTCAAATGGGTGACATTATTGCCCAAATAAAATAAACTATGGCCTATACAGCTGCTAATGACATACTTTCATGATATTGCCTAAGTAAGCCTAGGTGATTTCTGCTACACATTGACCCTGACAGAGGAATGTTCACAACAGGAAATATACACATGTGAGAAGCATCTGAGCAGTCTTCCATGCAATGGTAGAAAATAGACGACAACTATTTATTTATTTATTTGTTTATTTAGGTATTTAGCCATTTTATATACTGTCATTCCAAATGAAGATCACAACGGTTTACATCATGATACATATTTATTGATTTATTAACCGCATGTTTATTAACGGTTTAATAGTATTTACTATTTGCTTACTTCTATTAATTTGTTTCAAAGTAAAAACTTGTTTACTTCGTTTGTTTCAATGTAAAAACTTGTTTACGTCTTTTGCTCAATGTAAAACTTCGTTGTTTAATCCTGTTCTATGTAAACCGCTAAATGTAGCGATTGTTACTGTTCTATGTAAACCGGGTGATATGTATATTATACAGGAACCTCCGGTATATAAATTATTTAAATAAATAAATAAATAAACATCATGACATGAATACTTCATGTGTTCATATATCATACATTTTAGCGATAGACACATATATCATACATTTTAGTGATAGACACAGGCAAAGTAGTGTTGTATAACACTTTGCCAAAACTAGCTGCCAGCCCGTGTGCTCTCCCTGGGCATGCTGGGGGCCATCCCTATCCTTAGGTAGATCTGGAATAACGTCAATTAGGATACTATAATGTTGAGCAAGATTTTGAAATACACAGCAGACAAGCACTGTCTCTGCTACTCTGTCTGAGATATACATTAGAGCTCCCCCCATTTTGTCCAAACAGTGAAACTGATTTTCTAAAACTCCAAAGATGCATTCTATGACACAACAGGTGAACATAAGGCCTTATTGTACCTCCTCTCTGCTGGTATGTTGGGAATAGGAACAGGTATTAGAAGCCAGGTCCTGCAGCCATATCCCAAATCTCCTCTGGCAAAGAGATAATGGTTGTGTTATTAACAACACTGTAGCTTTGTTTTCTACTGCCAACTAATTGCATCATATAATGCAGTAGAAGCTAAGCTATAGCTTAACATGAGCGTGCAAAGGCAATGTCCTATCTATAAGTCCATGCTGCCTTGAGCAGTTACCCAACATGTCTACTATAGCACTTTGTTATGCTGTGTCTGATCATCATGCATATAAACCTATATCTGGGGTTGTTACATAACTTTTACAGGTGATTAAAAAAATATATTCTCTAACAGTTGATGGCATTCCTATTTATGCAGAAGTAAATCACAGCTATCACAGATGTCATTGCAAAAAGACATCAACATTGTGGTATAACTATTCATCTCCCTGCCTGCTCTGCAGTATGCATTCCATAGAAACACTTTAGTGATATATCACACAGAGGTGAGGATTGACCTTAAATATAATGTTGTAGATCCCCAAGCTTCACTTGAACCTGTATATCTTTTTGATGGTAAAGGGAGTAAGTGGAAAAACACTGCCTGACATCCTGGATGCCAGAGCACAAGCTCTAAAGACTGCATAGTGATTTGGGCATCATTAGATGATGACTTTTGTTGGTTTCAGACAGCTGATGTAGCTATAATAGAGCAAACTTGACCAGTGAGTCCCTGCACTGTGAATCCTAATAGGTTTAGATTTACAAGCGACGTTTCAACAGCTACAAGAGAGAGGAACAATATTTTTTTGTTCTATAATAATAGAGGTCTTTTACGGTCACTTGTTTTTATAGACCTTCAGACAGATAGAAACACTGTAGTGCTTGGTAACACAGTATCCTTACTGGAATCTGTATATTATGCACATGATACATTATCAGGCCTGTACAGCATGGAGAGAAGAACCTTGGTCCTTCCACTCTTGCTTCTTGCAAGACTGTTCTCATATAACTGATGCAGTCAGATATCTGACAACCCCCCATGCGATAGCCACTTGCTGTTAACACATGACTCTCGAGGGATGACAGAAAGAAGCACAACTCTTACCTATCAGCCAACTGTTACCATAGAGGCTGTCTTCACATTCTTCCAACAGTTCAATTGGCTAAGTATAATAGAATCATGTGCAAATCCCAGGAACCTGGCCGCTACATCAATGATGCAGAATTGAGCGTCTCAGATCACTTGCCTATTGATGGAGTGGAAGAGCTTTTTGGTTGCGGTAGATCTCCTCCATGTGATGGGGTAGAATGAGGGCTATGTGAGTGTAGTCTATAGCTCCCAGAACATGTAGAAAGTTCAGTAGGGCATAAAAACCTCTCTTCAAGTCCAGCAAGTCCTTCCTTTCAGGAGGGAAATGTATGTAATGCTGAACACAACTGTGTTCAGCTCTTATGAGTTGGCCCAGACAGTGGAAAAAGAGGTTTGTGACGTACCCTCAACTGTTGTTTGGAATGATCCAGATGCCATAAATTGCAGGGTGGACAAAAGTTTGGAGAGGCCAGGTATATCCATGAAAGTCTGAGAGTTTAGGCAATACCTCTTAACCATGTGGTTCTCCAACATCCCCAACAATGTGTACTACCTATGTGCCCTCCTGCATGGCAAGCCCTGACATAGGCACTCCCACTCCACTGGTGGGGCTTGCAGCTCTGGCTCCAGTGCAGGTACTTCCCTAGGAGGTGTTTGAAGCTCCCTTATCTGTTGTTATTGTTGTTGTTGTTGTTGTTGAGCAGCCTGAAACATCCAGTGTCCCATCACTAGTACAATTCCACCTAACATTCTCATGTTCGGAAGCCAGGGAAGGCAAGAAGATGAGCTTTTATTGGCTAACCAGAGCTATGAAGGTGTGTCAGAGAGAAGGCCACATTTTCTCTGCATTGTTAGTGCTGCAAGGGTATCAAGGGAAAAGAGGAGGTCTTTTTGGATGGGTATAAAGGGAGGGAGGCTCAGATGCTTTCTGCTCTTTTGCTATCCATTGATGCTGGCTGTACTCCTTCCACCTGCCCTCTAGCATTCATCTTTTTTATGGTTTGTATGTTTAGTTGTGACAGAGGGTGCAATGGGGGAACAGAATACCTGAGCAGGTCTGGGACAGGGTGATGCCAGCATATTGGCCAGGCAGGTTGAAAATTAAACTCTGGGAAACTCTATGAACATTTGGTATGACTGGGCATAGTCATATCAGTGGGAGGCTCCTTGTTGGGATGAGAAGTGGGACCTCACTCAGAGATGGCTGATGCTGCCAGGTCCTTACTTGCCAGGCGGCCTTGGGGTTATGCATCTTTCTGGGGGTATGGCAGATGCTCAGGGCAAGATTGGATGATTTTATCTAATTGTCATTGTCAGGTAACATGGGTTTATTTGTGTTATAAGTAAAGCTGCAGCCTAATGATTCCAATGAATTGTGTGAGGTCATTCATGGCTATGAGTGTGTTGGAGGGGGTGCAGGCCCAGAAATATCATTGTGTATTGTGTCATGTCTTTTAGGGGTCAGTTTTCATTTTTGTTAATATTTCCCCTTTTTCTTTTTCATTTTTTTAAGTTTCTGAAAGAGTGCACACGAAAATAATCAAAGAAAAAATACAAAATTTTGTGTTGTTGTCTATTGTTTCATTTTGAAAACGATTTAAAAAAAATATATTGTCTATGTCGCTGACATTGTCTATGTCATTCCAAATGAATGCACTGGTAACCTACTAAGGTATATGTAACATGCATATCCTCTGAATATCCATAAGATAATATCCCACAAAACAGAGGCAATTAGGAAGAAAATGTCCCAATAATCATTTATTCTCAACCTGTTTTACAACTTACAATTTTTTGTTCTTCTTTTATTCATAGTGACCCAACCTTGTGCTATCAATTTACATACACTTTACTGATACATTCTTAAAACACTACTCCAGCATTTAGGAATGTAAATCCCAATAACCTCATTCATACAAAACCCTCATCCATGCCTCATACATACATCACCCACCACATTATCATCCCCACATTTAAAACATATATTAAAAAATTCCTGATCTCAAAATGCCAGATGCTCGTAACCCTTTTAAAAGCCCTCTGCGCGCGCCGAGCCTATTTTGCATAGGCTCGGTGGCGCGCGCAAGCCCTAGGACGCATGTAAGTCCCGGGGCTTCACAAGGGGGGCGTGTCGGGGGCGTGCCGGGTGGGCGGCGCAATTTTCAGGGCGTTCCTGGGGCGTATCAGGGGCATGGCGCCGGCCCGGGGGCTTGATCAAGGCCTCCGGACCAGCCCCCGGGTTGGGTGATGGCGCGCCAGCAGCCCGCTGGCGCGCGCAAAGTTACGTCTGCCTCCGGCCGGCGTAACTTTGCCAACAAAGGTAGGGGGAAGGGTTAGATAGGGCCGGGGTGGGTGGGTTAGGTAGGGGAAGGTGCGGGGGTTAGAAGGGAAGTTTCCTCTGAGGCCGCTCCAATTTCGGAGCGGCCTCGGGGGGAACGGGCAGTGCGCGCAACTTGCACAAATGTGCACCCCCTTGCACGTAGCCGCGCGTATCTTATAAAATCCGGCGTACTTTGTTCGCACCATGTGCGTGAACAAAAGTACGCGCGCGCGTAGATTTAGAAAATCTACCCCAAATTTTATATCATTCAAACATATGTAACTTTTCCTTCAATTTGCATATAATTTAGTTTCTTTTTTACACACAATTTTATCCTTAAACATAGGTAAATTTTCTTTCACTTTACATACGATATTATTTCCTCCTTTTATCCTCAAATACCGGTAAATTTTCTTTCACTTTACATGCAATCTTATTTCCTCCCGATCTTATATCCTCCTTTCACTTTACATACGTATTGTTCCCAATTGCCTCTGTTTTGTGGGATATTTCAAATGAATGCACATCTTTAGAGTGCACAAATACAATATTACTTCCTCCTTTATCCTCAAACGCTGGTATATTTTCTTTCACTTTACATGCGAGGAAATAAGATTGAGATGAAAGAAAATATACCAGCGTTTGAGGATAAAGGAGAAAATGATATTGTATGTAAAGTGAAAGGAAATTTACCTATGTTTAAGTATAAAATTGTGTGTAAGGAAGAAACAAAATTATATGCAAATTGAAGGAAAAGTTACATATGTTTGAATGATATAAAATACATGTTATGGTTAAACACTTTTATTAAGTTTTCAAAAAGAAGATAATACAACCACCGGAGGGGAGTGAGTTCTGCACCCCTCCGGACATAAAATACATGTTTAAGAGATATACAATATCTTGCATTTTGAGATCAGGAATTTTTTAATATATGTTTTAAATGTGGAGATGGTAATGTGGTGGGTGATGTATGTATGAGGTAGAGATGTGAATTGTGTGCCAGATCGTCTTAACGATCAGATTCGGTGGGGGGGGGGAATCTGATCGTTAAGATATGTGAATTGGAATCGTTTCCGATTCCAATACACATTGCTAATTTGTTTTTTAGGGAGGCCCGCGCCGCTAAAAAGAAAACCCCACCCCATCCTTTAAATCGACCCCACCATCCCGATCCCCCCAAAACCTTTTAAATTTACCTGGTGGTGCAGGGGGGCCTCGGGGAGAGGAGAGATCCAGGGGGGCCTTGGGGAGAGATTTCCTGTTCCCAGGCATCAGCTGTTCTAAAAAAAAATGGCGCCGATGCCCCTTTGCCCTTACCATGTGACAGGGTATCCGTGCCATTGGCCGGCCCCAGTCACATGGTAGGAGCACTGGATGGCCGGCGCCATAATAGGGGCTGTTGAGTAAAGATGGCCGGCGCCATGGCGCTGGCCATCTTTACTCATCAGCCCCTATTATACTATACTCTATAATAGGGGCTGATGGGTAAAAATGGCCGGCGCCATCTTTAAAGATGGCGCCGGCCATCCAGTGCTCCTACCATGTGACAGGGGCCGGCCAATGGCACGGATACCCTGTCACATGGTAAGGGCAAAGAGGCATTGGCGCCATTTTTTTTAGAACAGCTGATGCCTGGGAACGGGAAATCTCTCCCCGAGGCCCCCCTGGACCACCAGATAATTTGAAAAGGTTTTGGGGGGAGGGTTGGGAGGGTGGGGTTGATTTAAAGGGTGAGGTGGGGTTTTTTTTTAGCGGCACGGGCCTCCCTAAAAAAAAGGGTCGGGAGGGTGGGGGAGGCTAAGGGGGGTCGATTTAAAGGGTCGGATGTTTTTTTTTTATCGGGCCATCGGCGCCATTTTAATTAGTGGCAGCCAAAATGGCGCCGATGGCCGAAGAGCGGGAGATCGCGCCGGGACCCCCCCCCCACTGGACCACAGGTAATTTAACATTTTGGGGGGGGGGGGTTCGGGAGGGTGGGGGAGGGTAAGGAATTGGTTTTAAAGGGTCGGGGTGGGCATAGGGGTTGTTTTGGTGTGCCAGTTTTCCCGCCCTCACCCAAATAATTCCCGTGCCCTATTTAACGATACAATACAAATGCCCCTGATGATAAATCAGGGGCATTTGTATTGTATCGTGCACTCTAACAATTTAGGACGATTTTAAAATTATCTGACGATAATTTTAATTGTTCAAAAACGATTCACATCCCTAGTATGAGGCATGGATGAGGGTTTTGTATGAATGAGGTTATTGGGAATTACATTCCTAAATGTTAGGGTAGTGTTTTAAGAATGTATCAGTAAAGTGTATGTAAATTGATAGCACAAGGTTGGGTCGCTATGAATAAAAAAAGAAGAAAAATTGTAAGTTGTAAAACAGGTTGCGAATAAATGATTATTGGGACATTTTCTTCCTAATTGCCTCTGTATTGTGGGATATTTTAAAGGAATGCACATCTTTAGAGTGCACACATTTGTTGTGATGAGAGAGGGAGGGAGAGATTACAGAGTCCTGGCTGGCATACTTTGATCAGCAAAATGAGATCATATAGAGCTGCTCTGTATCAGATTTGGGAGGGACAAGGGGCTTTATTGGACATTTCTTCATATATCTCGTCAGCAGCTACAAGGTGGAGAGATGTTTGAATTCAAAGACAAATGTTTTTCAGTGAATTAACAATCTCTGTATGTTAGTGAGGATGACAATCAAAAGGTATTAATGATATGTTTATATATTATGTAAGGGAGAAGGAACATGCAAATAGACAAAAAAAAGTGTATAAGTGGAAGTTCATTTTTTAACTGTTTTATACCATTTCAGTTTTTTTATTCAGTAGCTCAGGATATCTGTTTTAGTTTCCATTTTCGTCCCTCTATCTCCCCCCTCCCCCACCCCAATCTTTAACCATATCCATCCACACTATCCCTAATTCTCCATCTCTCTTCAGTTTTATCTTTTTGTCTTTCTCCTCTTTTTCTTTCTCCTTAATTTTTTTTGCCCAGCTACCAGTTCTTTCACAAAACATTTTGAATTTTATAACATGAGCATATCATGTAAAGCATCTGTTTTCAAGTACATACTTTATGGAATTTGACAAGCATATAGCAGTTTCTGAAGGTTCTTTTAAGAGGAATCAGTCTTGGACATAGCTTGTGACACAGAAGCTTCCTAATGACATGAGATATCCATTTAGGACCATGATCTATGGGTTTTTCCCTTCTGGGCGATGACACTCTTTAAAATATTCATAAGCTAGACTGCTTTCATTTGCCTGGAGAGCTGCGAAAATAGCAGTAGTAGATTAATACCTCAGTTATAAAGTGCTATTTCACTGAGACTGCTTAATTTCCTGCTTTGATTTTATACTTTCCCTAGGGTTTTATTTTAAACTGGGCCCCCAAAATGAATTCATATGGTGTTCTTTTTATATTTCTCTATCTATGTTTTTTTGTTTATGCACAGGTCAAAAATGAGTTTAGTACAGTTGTTTTCACACATTTAACAGAGTTGACTGAATACATATATGTGTATTCCAATGGCTAGGTATAGATTTGCTTAAAATATATTCTAGTAAAAGGAGTTTAGAAGCCCTGTGAAAATTAAATCATGCAGTGAGGCAAGTATTGTGCTAAATATGGATTTATTTTATTTATTTAGACATTTTATTTGAGCAATTAGTCTTACAGGACCTGAGCAAATACGAAAAGACTTATCATCATTCCAAAGATAATTTATCAGCATCTTTAAGACGAGCATTAATGTCACTACAAAAGAAATGATCAAGTGATCATTAAACCCACAGCTAAAGGCAGAGGAATAGTATTACAGGATAAACGGACATATGACGAGACAATGGGCCTCATTTTCTAAAGTATCGCAGGCCTGCGATACTTTAGGAAATGAGGGGTGGGGGGCCAAAACGGGGGGGCGGGCCTGCGCTAGCCGGCAGCGATCGCACCGTCGCGGTGCGATCGCTGCCGGCTTCGCACCCAATAGTGCCACCATAGGAAGTGTAGCTATTGGGAGCGAAAAAGGACGCAAAAAGGTCCCTACCTTTTCGTCGTCCGCGGTGGCTTCACGGAGTTGGCCCTGGTGACGCCCCGACTCCTTCTCTTCCAGGGCCGACTCCGCCCCCATTTTGGTATCACACGCGAAAAGGGACATTTCGCGTGTGAAACGTCCCTTACCGCGTTTGATACGTGTAGAAAATAAGGCCCAATGGTTGCCCATTTGGATGATGATAAATAGTTACTATTGTAAGTTAGCATCAGATCCGACCCAAGCTTTATTAACTACACTTCAAGACATTGTGTCATCAGCCCAAGGGTTGACTGACAAAGAAAAAAAATGTTTGGTCAATCAGAACCCATGGATTCCCGTCATTTATTCGGTTTCTAAGGTACACAAAGATGTGAACAAACCACCTATTCAACCCATTGTAGCTTTGAATGAATTGATTTTGGAAGCTCCAGCCATATTGATTGATAAGATTCTACAACCGCATGTACTCCAAACAAAATCTTACATCAAGGACACTATACACTTTTTACAGAAACTATGGGATTTTGATTTACAGAATTATCAAGATTGTTGGTTGGCTACTCTAGAAGTATCTGCTCTTTACACTAGTATTCCCTAACAACAAGCATTTGAAGTGATTCAACATTTTTTAACAGTAAGGTCAGCACACCAACGTATTTCTACTAATGTTATTTTACAATTACTACAATTAGTGTTGTACAATAATTATTTCATGTTTGAAACACAATTATACCTCCAAACCCACGGTATCCCTATGGGATCACCTTTAGCCCCCCACCACAGCCAATATACATATGGCATTATTCGAAGAAAATCATGTATTTGTATCACATGGTGGCAAAATATCATCATGTACTGCAGGTACATTGATGATATATTTTTAATATGGCGCGGTTCAAAGGAGGATTTGTCTTCATTTTGTAATTGGATCAATACAATAAATACCAACTTGAAGTTTACAGCACAAAGATCCCAACAACAGATATTGTTTTTGTATGTCCTTATACATTTAGATGGAAACAATTTGAGGACTACGGTGTTTCAAAAATCAACAGACAAAAACAATTTACTTAGATATCATAGTCATCATCCATATTCCTTCAAAAGTGTTCTGCTGACCAATTTGTTCGTGTGAGATGCATTTGTTCCACCAATGCTGATTTTGAAGAATAAGCTATTATATTACGGGGGAGATTTTTATCTCGGGGTTATCCCTTGTCAGTGATAAAACGAGCATACAAGCATGCCAAATATACTGACAGACAAGCACTCCTCCAATATAAACCTAACAAACAGGATCTACAGTTGGTATGTGTTGTAAACCAAACTATAGCCACCACAGTTATAGCAGCTTCTATACGCCAACATTGGAATGTACTAGCATTGCATGATATATTTCAAGATCTTCCCTTAATCGTCACCACAAGGGGTTCAAATATAAGAGATAAATTGATTCATGCTCATACAGACCAATTACCACAAGATTTAAAAACTGGTCATTACCAATGTGATCAATGTAGTCACTGTGTCAATAGTATAGATGGGGAGTATGGAGAGATCCAGGGACAGGTTATCAAATCACACAGAAGCATTATACCACATGTAATTCTGATTATGTAGTCTATGTGATAATTTGTACTTGCCCAAAAATATACATAGGGAGGACAACATATAAAGTGAAGATTAGACTGAATGAGCATAGATCAAAGATTAACACTTCTACAATATCAGCTCCATTGGTAACATACTGTATACAGCAAAATCACAGTTTTACAGATCTGAAGTGGGCCATTATAGATCAAGTTAGGTTATCATCAAGAGGGGGAAATCGCAAATTAAATGTAAATCATCAAGAGGGGGAAATCGCCTAAAATTATTAAATTGACGAGAAGCTCATTGGATTTTCACATTGAAAACTCAAGCACTGGATGGCTTGAATGAAGAGCTAGACTGGGGGACATTACTTTGAAGAGACGTGGTGGATGATGTAGTAACGTGATTTACGTGGTTACGGATTGGAGGGTTCACGATTCAAGCATAGGCTTTAAAACCATCAGTTGACATTCAGCATTCAGCAGCAGGATTTAGATCCGCGTTTTGTAAGGCTATAGCAGAGTGTTTCTCACTTGAAAAGCTGAAGATCTGCTACCATAGTGTGGCACATGACTTCGATAGTCGTTTTGAAAGAAAATTGTGAAAACTCTATGGAGCATTCAGGTATGTACATTTACATTTAATTTGCGATTTTGGGAGGTTTTCACCAGAAAATTTTGATGATGTATGCAAACAATATACATAACATTTAATGATCGGGTAACAGGACGTAGTGGTTATTGTACAAACAATTCAATGTATAGAGAGAATCAATGAAAATGATTTTCTTAATTCCATACAGATTCAAATTGGATCAACATTGCAAACCATTAAGTGTGGCACCAGAACTCAGTGATTTCATTTCGGTAAACACACCTGACCATCGATAATATAATACAACATCTCTTGAGAAAAAATCCTTTGGGATTTGAAACAAGGCCTCGTCGGGCTATTTAACATCAAGCAGATAAGTTGGGACTTTGTTTACCTGGGCTATTTTCATACAGATAAATTGTGATTATGTTTATTATTCATACAAATGAAATACGTTGGGACTTTGTTTTCCTGTTAATACAGTGAACGATGACCTACTAACGTCAATTTGAGAAGTTCTTCACGTTTACAGTGTATTAGAAGTTTGTTTTTTTAAAAAAAAAATGTTTGAAGCAGGATTAGCACATTTTTGTACTTTTTCATGCTTAAAAACATAGGGGTAGATTTTCAGACGAGCGCGAATAGCCTACTTTTGTTTGCGCTCCAGGCGCAAACAAAAGTACGCTGGATTTTAGTAGATACGCGCGTAGTCGCGCGTATCGGCTAAAATCCTGGATCGGCGCGCGCAAGGCTATCGATTTCGTATAGCCTGCGCGCGCCGAGCCGCACAGCCTACCCCCGTTCCCTCCTAGGCCGCTCCGAAATCGGAGCGGCCTAGAAGGGAACTTTCCTTTGCCCTCCCCTCACCTTCCCCTCCCTTCCCCTACCTAACCCCACCCGCCCGGCCCTGTCTAAACCCCCATCCTACCTTTGTCGGGGGATTTACGCCTCCCGGAGGGAGGCGTAAATCCCCGCGCGCGAGCGGGACTCCTGCGCGCCGGGCCGCGACCTGGGGGCGGGTACGGAGGGCGCGGCCACGCCCCCGGACCGCCCCGGGCCGTAGCCACGCCCCCGTACCCGCCCCCAAAACGCTGCCGACACGCCCCCGCAACGCCGCTCGCTCCGGCCCCGCCCCCCCGACACGCCTCCCGACACGCCCACTCCGAAAACCCCGGGACTTACGCGAGTCCCGGGGTTCTGCGCGCGCCGGTGAGCCTATGTAAAATAGGCTCACCGGCGCGCAGGGCCCTGCTCGCGTAAATCCGCCCGGTTTTGGGCGGATTTACGCGAGCAGGGCTCTGAAAATCCGCCCCATAATGGATGGAGGAGGGAACGTTGATGATTAAAGACATGAAAGGATAAATGTTCGTTGTAACAGTCTGGAATTACCTTAAAAATTAATGTCATTATTTCCTTAGGTTGTGAATACTCACCCCCTCCGAATTAGGGGACTTAAGTTAGAGAATGGGAATTCAAATGTTTTTCTTTTATGATGTATAATGCAAATGTGGTATGTTATTCATGTATACCTTCTCTATTTTTCTTTCAAGTTTGATCTTGATAAATATTTGTAAAATTGCACAAATAAATAAAAAAAAAAAAAAAAAAAAAAAGACATTGAATAACACTTGGATAGTGTTGTATAAATATAGCATATGAAACGTTCCTACCATCCTTAAACATTTTTTTCATTTTTTGAGAAAAAAAAAATTTGTTGTGAAGTATATAAATATTGAAGATACCTCAGGTAGGACTGGAATAACCGAAAACCTGCCCGAAGTTCCCCCTGCGCACGCTGAGCCTATTTTGAGTAGGCTCGGCAGTGCGCGCAAGCCCCAGGATGCACGTAAGTCCTGGGACTTTCCTGGGGGGAGGCATGTTGGGGGGCATGTCGTGGCGGCATGTCATTTGGGGGCGGGGCCACCGGTGTGGTTCCGGCCCGGGGGCATTTCAGGGGTGTGGCCAAGGCCTCCGAAATGGCTCCCGGGCCTGGGAATCGCGCGCCATCGGCCAGTCCGGCGTGCACAATTTATGCCTGCCTCGGGCAGGTGTAACTTGTGCAACAAAGGTAGATGGAGTTTAGTAGGGCTGGGGGGGTGGGTTAGGTAGGGGAAGAGAGGGGATGGTGCGGGGGTGGAAGGAAAGTTCCCTCCGAGGCCGCTCCTATTTTGGAGCAGCCTTGAAGGGAATGGAGGCAGGCTGCGTGGCTCGGCGGCTTGACGCACGCAGGATGCCGATTTTGCACAGCCTTGCACGTGCCAATCCCACATACTCTTGTTTGCACCTGGTGCGCGAACAACAGTACGCATGTGCGCAAATTTGTAAAATCTACCCCTTTATATACTGTTGTTCCATGTATAGATCAAAATGGTTTACAAAGGGACATTCATAGTTGTAACTCAACAAACAAAGGGGGTCATTTTCTATCCATATCGCACGCGAAAAGGGACTTTTTGCATGCGATAGCAAGCAGGGGCGGAGTCGGGGTGGGAAGGAGGTGGACACGGCAGTATCTTTGCTGGCAGCGATAAGGTAAGCCACGTTATTGCCGCCAGTAGAACGCCTAATAGCACCACCTTTCAAGGGCCTGGATTTTCCATTCTCACAGACAATGGAGAATTCAGTGGTAATGGGGGGTGGGCCTGCAAAAGCCGGCAGCGATTGCACAACCACGGTGTTATCGCTGCCGGCTTTCACACCCAATAGCGCCACCATGAAAGTTGGTGCTATTGGGCGCGCTACTGGCGGCGATAATGTGATTTACATTATCACTGCCAGGGAAGATACCACTGCATCTGCCTCCTTGCCACCTTGACTCCTCCCCTCCCCACCCTGACTCCTCCCCGACTCTGCCCTTACTCCGCCCCTGCCAGCTATTGTGTGCGATACGGATAGAAAATGACCCCCACGGTGGCACTATTGGGTGCGAAAGCCGGCAGCAATAACACTGCAGTGGTGCGATTGCTGCCGGCTTTCACAGGCCCATCCCCCTTCACTCCCCTGCCCCCCATTATTGCTGGATTCTCCATTCTCTGCGAGAATGGAAAATCCAGGCCAAAGATTGATTACAGGGATGGTATTCACAGACAGGTATTAATATCTATCAAGTGAAATTTTCTAGTACATATTTCTAATTGATCTAGTACATAAGACAGGTAGTACAGACAATTAAAATGAAATGATAGTTTTCATATATTATTTAGTGGGTTGTTTTGAGGATCTTACATTCTCTCATTTGATTTGATTATTATCTTTTGTCCTTCTTGTCTTTGTGGTTCTGAATAGGGATGTGAATCGTTTTTGAACGATTAAAATTATCGTCAGATAATTTTAAAATCGTCCAAAATCGTTAGAGTGCACGATACAATACAAATGCCCCCGATTTATCGTCAGGGGCATTTGTATTGTATTGTTAAATAGGGCACGAGAAAACCGGCATACCAAAAAAACCCTAAAACCCACCCCGAACCTTTAAAACAAATCCCCCACCCTCCCGAACCCCAACAAAATGTTTTAAATTACCTGGGGTCCAGTGGGGGGGTCCCGACGCGATCTCCTTCTTTCTCTGGCCACGGCTGCGTTGAGAAATGGCGCCAGTGGCCCTTTGCCCTTATCATTTGAGAGGGCAAAGTTAGCGCCAGGGCCATTTTGGTTCCTGGCTGCCGACGTCACGCGTGCAGGAGATTGCCCCCGGACCCCCGCTGGACCCCCTGGGACTTTTGGCCAGCTTGAGGGGGCCTCCTGACCCCCACAAGACTTTCCAAAAGTCCAGTGGGGGTCCGGGAGCGACCTCCTGCACGCGGGCCGTATTGCCAATCTTCAAAATGGCACCGGCGCTACCTTTGCCCTCACTATGTCATACGGGCCAGGAACCAAAATGGCGCCGGCGCTACCTTTGCCCTGTCATATGATAAGGGCAAAGGGGCACCGGCACCATTTCTCAACGCAGCCGTGGCCAGAGAGAGAGGGAGATCGCGTCGGGACCCCCCCACTGGACCCCAGGTAATTTAAAACATTTTGGGGGGGGGGGGTTCGGGAGGGTGGGGGATTTATTTTAAAGGTTCAGGGTGGGTTTTAGGGTTTTTTTGGTGTGCCGGTTTTCCCGCCCTCCCCCGATTTACGATTTTTAACGATTTTAAAAAAAAAAAAAAACCACAATGATAAGATTTCCCTCCCCCCCCAGCCAAAATCGATCGTTAAGACGATCGATCACATGATTCACACCTCTAGTTCTGAATATTCTGATGTTTTTAAGTTAATTTATCTGCATTTTTCAATAGCCATGTTATTTTTACTCACATTTAAATCTTTTTTTATCTGGTAAAATGCATAACAACTCCGAGAGAGAATGCCAGAGCATTGGGCCTGCTATGGAAAATATCTGATCTCTTATTTGCATCAGATGTGTGCTCCAAATTGTCGGAATAGTCAATAGTCCTATATTTTGAGATCTAAGTGCTCACTGATGATTGTAAGGTTGTAGTGTCACTCCTAACAAGTCAGTGTTATTGGATTGAATGATGTTGAATAATATTAACTTTATTACTCTATAGTAGATTCTGGATTGTATTGGTAAACAATGCAGTGACATCAGTGAGGATGTAATGAGTAATGGATCTCTGGAAAGTCAGAGATCTAAAGGTAGTTGACGCCAGGTGGAAAAATAGAATCCAGCACAGGACTCAATGGAATTTAGATGTTTTTCCTTTGAACAATATGCCTTAATGTGATCTTATTTTTCAAACAATGTGTGCTAATCTCCAGCCCATACAAAAATACTGGAAAAATAGGCTATGTAAACCCAATAGCTCTCTCCAGTTGTTCTTCTAGCAATGCATATAGAAACATTTATTTATTACATAAAAAGTAAAGAATAATTTGTTACTTATTGGAGTGGAGGAGTAGCCTAAAGGTTAGAGCAGTAGGTTGACAACCAGAGAACAATACAAAGGAAGCAAAGAGAATATAGATGACGACAATTTATTTATGAATTCTTAATTATATTAAAGTATATATAATAGTCTATCACAAAAAAGAACAAGGACAGGTGAAACCAGGGCTAAGTTAACCCAAATATTTAATATAGGGTAAGACAGAAAGTAAAAATTAGGGATGTGCAGCAGAAAAAAATAACTGCATGGGAATCCCAATTTACTTCTTTAGTTTCAAAATGAAAAAAAAAAATGTTTCTTTTTTTTTCAGTTTGATTTGTTTTTTGTTTGCCATTAAAATCAATAGGGGAAGCATTAC
This sequence comes from Rhinatrema bivittatum, assembly GCF_901001135.1. Lineage (NCBI taxonomy): Eukaryota > Metazoa > Chordata > Amphibia > Gymnophiona > Rhinatrematidae > Rhinatrema > Rhinatrema bivittatum. Next base: position 155,621,954 of record NC_042620.1, on the reverse strand, counting down.
AGATTATATTGGGATCCAGAATTGGGACTGTTTAATCAATTATCTTAAAACTTGTAGAAAGAAATAGACAGATGGGGGAAAGGACTCCAAGGTACCTAGAAAGGCTGTGGATGCTGAATAGTGGCACCAAAAGCTGCATGAAGAGCCTAAGACTTCATAAAAGGGGAAAGGGGTAACAGCTTTGTCAGGATTCCACTAAATCACTGTGAGAGATGCAAAGAAGCAGAAAAAGTGAGTAAAACACTTCAAAGCTCCAAAAGATGGCACCAGAAACAATGACATGATCCCTTGATGGCAATTCAAATGGTAAACAAACACAAAAGGTGGCATCAGCATCCTCAGGCAGCATGAAAGGGGAACAAAGCAAAAAAGATGTCAAGAAAAAAACCCAAGGCAGGTACTGATAAAAGGGCCAAGTACAAAAAAATGTGGCTTTAAGACTCCAAAGCAACATGAGAGGTGCAAAGCAGTTCCCCAGACTGGCAAGGTGCATGGTGGGGTGCTCCGAGTTGCCAGTGCCGGCACATAGCGAAAAACAAGTGTGGCCAGAGCCCACCCTTAACCAAAGCGCCGGGACCCACGCGGGGGCTGCGTCCTGGCGAGGGGGGGAGCGAGGGCGTGGTGACACGCTATTGGGCTTCCCCACCCCTCTTCACGCGAGCAGGCTGTGGGACGCGCCTAGGGGCCTCCCTTTCTGGCGGCGCGTATGGGGAGCACTGGTGACCCAGTCCATTGACATCATCGGCCCTGTAAAGGGCTGCAACAGAGGCCAGGAAATCCCTTTTCACTACGAGCCGGCACCAGCAACTCGGAGCAACCCACCACGCTCAGGCACCTCGGAGCACATCGCGGACATTGCGCATGACTGTGGGTGGCACACGCAACCGAGAGCACCAGGGGAGTACTCGATTTAAAAAAAAAGGGAACATCAGGTCTGGCAGGAGGGAATGGCTAGATTGGGATTTGTAAGAGGGAGTGGGGGTTTCAGTAAGAGTGGGCTCGAGTCCGCATGCAGATGGAGGGTCGAGTTGCCGAGGGAGGAGGGCACAGATAGGCTGAGAGTGCCTAGCCCAGAAGAATATAGATAAAAAGAAAGGAAAAAGGGATTTGCGTTGACACAAATTGGGGGGAGCCTGGGGGGCTTTAATTACGGGATGTGGTGCTTGCCTGTGTCATTGCAGGTTCAGTTCCTGCTGATGAAAGGGAAGGAAAGAAAAGTTTTTTGCATTGGTTTTGTTTTTTAAAAATAAAAAGGGGAAAAACTGTAGGAGTCAGAGCAGATGGGTGGGAGAGGGTTGAGTTGCATGGGATCTGGGGAGAAGAGGCTTGAAAAAGCCTGATATTTTGTTGTCAATTGCTGGCACAGAACGCCTTCCGGTCTGACCAGCAACTCCCTGGTGGGCGCGCCTGGAGGGAGCAATGGCCTGGTGGTTAGAGCAGTGAGCTGTGAACTGGGGAAGCAAGGGTTCAGTTTCTATTGTGGCTCTTTGTGGAGGTGGTGGCATTGCCAAGCAGTTTGGGGTGCGGGATTGAGGCTCCGGCCATGTTGAGGGGGTGTGGGTTCATGTCCCACGGCTGCCATTGTCTGTGCAGCGGCAGAGCAGCTGAGAGGCAGGTGGCATTTGGCATGTGCAACAGCTTCAAGGGAGAGAATTGGGAGGAGGGACCAAGCATGGAGACCATGCCGGGCAGGGGACAATTTGGTGCAGGAGGCAAGCAGGTGCAGCGAGCAGTTGAGGACATGGTCGTGGCTGGCAAGGTCCAAGGCCATGTGGGTTGAGGCAACAGGCAACAACATTGAAGGAGCCGCAGTCAAGTGGCGCAATGGTGGGGGTTGGCTGCACCATGGAGATGACTGCGGGGATGCCACAGAGTTGGGGCTACAGCGGTACACCTCTGAGAGGGCGGCGACTTTTTACACACAGCACCACAGCCTGCTCAGAGGTTCACAGCCTCTGGCCAGCAGAAGCGAATATCGGAGGCCTGCGGGCATCGGGGGATTCCAGTGTCAATCGAACGGTGAGCCATCTCCTTCTTCTGCAGGTTGGTATGTGGGCACAGCCCAGAAACTGCAGTCTACCATATCCTGTTCATCACTTGACATGGTGGAGCTTTGACGGCATTTCTGTGCATGACTAGTGTGGGACATCAGGACCCATCGCAGTGTGGTTGTGTGCTGAGCTGTGCAGCGGATGTTCTAGAGGCATGCTAGGAGCATGAAGACTGGGCATGGCTCAACTGTGATGGGAGGTTTATGGACAAGAGGGAAGAGAGTCGGTACATGACAGAGGGAACTCTGAAGGTCGACCTCTGTATACAGCAGATGACTCAGAAGGCAGGGAGTATGTTGTAGCAGCAAGCCGTGGGCGGCCGTGGCTGGCCCCTCCTACTTCTCTTCGTGGTGGCAGGACCACTGGTGACGCCACCGCAGCGGCAGGGAAGCACTGTCAGGCCGGGCTCCTGCTCTCCTCTCTCGGCCCGCTCTCGGGGCTGAATTCCTGCGGGACCCTCTGGCGGGGGGGGGGGGGGCATCCTCCGGCCTTCCTCCTGCGGCGTCGGGCCGCACTGGTGTGCTTCCGGGCTTGGGCTTGGCTTGCCCTGCCCTTAGACATGAGGCCGCACCTCCTGAAAGGATTTAAAGGGGCCTCGTTCCCTTAAGTGGTTTCAGCTGCTACTGTAGGGTCAGGCGTCCATGTACAAACAGCTGGACCAGCTGGAAAGGAGGCATAGAGTACCTTTGAGAACTTGCATAATATTAAACCTAAAGCTAGAACAACTTGTCTCTCTCAATGAGTGCTATATATGATGTGGTGTCCCTGTAGTCTGTTGTATATAGGGAAAACTATGAGAGCTTTGAAAATCCGTTTAATAAAGCACCACAGTGCGATTGGAAGCCCCTTTAGTTGAGCATTGCATTGCTAGTCAACATACTTTTGAAGATTTACATTTTACTATTTTAGAACAAATCAAAGTAAATGCTCAGGTGTGTGTGTGTGTGTGTGTTTGGGGGGGGGTGACCATAACATACGGTTCTTACAGTCCAAACAACAATGGATTTTTTTCTTGGAAACAGTCCAACCTTTAGGACTTAACAAGGAGATCAACTGGACAGTATTTATGTGAGGGTTTCTAATTGGCTGAATGTAAGCCTGTGGTCCATTTAAATTTCTGGGTGTTTATGGGCACCATTGAATTATATCCTCCATTTTTGAGTGGTTTTGTTAGTTGATATCTTGTTTTTGTGCTCTTTTCCAGATTATTGCAACTCCCCTAAGGCAGTTCAATAGGTACTAGGTTAACCCTCCACATTACCTTGCATGCTACAATGCCCTTGCACATTCCAACTAGCCACTTACCTAGCAGGCAAGACCGTATGGGCTAGGCTTAGTGTATGCTCCTAAGGAAGACTGCAAGAGCTACAGAAGATGAAGTCCTTCAGTATTGCCTCTTGTTGTCTTCTTCACATCGTAGACTCTTTACTAACTCCTGCCTACATGGGCCTGTATGGGAAAAGGATAGTAGCTAGCTGCCCAACACAATATATTTTGTACATGTAGAGCTTGTGTGGTATTAAGCGGAAGATAGTGATCATCACACGAGACTTGATTGTCAGCCCCCTCACTTGTGTCATGACTCAAAGGCTATCTCTATTTCTCTACCCAACATTTGTATCTTTCAAACTAAACCAAATGTGACTTTTACTTGCTGATGGTTGGAACAGAATGTCAACTGCTATGTGATCTAGGAAGGAGGAGTGATGGAGTATCATCAACATATTTCAAAGGTTGTAAAAAATTAATTCTTTAAATTGCATTTGCTAAAATGGTTATGACCTTTACTGTTCTTTAATGATTTTAGATCAGCTCTGCAAGCCTTGATCTTCTCCGGTATAGATTACTGTCTGTAACGGATTATATTTGGGCCTTCCGGAAACTGTTATTAGGCCTCTTCAGTTAATTCAGAACTCAGCAGCTAGACTCCTTACAGCGATGCCCATGAGACAACACATTTCTCCTGTTCTACAGAGTTTACATTGACTACCAGTGAAATATAGAATAAGATACACAGTGGTGTCGAAGGGAAAGGTTGATTAGTGTACAAGTGAAGCGCCAAAAGTGCTAAGTAAAACTTATCTCCTAAAGACTACAGCAGACATGGTGTACCACCTCTATGTAAGCACAAGAAAGCTATTGACCTACAGGTAGCAGAAAGAAGGTAGCCCTACCCAGCCAGCGTATACAGAGAACAGAGTGAGTATCAAATGATGCGGCCTGGTGTGGCAGCCTGTGTATCTACTGTGCATGATATGATCAACAGAGAGGAGGCTTAGAAGACCATTGACTGGAAAAAGAGACTCTCAAATAGGACTGCTACCAGGACTCTGGCACCTTCCAAGCAAATTAACCCCACACACATGCACAACCCCCTACACTGAGTATCTCACTCCATGCTGCCACCAAACCTTCATTCAAACCATTTATCTGAATCAGCCCAATATCGATGTCATTAGGTGGTCCTTGCCACTCCATGTTCCTGCCATCCCATCATACCCACATTCAGTGGAGAGCTTCTTAACACTCAATTCTTCTCTTCAAAAAGTGGCAAGCCTCAGTGACAGCTTAAACTCTGGGTAGCCTTCACACCCCACAATTAACTGGACTATTAGGCCCACTCCAAGTACTAGGTAGATAAGTTTCTGTGGTGGGGGGTGGAGAGTATGCAATACAGGCTAATGTGAACTACTATGCACACTTGTAAGACTGTATATTTTATATGCCACATGTTCAAGTTTCACACCTCTACCCCTCTCTCAATGCTAGATATAAACAATAACAGTAAGCCGAACAGGTACATATGTATAACTCACATACACACATTTCTCAGCTATGGAATGAGGCAGTAAAATGGGAACCCTGTCATTAAAACCTTTAACTGTCTACCTAATAGAAACATAGAAACATAGATAAAAACGGTCCATCCAGTCTGCCCAGCAAACTTATGTTAGCATCTGCTGTGCCATACAGTCACCCCTCCTTAGTTTCCCAAACCCTCAAAGTCAGGGCCCTTGTTGGTTGCTGTCTGAGTCCAACTGAAGCAGAGAGCAATGCTGGAGTTGCATCAGAAGTATCAGGCTTAATGGTTATGAGTAGTAACTTTCAAACCAGCAATTTACCCCCATGCACTCATTTCTTCATTTCCATCCTCTAACAAATAGGAATCTGTAATATTTATCCCATGCCCCTTTGAAATCTTTCACTGATTTAGTCTTCACCACCTCCTCTGGAAGGGCATTCCACCCTCTCCATGAAGAAATAATTTCTGACATTGGTATGAGTTTTCCTCCCTGGAGTTTCATTACGTGATCCCTTGTCCTACTGATTTCTTTCCAACGGAAAAGGTTTGCCGATTGTGATTCATTCAAACGTTTATTTATTTATTTATTTATTTATTTAAAGGCTTTTATATACCGGAGTTCATGCACTTGTGCATACCACTTCGGTTTACACAGAACAAGGAACAGAAAATTACATCAAACAGATTGAACAATTAAACAAATATACAATTATATCCAACAATTGGGTATAAATAACATGGCTAACTTAGTAGGAACTTAGAGTTGAGGTAAAGGAGAGAAATAGTACCAAGTGGTAACAGAACAATGTTAATGGCTAAATAATAAATATAAATAGTAAAAACAGGTGTTTACAGATTACAGTCTTCATGAAAAGTTTACGTCTACAGAATAGGGTTAAGTAAATAAGAACTGGCGGTTATTTCTATAGGAGTGAAGACTTCAAAAAACTGAGGTTACATCTGGATTAAGAGGTACTGGTGTAGCATGCTCAAATATTTAATGATTTGGAATTGTGAGACCAAGGATAAAATTAGGAGTTGTTTGATATGATTATAAAAGCGAGAATGATTCAAGTTCTGGGATGTGGTTCTGAGCTAGATCTTTAGGTGTAGGCTTTTGTAAAGAGCCAGGTCTTGAGTTTCTTTTTGAATGTTCGAGTACATGTTTCGAGGCGAATGTTTCAGGTATCTGAAGATGTGTATCATATCCCCTCTGCACCTCCTCTCCTCCAGAGTATACATATTTAAGTTCTTCAATCTCTCCTCATAAATCAGTTGATAGAGATCCCCCACCATTTTTATCACCCTTCTCTGGACCATCTCCATCTTGTCTCTGTCCCTTTTGAGATATGGTCTCCAGAAATAAACACAATACTCCAGATGAGGCCTCACCAATGATCTGTACAAGGGGATTATATCACCTCCTTTTTTTACTAGTTATTCCTCTCTCTATGCAGCCCAGCATTCTTCTGGCTTTAGCTATCGACTTGTCACATTGGTTTGCTATCTTCAAATCGCTAGACACTATCACCCCAAGGATCCTCTCCTGCTCCATGCACAACAGCCCTTCACCACCCATCACATACAGCTTTTTTGGATTATTACCTGTACATTTAGGCTGTGCCTTTAAGCTTCAGAGCTGTTTGATATTTACAGCATTTCTAGAGCTGTAGCTCTCCATGCTCGAGAACCAGCAGTGGCATCACACTTGTGGCATTATCTCATCCACATGTGAGCGCTGGGATGGTACTATCTCATCCACAAGCCACATGGTGCTAGCTAGGCCAAACTATTAACACTGTGTTAGCAGTCATTCACAAACTCATGTGCCACATAAGCCTCTTTTAGTGTCACTATGAGGCAGAACACATTATGGCAGCCACATGTATTTTATGTCATCTTTACTTTCAGAACTGTTTTTCCAGTACATTGTATGGCTCCATTGTCAAGACGAATCCTGAGTTAGCATACGTGTTTTCTGTTACACAGTGACACAGACAGAGAAGCAGTGAGAAAAAGAAAGATGATAGTGAGGAGAGCAGCATCTAACAATCTCCTGGCTTCCTTCCCTGGAAGGGGATGTGGTAGGAGAGTCCTATCAGGCAAAGTAGGATGTATAAGGTTTGGCAAAGCTGGCTGCCACTCAACGTGGTATCCTTGGCTTCTGTGGGGACACATGGGGATCCATGGGGAGATCTGGAACTATATCCATTCGAAGTCAATGGCATAGATCGAGACTATGGAAGACACAGCAGAGTAGCAATATATCTCCAACTTTGGGGGGGGGGGGGCATACATTAAAGCTCCACCCATCTTGTCCAAACAGCAAAATAGACTTTTGAGAACCCCAAAGATGTGTTTGATGACACAGCAGGTAGCACATAAGGCCTCATTGTACCTCATCTCTGCCGGTGTGTTGGGAATGGCAATGGGTGTGAGAAGTCAAACACACAAAAAAGACCAAGTATAAGAAACTTCAATGCTGTGATACACTGTTATAGAAAATTAATGATACCGCATCAGCAAGCCAGACAACGGCAGTGAAAAACACTTGCCGTCCGGACCACTCATCATTTGCGGTGAATTTTTTGTTTTGTAATTAGAATTGAAACAGCGTCTGAGACGTTCGAGTCCACCATGAAGCTATCTTCTTGACAATTCATGCGTAAAGACTCCTGAAGAAGCGATAGATATATCGCAAAACACCGGCCATTGTCGGGGGATTAATTCTTCAAGTTGACTCGCAGGGAACAGCTTTATCGTTAAGTTTCATATGCATGAACTATACAAAACAAAAAATTCACCGCAAATGACAAGTGGTCCGGATGGCAAGTGTTTTTCACTGCCGTTGTCTGGCTTGCTGATGCGGTATCATTAATTTTCTATAACAGTGTATCACAGCATTGAAGTTTCTTATACTTGGTCTTTTTTGTGTGTTTGACTTTTGATTAATAAGACCGGTGCTGGGGTTCCTTGATTTTTTGGAATGGGTGTGAGAAGCCAGGTCCTGCAATCTCCTGTGGCAAAGACAGATTTAAGCTATCAATCATAGCATTCTCACTTGCAGATCTGGCTTGCAAACCACAGCATCCTAAAGGACTAAAAGGTAGCCTGTACCTATCCCTGAGCCTTAAAGACAAATTTGCCTAGTCTAAGTGCATGTCACATTGTCCTGGGCCAGTATATGTGCAGGACAGCAGTAGCCAAAATAACTCAGCTCTTCCGGACTACTAAATTGCATGTGAGTATTCCAACAAATGTGTGTCAGGCCACCAAAAACAAGCTAAGGCTACTTGTGTGTAGCAGTCTGCCAACCTCGAAGCCACACCTGTGTTAGCTGAAAAAACAGTACTTCATGGTATGATTACAAATGTCCCAGCCTGCTCTGCAGTATGTCCTCCATAGAAACCCATTGGTGAGCCCCAACACAGGGAATATGCCAGGACACCAACATGAACAGGTAAGAACAGGTATTTTTATTGGGGCAGGAAGGCTAGTAGGTGAGTCCATTATAATTACTCTTTTTACTGCACAAGATAATAGCTGCGATAATACCTGTGATCCATGATATTGGCCACGAGAGCATGATAAATAGCTTTTTCATTATACCACAAAAAAAAAAGTGTAGTTATTTCCGGCATTAAATCCCACAATAATGTGCATTACTCTATCGCACTTCACGCTAGCAGACCCTCATTTCCATTTACTCCACCCAAACCCCTCCCACTCGAATACTCAATTTTAAATTTGCATACGCATTTATAGTTGAGTTATTTATCAGCGCGTTATGGCGTTATTTTTTATTTTATTTAACATTTTCTATACCGATCTTCATGACAAGATTCATATCAAACCGGTTTACAGTTATCGCATGTGTTATAGCATTATTGCACGCAATAAGGCTCTAACGCGTATTAATAAATGAACCAGAAAGATTTTATTGGGAGAGGAAAGCACTATTTTTCTTCATGACAACAGAGAAGTAGGGATTTCTGATTGAGGTTTTTACTGAAAACAGTTTTAGAACCGAGTCAGAGCTGCATTGGAGAGAGTGACATTGGGAGCCTTGCTGTTGATTTCTGTCACAGAGGCCTGGTTTCCACCCAAAACATTTAAGGAACACTAATATAGTGTATGAAAGTGATGTTCTTTGTAATTTTAAACCTATTTAAGGTAAGAGATTAGTTAGCTTAATAATAAATCCATGACAGCATTTGTCAGTTTTACTAATCAGTTGTATGTGAGAAAAGTGAATGAAAGATAATTGCTTCTAAATTAATTAAAATGCAATATATGTTATTCAGCAATTTAGTATTTCATAAAGTCATAAATATTTAAATTATTTGCATTACACCTGTAGATAAAGGTGCTGCAGTGTTAAATACGTAGGACTTGAGGATAAAGGTATATTGTCATTTCCTTAGAGGAAAGATTATTTTATAATCAATTTGAAATATCTCATACATGTTCCTGTCTTAATTGACAAATCACAAGTAAGATAACTGTGGAAAGAGGCAATAACAGAGTGTTGAGTGAAGATATTATTGTGAATGTGTGCTTTGCAGTATTAACTTATTCAATCTAAAGATTCACACAGGAACTGTCTTTATTTGGACATATGCTAATTAAGCCTCTAAGTGCTAATAGACAGGACAAATATAATTATTTAATTATTTCTGTAAGATTTCACAGTTCCAGTGAGTTGTTGAAAAGTACACCAGATGCATACTAGGCTGCAGGAGATTATGCAGTACTAGGAATATAGTTTCTGTTATTGATTTAATTTGAGTCAATATAGTAGGTAAAACACTGGCAAGACAATGTGCTCAAGAGTTAGGTTCAAGGTTGGTTCAGTCAGTCAACGTTATCAAACTACACACTCAATCCATTGATTACTAGCCACCAAAGCTTTACTTCACTCCTGGGACCACTCCTAAACAGACGTTCTCAAGCTACATTCTCAAATTACTTAGCCAGTTGAAAGGTAAGTTCAGTGCGTCCCAACAAATGAACTGAGACACACCTCATTTTCATTACTGAGTTAATAGAAATGCATAATTTACCTCTAGATCCCACAAAATGTGATATTTTCTCACAGGAAGGGTCCCTCTGTTGTGGGGGGTGTTGCTGCAATAGTGAGTTCCTTCCCCCAAAACATATTGTAGCTAGATGGAGCATTCTTTTTGTAGTTACACAATGTTAATGTTGTACTTTGTACATTGAGGCGTGGGCCTTTGGTTGCTGCAAGAGATGGCACCTCTCACAGGGCGGAGCCCTGCGGGGACTTGCAGCGATAGACTAGCTCCGAGCAGAGATGGACACAGAGAAGTTAGTTTTTATTATACTGCAACATAGACGGCAACCCGAGGAACAAGTAATGATCCCAGCCAGAAGAGGAGATGTCTGATGGCAATTATCCACTGCAGAGTGGAAAAGGCAGTTCCACAGTCTCACCAGGTCCCGAGAGGTAGATGGGTCCGGTAGTGATCTGCGGTGCGGGGTAGGCCGAGGATCTATGAAGAGAAAGATGAGACAATGCAGAAACATAACTGGAGCGGTAGTACTCACTCTGATGCTGGCAGTTGTAGTAGGAGAAAACCCCTGAGGAGTGGAGGTCCAGGACAAAATAAGGCCCCTGAGGAACGGGTACCTTAGGTGTCCTTTTGGATGGTAGGCAACCCCAGAGGGTAGACAGGAGAGAGGCAAGGTCCCCATGGAGCGGGTACCTAAGTCATCCTGGAGCGAGAGTACACAGAGCTGAAGCATCTGGTAATGTAGAGAGATCAGCATGGAGGATTCCTTGCTAACTTGTATTAGGAATCTTGAACGGAGTTTAAATACCAGAGCTAGTGACATCATGCGGTGGGGATGCCCCCGAGGTTCCCACCATGATGCACGTAAAGGATGGGACTGTGCACGCGTGCCCTAGGTGACTCCGGGAGAAAGATGGCGAACGCAATCTTCCATGTCAGACCGGAGACGCCGGAGGGGTCGGTGTGGAGAAGCGGAGGCAGCCATCTTTTCAAAAGGAACAGAGTCAGGCAGGAAAAAGGTGAGCAATAAAGGGCGCAGCCGTCTGCGACCGATGGGTGCAACAGTTAATAGATTCCATGTTTTGAGCTACCACTCAGGAAAAAGATCTAGGCACCATAGTGGATAATACTTTGAAATCATCATCTCAGTGTTCTACAGTAGTCATAAAATCAAACATAAAATTAGGAATTATTAGGAAGGGAATGGTGAATAAAACCAAAAATGTCATAATGCATCTGTATCGTTCCATGGTGTGTACAATTCTGGTAGCCAAATCTCAAAAAAGATACAGTTGTGATGGAGAAGGTACAGAGAAGGGCGACCAAAATGATAAAGGGGATGGAACGGCTTCAGGTTAGGGCTGTTCAGCTTGGAAAAGAGATGGCTGAGGACTTTAAAATCATGAGAGGTCTAGCATGGGTAAATGTGAATCGGTTATTTACTCTTTTGGATAATATAAGGACTGGGGGCACTCCATGAAGTTAGCAAGTAGCATATTTAAAACTAATCGAAGAAAATTCTTTTTCACGCAATGCACAATTAAGATCTGTAATTTGTTGCTGAAGGATGTGGTTAATGCAGTTAGTGTAGCTGGGTTTAAAAAAGGTTTGGGAGGGGGACTTGGGAGTAATACTGATGTGGTTGGGTATGGGAAGGGAGAGTGGGCTGGGGAGCAAGACTGTGAGGTCTGGGAGGGAACTGAGAAATAAGACTGGGGTCTCAGAGGGGATAGATGTCCAGGGAGTAATTCTGCTAGGATCTGAGAGAGAAGGGGGCCAGGAAGCAATACTGCTGGGGACTGGTAGGGGAGAAGGGGTTGAGGGACTCAACTGCTGGGAACGAGGGGGTAACAGAATATGAGTTCTTGCTGCTCTTGGTTATGCTTCTTTGAGATGGAAAGTAGGAACAATTTGATTCTCTCTGTTATTTTTGTGAAATGTGAATCTCTGAATATTTCTATTGTGTACAGTAAAGGAAAAACATATTTGTTTTTATTTCTGTGGTTTTACACTCTTGACAGTATGGCATTTTGGGTTTTCCAGTTAAGCTTTTTCTCATTGTTTCTATTTATAATTTGTTGTCAGTTCTGTATTTGGTAAGGGTCAATCCCAGGGCCGGTGCAAGGGGATTTGGCGCCCTAGGCGAGCCTTCTCCCTTGCGCCCCCCCCCCCCCCCCCCCGGTCTCAGTCCCGACCCTTACCTCATTCTCGATCACGCCCGCTGACTGGGGTTTTCTGGGTCGCAAGCAGGTTGGGCACTGCTTGCGGCCTGCCAAACTCCACTCTTCTTTGCCACCACTTGCGGCTCCATATGGCTCGCACCCAGTGACGCACCAAGGGTCTCCGGTGCCCGGGGGCCAATGCATGTGTGCCTCTCCAGCATCCCCCCTTAATCCTTCTTGTACTAATGCTTAAGGTCACAGAAAATCAGTGGTGTCTCCAGACAGAAGAATTGGGGGGGGGGGGGGGGGGGCGCCAAAATGACATTTCTTCATCTCACCCACCTCTATGGATCCTGCTTTAAAATTGGTTATTAAAAAAAAGTGTTAATAAAAAAGTCCAAAGGGTCCTCTGCGTTATTTTAAAAAGCTGGCCAGTTTCACACTATAAAATTATGTTGATAGCCTCAGTCAACTGATTCTATGTGGCTATGAGAGTGAAGTCAGGAATATATAGGAAGGAACAGAATGTCAATATAAATCCTGTACCTCCAGTTCTGTAACTCTGTGCATCCACTGAAATTCCCCCAAACAATGGAGCTTGGATGTTTCCCTTACAGCTCATCATACTGAAAGATATTTTCAAATTCTGGTGTCACTTCACAGTAACAGCAGCACAAACAGCTTCCACTGCCAGGCACATTGTGAACTAACACAAAACACCACAAAAAAGACACTCAAAATCTATACTGCAATCCCATCATAACATAACAGTAATAACACCAAGGACTCAAACAACAATAACCCTACCTGTGAATAAGCAAGGGTAAATATTACACTGGGTCCTAGAATACCAATACTCCACCTACTGAGGAAACAAAACAAACCCGATTGCTATAGATCACTATGCTAGCAGAATCTCTCATCATGGTCACACACACAGAGCAGAGACAGACCCTCACCAAATACAGAATACAAAATAAAGGAGCACAAATTAGAAAAAACTGAAATGGAAACCCCAAGAAGCCAGACTCTGTGTGTTAACAATGGAAAAACAGAACCACCATTCTTCATAAAACAAATAAAATCAAGAAACATAAAGCATCAGTTATAATAGTAAAACCATACTAATAAAATAATATTTTAAAACTACTGATAAATAGAATTTCTATTAATTAAAATCATATACATTTTTTACAATTTCCTAAAACCAATAAAATATTTCAAAACAGCACATATATCAAATAACACACAATAATTAAAACTAATAAGGATTTTAAAAAGCCCCTGCTGTCCATACATGGGAGCTCTTGATTGAGGTTATCCTCTCTCTCTCACACATACTCACATGTCCATTCTCTCTCACACATACACTGTCACATACATACACATTCATGCTCTTATACCCAACCATAACCTCTCGCTCTCACAGACACTGACACACTCAGGCTCTAAGGCACTCTCTCCCCCTCCCCACACCCCCCCCCCCCCCCCACAAACTCTTACTCCCCTGGATTTTCTCATACACACTCATGCTCTCACTGGCTCCCTCACATACACACAAACACACACTCCCAGGCAAGCTTCCAATCGTTCTCACACAAACACACACACACACACACACAGGCAAGCTCCCAGTCATTCTCACACTGACCCCCAGGCGGGCTCCCATTCATTTTCACACCACTCCCTCCCCATCCCCCAGGCATGCACACATTCATTCTCACACCCAGACCCCCAGGCAGGCACCAATTTATTCTCACACACACACACACATACAGCACAAACAGGCAGGCATCTATTCTCACACATACAAACCCCAGGAAGACACCCATTCATTCTCATACACAGACACACCCTCAGGCAGGCACCCATGCATTCACACACATACACCGCCAGGCAAACTCCCATTCATACACATGCACACACTAAAGGCAGAGACCCCCCTCTCTTTCTTTTGCCAGCAACCTCAGAGCCTCTCTCATTCCTCTGCTGCCACTGTCACTGTTGCTGTATGGCTATTGCGGAGGTGCTGATTGCCACTATTGGCACTGAAGCCCATTCTGCTGCCTCCTCTGTGCAGGCCTCATGGTACATTGTGAGATCCGCATAGAGAAAGTGCTACTCTTGCACATTCCCAAAGATTACATGTTCCAATCAGTAAAAAATAATTTATTTTTTTTTACATTTGCTGTCTGATCTTAGTTTTCTAATCAGTTGGTCAGAGGCTTTTTTTTTTTCCACCTTCCCTTTCTTATTTTTTTGCCAATTCCTTTTATAACATATTTCTTTTCTCTCCATCTGTCTTCTTCCCTCAAACACACAGTCAGGTTCTCATTCTCACATGCTTTCTCTCTCTCTCACACACACACATACACAGGCACTCACTCTCACATGCTCTCTCTCATACAATCATGTATACACCGTCTCTCTCTTGCACATGCTGTCTGACTCTGGCACACAGGCTCTCTCTCACTCCCACATGCTGTCTTGCTCAAGCACAGGCTCTCATTGTCACATGCTCTCTCTCATACAATCATTCATACACACAGTCTCTCACTGGCACATGCTGTCTGACTCTGGCACACAGGCTCTCTTTCACTCCCACATGCTGTCTTGCTCAAGCACAGGCTCTCACTGTCACATGCTGTCTCTCTCACACACACACACAGAGGCTCTCACATGCTGTCTCTGCAAACATTCAGGTCCTCACTCCCACACACAGTCTCTCAACTCATCTCATACACGCACACATACACACTGTACAAACCCTCAGTCTCTCTCTCACCTCTGGGCCTCCTCTTCACGGCCGCTGCAGGATGGGCTCTGCAGCGGCCCCGGACTTCTCGAGCCGCGCTGCTCCTCTTCTGTACGCGGCTGATGCTCCTCCTCTTTCCTGCCCGCGCGGCTCCGGCAACATTTTTCTTCCGGGGCCGCGCGGGCAGGAAGGAGGAGAAGCTCCTGCATTGGCTGATGATCCTCCTCCTTCCTGCCCGCGCGGCTCCGGCAACATTTTTCTTCCGGGGCCGCGCGGGCAGGAAGGAGGAGGATCATCAGCCAATGCAGGAGCTTCTCCTCCTTCCTGCCCGCGCGGCCCCGGAAGAAAAATGTTGCCGGAGCCGCGCGGGCAGGAAGGAGCTGGAGCACCAGCATGTTTAGAAGCGATTGTTTTCTTCCGGCCGTGGTGACTTGAGCTCCACCACGGCCCCACCGATCTTCTTGCTGTGTGTATTCGGCACACAGCATAGCAGTAGTTCACCGCTCAGCCGCTATTGGGATGATGTCCACCGGCGGCCATTGGCCATCAGCGGCTCGGCGCCCCCTAATGCTCAGCGCCCTAGGCGATCGCCTAGTTCGCCTAGTGCTTCCGCCGGCCCTGGTCAATCCATGTTTTGCATCTGGGAACCTAGGTGAGGTATTCTGCTATTGTGAAGTTTCTGTGAAAGGATCTGTAGCAGTCAAACTTGTTTTTTTTTTTTCCAATCTTCAACTCTTAGTACAAGGATGTATTATGCTCTAGAGCGGTGGTTCTCAATCTTTTTCTCATCGTGATACATCTGACAGACAATGCTCATATGTGTGACACAGAAACTACACGCCAGCAGAATACCTCATCTCAGTCACATGTGCAAACCCTCATCTATCAAAGATTATAGATACCATAAAGCTTAAATAGAAACATGCAGATGAAAACTGAACTGGAAACCACAGCAAGCCTGTGTCTCTGTATGCAGTTCAACAAAGAAAAAAGAGAAACATCACCAGTCCTCATAAAATAAAGCAAGAATTATAAAATCAATAGCAGTAAAAACATACTAATAAAAAGAACAGATTATTTCAAAATAGCTGATGAATGAAATACCCGCTAATTAAAAACATAATAAAAATGTATAGACTCCAATAAAATATTAAAAAAACAGCAGACTCAAAGACCCAATAATTAAAAATAATAAGGTGCCCTGAGATTGTTGTGGATGAGCAGGAGGAGAGGGGGGTGGGGTTTGCTAGCAATTTTCTCCTTTCTCTTTCAGTCACACACAAGGCCTCTTTCTCAATAACATAGGCTCTCAATCACATACATATGCACTTGCTCTCTCTCACTCACACACAGGCTCTCAATCACACACAGACTCACATGCACTCTCTCTCACTTATACACACAAGCTCTCAATCACATACACACATACTCTCATTTACACATACAGGTTCTCAATCACACACAGGCTCTCAATCACAAACACACATGCTCTCTTTCATACAAACAGGTTCTCAATCACACGCAGGCTCTCAGTCACAAACACACATGCTCTCTTTCATACAAACAGATTCTCAATCACACACTTCCTTACACATGCGTTCTCTCTCTCATACACACAGGCTCTCAATCACCCACTTACATACATCCGTCTCACACACTCACACACACACACACACACACACACATTGTAATTCAGTTTACCTAAGACTTTCTGAGGGCCAAGTCCTATTTACTTGTTTGCAAGGTGTTCCGGTTGACATCACAGCAGTGTATGTAAATATAATATACAGTTGTTGTAAGTGATATTTTTCCTCAGAAGGCAGTATTATGAATGTTGACTTTTCTTGTGTATTCTGTTATTAGGAAAAGGTCTAGGATGGAGCTGGAGAAGAGGAGATCTAGGATGGTGTTGGGAAGAGGGGCGGAAAGGATTTGTTTGTTTTTTGTGGGGGATTAAAGAATTGCAATATAAATTAAATTATGGAAGGCTAAATATTATTTTGTAATGCTTCTTTCATTTTCAAAACAATACAGTATTGAAATCTTTCCAGATTTATACCCCAGACACACCACCAGAAAAATCTCACTCTTTGGCCTTGAGTCTCACTTATTGGGACATTAAATCTCACTTTTTGAGATGAAGCGGTGGGGTGTACAGCTCAAGTTAGGAAATTAGGCCAGGAAGGGATAGCAGGGGAGGGAAAATTGGTTGATTATGCCAGGGAGTGGTGGGGAAGACAGAAGGAAAGGAATGTGTTTATGCTTGGATGGGGAGAAGGGATGTGCATTTACAGAATCCCCTGCTTAGATTGTCACCGCATGCCACTGGATTGAGGGTGGCTGAGGAACAATGCCAGGGGTGTCAGTCACACTCTCTACCTGTGCTGTCTGCTCTTCCTTACTATCCTCATTTTGCTGTGTCTCCCCATGAATGAACTGGATAAAGCTAACAGACTACTGTATATACACGGCTCTCAAATTTTCCACTTCCAGTATACTTTTAATATATTCAGATTCAGACAAGCCAAGGAAAGACTCTGATTCAGTGGAGGTAAATATTGCTTTTGCAGCACTATCTCTTGTGAGGAAAGAAGAACGTGCTGCTATTTTGGGGCATTCCTTTTACCCTACTCCTTTCACCTTGCTGCTACTCTCTGCCTTCCAATAGTCTGCCACATTTTCCCTCTTTGCTAAAGCTGAATGGAGTAAAACATGCTCAGTGTCATTTGCACTCTTCAGTGGCACATGTTCATCTCCATATCTCAGTTTCTTCTGATAAGAGCTGGCTTCCGCTGCCTTATTAGTCCTGAAGAAATCCTGCTTCACCTACTTTATTGGTTGTTGCTGGCACTGCCAACCTGGCCAATTTTAGAAACATTTCTTTTACCTGCTCTGTCTTTCCCTATCTCTGACATGATTGATTATTTCACTGGGGATGTGGATATTAAAATGGTTTAATATTTTTGAGTGGTACCGTAATGCCCGTTGACTGTGCCACGCTAATGTGTATGCGCAGGGAAAAAGCTGCACTGAATGTCAAACTGTGTGCACTAGTTTCTCTGACATTGCTGATCTTAGTGACAGTCTTCCACAACACAGCTTAGTATACTTCTTTCTTTGCCCTGCCCTCAATGCTCATTTTGTGCCCCTACACACACTTCCCTCTGCCCAGGCAGAGACCAAATCAGTAGCAGCTCTGCAGGCAACTTTCCAATCTGCCTACAGTCTCCTACAGTCTCCTCAAAGGAAAAAAAGAACATCAAGAAACACAATTCTGCTCCAACATGGAGCTTCTGATGCAGTGGTGCCTGGCTGCTTCCCACTATTGAGTGATTGGCACAGTAACAGTCTAAAATGGGCACAAGACAAAATGTTGTTTGGGAAAAGTAATCTAGGAACTCATAAAGAGCTCAGACAGTATCCTCCTTCACACACAATGCCTTCAGAAAGAATGCACAGTGACTCTCTGCCATGCTCAGTTTTCAATCACTGTATCCAGTGCACAGTGACAGGATGGACTGGAAAAATGCTTCACGAATACATCATCCCTGTTGTCTCCTTGACAACATGTACGTCCTATCCATGTCTGCTAGCTGACTGCTCTATACTTTGTATCAATTTCTAACTGCACAACTATTGTTCTCCTATTGATTTCTATGAAGCTATTGACTTTAAGGGCTTATAGAAATCATTCTATTCAAAATGAATGAAACAAATAGGATTTGTTTTAGGGATGTGAATCGTTTTTTGACGATTAAAATATCGTCCGATATATTTTAAATCGTCAAAAAATCGTTAGGGCCACGATACAATACCAATTCCCCCGATTTATCGTTAAAAAATCGTAAATCGGGGGAAGGGGGAGGGCAGGAAAACCGGCACACTAAAACCCCCTAAAACCCACCCCCGACCCTTTAAATTAAATCCCCCACCCTCCCGAACCCCCCCCCAATGCTTTAAATTACCTGGGGATCCGGCGGTGGTCCAGAACGGCGGCGGTCCGGAACGGCCCCCTCAATAGAATCGTGTTGTCGTTCAGCGGCGGTCCGGAACCCCCGCTGAACGACCTCCTGCAGTCGATCTCCTGCCGGCGCCATTTTCCGTACGAAAACGATTCGCGGCAAGAAATCGCTCCCGGAACCCCGCTGGACTCCCAGGAAAATTTTGGCCAGCTTGGGGGGGCCTCCTGACCCCCACAAGACTTGCCAAAAGTCCAGCGGGGGTCTGGAATGACCTCCTGCATCGAATCATTTTTGTCTATGGCCGGCGCCATTTTGCGGCGGCCATTTTGAAAAATGGCGCCGGCTGAAGACAACACGATTCTATTGAGGCGGCCGTTCCGGACCGCCGCCGTTCTGGACCACCGCCGGATCCCCAGGTAATTTAAAGCATTGGGGGGGAGGGGTTCAGGAGGGTGGGGGATTTAATTTAAAGGGTCGGGGTGGGTTTTAGGGGGGTTTAGTGTGCCGGCTCACGATTTTAACGATTTTTCACGATAGTTTACACACCCAAACGGCAACAATACGATTCCCTCCCCCTCCCAGCCGAAATCGATCGTTAAGACGATCGAGGACGGAAAACGATTTGCGGCGCCATTTTGGAAAATGGCGCCGGCTGAAGACAACAAGATTCAATAGCAGGAGCCCGTTCCGGACCGCTGCCGTTCCGGACCGCCGCTGGACACCCAGGTTATTTAAGTCATTTGGGGGGGGGTTCGGGAGGGTGGGAGATTTAATTTAAAGGGTCGGGGGTGGGTTTTAGGGGGTTTTAATGTGCCGGCTCACGATTTTACGATTTTTCACGATATTTTACCCCCCCAAACGGCAACAATACGATTCCCTCCCCCTCCCAGCCGAAATCGATCGTTAAGACGATTGAGGACACGATTCACATCTCTAGAAGAGGTCAGGCCTGACCCAGCTCCACGAAAAGGAGCTGCAGCCACTCGGGGGGGGGGGGGGGGGAGCTGGATTCTCTCCCCCCCCCCCCCCCGCGAGGAGACGTCACCTCGTCGCCTTGGCAAAAGTTTACTATCTACCTCAAAAAATAAGAGCAAGAGACACGCAACCAGAGTCATCCATGAATGTTTCTGAAATACTAGAAGCTATGATAGATACTAAAATATTGGTAAGAGCATCGTTGTTTGCATCATTTATGTTTCCTACTGAAAGAGATACCGTCTTACGATTATTTTTGAGACATAGTTTGGAAAATTTAATGGGCAACAGATCTGGAGTTATCTAGATCTAGCTAGAGCAACCCAAATTAGAAGGCAAGATTTCCTTAAATTAAAATCTGAAGTCCTTGCTAGTGGTGCCAGATTTATGTTAAGGTCCCCCTGCAAATGTGAAATATGGCTCAAGGAACATAAATATATTTTTTTATGAAGTAACTTCTTTGCAGGCATTTCTGGAATCTCACCCCTTTAATGCAGAAATTGGTTAGAGAGCAAAAGTAAAATACTGCTGTCATCTCTGGTTTCTGAGTATGGAGGATAAGAAGTTCTTACCTCCTCTCTTCTGATTTCCTTTATATCACTCATAATTGTATAATCTGTATCTTTTAGATTTCCTTTAGGGAAAAACTGATATAAATTTGGTTATTTAAAGTGATATTAACATTTAGGAATATAATTAATAATTAGTGCTTGTTTCTGTATCAGTATACATTATAATTTGTGTATGTTATAATACTTAAAATTCATAAATAAAAAATAAAAAAAAAATGCTTCGAGAGTACAAAATGAATAACTCTATTACACTTAAAAGATTTGTATAAGAGTAAGATTTAAGTTAGGAATGTGAGAATTTAATTGTTTAAAAATTATGGGCTAGATTTTAGTAGGTACTCATGGGCACACAAATCTACGCCCAATTTTATAACATGCATGAGCAGCCACGCGCATGTTATAAAATTTGGGGTTGGCGCGTGCAAGGGGGTGCACACTTGTGCACCTTGCATTTGCCGAGCCTTAGGGGAGCCCCGATAGCTTTCCCCGTTCCCTCCGAGGCCGCTCCAAAATCGGAGCAGCCTCGGAGGGAACTTTCCTTCCATCCCCCCCACCTTCCCCTCCCTTCCCCTCCCTTCCCCTACCTAATCCGCCCCCCCAGTCCTATCTAACCCCCCCTGACTTTTGTTGAATAAGTTGCGCCTGCCTCTGGGCAGGCATAGGTTGCGCACGCCGGCCGAGAGCCGGCACGCAATCCCCCGGCACAGCCGCTGTGCCGGAGGCCTTGGTCCCACTCCCACCCCACCCTCCCCGCCCACTCCCCGTCCTTTTTTTCAAGCCCCGGGACATATGTATGTATAACCCTTTTAAAATCTGCCCCTATGTTTCCAATTTGTAACATGAAAAATCTGATAAAGAATTAAAAATAAACCCCTCAAAAAAGTATCACTAAATATTAGGGATGTGCAATCGTTTTTCCTGAATTAGGCAATGTCAATGAAATTGCCTACTTCAGAATGGTTCAGGAAAACTGAAAAATGATAGATTTTTTTCCGAAATTTCGTAAAAATAATTTCCTCACTCCATAGGCCATCAAATCTTCACAAGAGATCACTGTTCTGTTCGTACGTCTCATGTTGAATGTCAAAGTGGTGCCTAACCTCCTAGACTAATACCTAAACCTCACCTCGAGTTACTAGGTGGACCTCCCATAGGGATACAAATACCTGTCTAGGGAGCAGGCATTATGGCTAGACCCTCACACTCTCACTCTCTCTCTCTTTCTCTCTCTCTATCTCTCTCTCCCTCACTCTCTCTCTCATATTTGAGCTCCCTGGGACCATTAACAGTGGTTGAATGCAGCAAATACAACAGGTCTGGCACTTATCACAAAGTCTGAAATGTTATTGCAATAAACTGTAAATTAGCATAAAACACACCCCTTTTGCTATCACATTTTGATAAATCAAGGCCTATGTTAGCAAAATATTTGTAGTATCCAATAACTCCTACAGGACACTGTTAATATATATAAATAAAAGATAAATTTAAAAGCTATTGCAAAAATTTATATTTCACAATAAATGTAATCTAGAACTTTCCATATATTAAAGAAAAATGTTTAACATCCTTGCAAGATTTACACTGTCCTTTCCTATGTATTGTCATGTTTGGCTCATCTTGTTCTACAGCAAGAAGCATGGATGCCCTTGTGTAAAAAAATCACATCTTACTTTAAGATGTATAAAGCTACTATATATAAAGAACATTATATTAGATAATGTGAAAGCACATCAATAATTAATAAAAGTTTTTATGAACCTGTCTTCCTTAATTGTGTGCACTGGCATTGCTAATAGTATTTGAAGCAAAATGCTAATCACATTCTAAATTGGCTCTTTATTTTAATAGCTTTTAACTAAGCTATTTTAATGACCCTGGTTTGCAAATTAGTGGGATATAAAACCTAGAAAGAGATATTAAAATCAACTTTTAAGTTTGTTCAACTCATTCTCATGTGAGGGTTATTCCTAGTCATGTAATAAATTTTCAAGACTTCATTTTAGAATTTTAAGAATGAAGATCTCATTTAGTTTGTGAAGGGCTGAACGTGTGGAAAAATGTGACCTCCATCATTTTGTCCTAGACTGAAAAAAATATATATTTGGACTTATTCAAGTTTTTTTTCTGGGGAGTGGGGATGTAGTAGGGAGATGTTTCATAGAGATTTACTCTTGTGCATAATGCACATGTGTTAATTTCTCAGATTTGAGACCTAAATCCCTGTGAAACTCTATAATTATTAGGGATATGCAGAGGGATGGCATACATTGCATTCGTTAATTCGTTGGGGGGCAGATAGTTTGCATTCAGCAAGGGGGGCCCCCGATACGTTCATGCATTCATTCTTATTCGTTTCCCGGCTAAAATTGAATTAACTACAACCCCCCACCCTCCTGACCCCCCCAAGACTTGCCAAAAGTATCTGGTGGTCCAGCGGGGGTTCGGGAGTGACTCCTGCAACTCGGGCCGCGGCTGCCAGTATTCAAAATGGCACCGATAGCTTTGTAGGGGCCCGACCAATGTTACCTGTAACCCCTGTGACATGTAAGGTCAAAGGCTATTGGCAACATTTTGAATACAGGCAGCCGACGGCGTGAGTGCAGGAGATGGCTCCCGGACTCCCCGCTGGACCACCAGGGAGTTTTGGTAAGTCTTGGGGGGGGGGGGGGGCAGGAGGGGGGGGTTGTTTAAATTTGCTCCTTTAGATGGCAGAATAAGTCGGTGAAGATTTGTTGTATTCGTGGGGAATCGCGATACGTTTCACTTCACCATGAATACAACGAATATGGCCCTATATGTTGCGGATTACCAATATGTTGGAAAGAAATGCACACCCCTAATAATTATAAAAATGATTTACTATGTTTAGCATGATTTAAAATGAACAAATGATATAGGCTCTGAGCCGTACTGACACAGTCACTACCATTTCTTAAGCAGAGAAGATATTTGTGCCAGAAAATGCTTAACTGATCAATCTGCTTTGTAAATTTTACTTTTTCGGGGATATATCTTTCATCTTTTTGGAAGATACAAATTGGTTACAGGGGTCTATATTATCCTCACCAGTTTTAATCATATTTGTCCTACTTTATCAGAATTTTTATATCCTAGACATTAGTTTAAAAGATCATAAAAATATGAGAAATATGCATTAATTAGAGTGAGGGACGTTCAGAAGGAAGGAAATATATGACTATAGTGATGAATTACTTTTTCCATTTGTAACATTGTGTATAGTAATTTAGCACCTGCTGATAAATAATGCATTGTTAATACTATAGATTACAACTGAAAAAATAAAATTATTATAGCTATTGTAAAAACAAAGTCTAGAAGACTTCAAGACAATCACTCCAGAAAGCATGGAAAAGATCCTCCATTGAATCAGCCAGACCATAATCCCATTAGATCCAATTCTCCCAAGATTCATCTGTAATCTGAAATATGACTTAGCCTCCTGGATAAACAATATAATAAATGCAATTTAATAAATAATTCTAGCCCTAGGGTCACTATCCAACTCACTAAAAATGGCTGTTATGAAACCCATCCTAAAATAAAACCTGGCACTGATCCTAAAATAATCAACAACTATTGCCCTGTCTCCAGCCTTCCTATATTATTGAGGTGGTTTAAAAAATAGTTTACCTCCAACTCTTAGATTTCCTAGCAGAGTACAATATCCTACATCAGTACCAATCCAGTTTCAAGAAAGGTCATGGAACAGAATCGGTTGTGTTGGTCATCAAAAATCATATCCACCTATATACGGATAAAAGTGGTGACTCCCTCATTTTCTTACTTGATCTCTCGACTGTGTTCAATATGGTTCATCACCATCTCCTGATCCAGTGCCTAACGGGCATTGGCATTGATGGCACTGCCCTAAATTGGTTTGAATTGTTCCTTAAATCGCACCCAAAACAGGCAAGTGAAATAAAAACAAATGATATAGACTCTGAGCCATACTCAACTGACACAGTCATTACCATTTCTAAAGCAGAGAATATATATGTGCCAGAAAATGCTTAATTGATCAATCTGCTTTGAGAGGAAAAGACATCAGAATGCATTGATGCCAGGGGGATATAGATTTGGCACAGAAAGATGTGCACACTTATAATCAGAGGTCAAAAACCTCCTTCCTAACCACAATTTATTCTGAAAACAGTCTCTTATATTGCTTTCTTTTTGTGTATTTTTTTGTGTTTTATAATATTAAAAAGTTTTACTTGAATAAAAGAGGCTTTTTCTTCTTATTGATGGAAGAAAGGTATGTTGCTCTAGCTTTTGTGCAAGTCTGCTGAAAGCTAATATGAGAGAAATTCAATATAAAATTCTTCACAGAAGTTATGGGGTAGATTTTAAAAGGGTACGCGTGCTACCCGGCACGTGCACATGTACACCCGATTTTATAACACGCGCGTGCAGGCGCACACAAGTTATAAAATCAGGGGTCGGCACGCACAAGGGGGTGCACAATTGTGCGCCTTGCATGCACCGAGCCGCGCTGCCTTCCCCTGTTCCCTTCCCCCTAGCCTGACCTTCTCACCCCTTCCCCTAACCTTTCCCCTCCTAGCCCTACTCTAACCCCCGCCCCAAAATTATTATCTTAACTTTTGCGCCTGCCTCCGTGCAAGTGCAAGTTTTGCGGGCCGGCAGCCTGCCGGCACGCAATCCTTCAACACAGCGGCAATGGCCACTATGTCAGAGGCCTCTGGCCCCGCACCCGCCCTGCCCATGGATCGCCCTGCCTCGCCCTGCCCCTGGATTGCTACTTTAGTAAATCCCCGGAACTTACACGCGTCCCGAGGCTTTATGTGCTTCGCCAGGCCTTTTTAAAATAGGCCCAGTACGTGTAAGCCCCCTATGTGTGTAAATCCTCTTGATTTACACGCATAGGGCTTTTAAAATCTAGCCTTATATTATTAGAGAAATGGTTGTTAAAATGAGATTTTGGGATAATAATTTATGTTTAAAATGTAAGATGCAAAGTGGCATTTTTTTACATATGTTCACAAGGTGCCCTAAATTTCAAATCTACTGTAGTAAAATACAGTGTCTGTTGGAAAAAATACCAAATATGGATATAGAATGGTCAGGAAAACTCTTGTATTTACTTTTATCTGAGTAACCCAGTACATTATGTAGCAGGGGAATAAAATTTTTGTCTATGGCCTCATTTTCTAAAGTATCGCAGGCTTGGCTAGACAAAGAGCTGGATATCTCCCGAGCACATGGTAAGCTGCTCATTGAAAGAGCTCATCACTTGGGCCCACGTGAGCCGGACGCTACCCAACCGCTGGTAGTCATGGCCAGCATTCTTAATTTTGCCCATAAGCAGGCGATATTACAAGCCATCTGAGCAGGAAAATCGCTCCAGTATGAAAATTGCCAGTCCTTGTCTTTCAGGACTTTTCTGTGGCGGTGGCAAAGCATCGGAGGGCAATGGTGCCTATCTGCACACAACTGCTGGTGCAGGGTTTCCCCGCTTCTCTACTTTATCAGGCCCTCTTGAGAGTGGCAACGGCGATGGGGGTTTCTTGGTATGATACCCCTGAAGACACAAGGTCCCTACTAAAGCTCCAGGATCTAGCCGGTGGGGGTTCAGCTCCTACGCAGTGAGCAGCATGGCGGATAGTTAGTCTATCTTTCAGTTTTCACTGACTCTTTTTCCCTGAATGTCGGGCTCTCAGAATTTTTACATCGGGTCTTTGAGTATTTGCTCCGTTTTTTTTCTAAAACTCATAGTCTGTGTTTTAATGACATGTTCTCGCTGCACTTTTCGACAGCCTTGGGACCTTGCTGGGGAGGCTAGTCGAACCATTCTCCTCACACTGCCATGTTTTTATTCTATGGCCAATGGAGGAGATGGACCTTGCCGTGATGTGTCTGGCCCCCAAACAGAATTTGTGATGGCTGGCGTTTTTATTTTCCTTTCTCTGTTTTGGATGCTTGGGGCTTTGCTGATTTCACTTTATCTAATATGCTTGACTAGCCCTGCCCTGACTAGTTCTTTTTGGATTTCATCTCTGGATTTCACGGATATGGTTTTCATACTCTCACCTGCCCTAGGCCTACGTTGAGGGGACAGCCCTCTTGCAATTTTTCTTTTATTCCCCATACTACTGGATTGTCTGGAGTTGGTCAAGAGAGGTTTTTTTTCCTTTTCTCTTTCCCGGTGTTTTGTTATATTTCCCCTCCATTGGTCATCTGGAGTCTTGGTTGCCTAAGCTGTTGATGGTGGGTTGTTTTTTTTCCTGACACCCCCGGAGGCTTTGTGCAATTAAATGCTCTCTCAGCTCTGATTTCGCTCGGTGACCCTGGGAAGCGGGATGTTTCATTGGCCCAATGGTGAATATAGACAATCTTTTTGCCTGGCTTCTCTTTTTCCTGTCATGGGGTTTGAATTTTGTTCCCTTCTTTTCGCCTGATGCCTCACGTTTGGCCACTGACCATTTAATGCGTGGCCGCTAGCCAGTTCATTTTTTGTATACATAAACTTATGGTGGGATAAAGTGGGCTTATAATTGTTTAGTATAGCTCATTTCTTGGAGATCCTGGTTTGCCTCGCTGTTGATATTCTTATTGTATGTTATTTGTGTTCTTTTCATAATTAGCTTTTTAAGCTGTATTGTCCCTTCCTATGCTGTTCTTGTTAGACAGATTATTGCTTAAGGTAATGTTTGGGGTGGATTGTGCTAGATGGGGGAGGAGGCTGCCAACATAGTAGTGTTCTTCGTTTTCTGTAAGGGTGTGGGAATATGGTAAGTGGAAGATGGGGGGTTGGGTGGGTGGTTGGGGAAGGGTGGTTGATTTATTGGAATTTGTATGGGTTTTTGCTCATCCATTGATTATTTATATGCTGTATCACTTTTTCAATAAGTATTTCTCCAGGAATTGCAAAACCTGCAGGGGTCGGTCCATGCTGGGATAGCCTTCTCTGTTTTTTGAATATGTTACATGTTTGCTCATCTTTCCCTATTCTTGTCATCTCTAAAAATGTCACTGGTTTGAGTACATGGAATGTCTGTGGGATAAACTCACCTATTAAGCGCTCTAAGATTTTGTCCCTTTTGAAATGGAAAAATATTAGCATTCACTGAGGCCAAACCAGGCCACAAGAACCTGGCAATTACCCAAACACTTGAAACAATGAAGAAATTACTTTTGCAGTTACAAGTACCACCAGTGCCAGTATTTTCCATTGCAACCTCCAGCATCTGCATCCTGCTAGCCTGTGTGAGCAATGGGTGGGAACACAGGTGGACATTTCCTCCATTAAACAAATGTGCTAAAACTGTTTATATCCTAATGGTACCAGATGCATACCCAAAAATATGGAATTATTCAAACATTTTCCACAATGACACTACAAACCCATGCCCTTGTTGTGAACTAGTATTACAGCCTCAGTGGTAGGGTCCCTACCAAGTAGTTTGATGAGTCATTCAGTTTTAAAATTATAAGAACTTGGTCACAGGATCGATGCTAGCCATTGCAAAAAGCCTTGGATCTGTGATAATGAATGCAAAACAGAAGAAGCATGCATGAACTTCACTGGAATGGGTCCCTATAGTAAACACACATCTGAAATTCTTCAGCTGCTTGTTTACTATCATGCCCCAGAAGCCGTGGTCATTGCCAATAGTTCTCAATCTGCTGTTTTTCCTATTTCTAGGGGTACGCGTCAAGGGTGCCCCTTGTCCCCCTTACTGTTTGCGCTTCAGCTGGAGCCACTCCTGCGGTCGATACAGTCAGTGCAGGAGATTAAAGGTATGCGATTTCAGTCTGTAACTTTTAAATACATGGAATTTGCCGATATTTTAGTTTTCCTTACAAACCCCTGTAAGTCTCTCCATCCACTCCTCCAATTAATCTGGGCTTTTGGGAGTTTTTTCTGGGCTCCATCTCATTGTGAATAAA
Source organism: Rhinatrema bivittatum (assembly GCF_901001135.1). Classification (NCBI taxonomy): domain Eukaryota; kingdom Metazoa; phylum Chordata; class Amphibia; order Gymnophiona; family Rhinatrematidae; genus Rhinatrema; species Rhinatrema bivittatum. The sequence continues at coordinate 155,593,709 of NC_042620.1, read as the reverse complement.
TCTATGGCTTTGGCTTATCCGGACAGTCTGCAACAGACCTGGGCCAAGGATTTTCCCCTCCAATGGGCTTCCGGGTCCATCACTTATCTTGGGGTTGTGATTCTCTGTACGCTGGACCGTCATTATAAAGTTAATGTTCTCCCCCTGCTTAAGGCCACTTTGGTTAAACTGCACCTTTGGAGTTCTTTACCTTTATCCCTGGGGGCCGCATTAATCTTTTTAAAATGTCCTTGCTTCCCAAGTGGATTTATTTATTCCAGAACCTACCTTTTCAGTTGCAAAGAGTTGATTTGCAGCAGTTGGATACAGCTCAACGGTGCTTTTTCTGGAGGGGCAGGAGAGCACGAGTTCCTTTGGCCTGGTTGCAGGAGAGATGGGGTTGGGGGGATTTGGTGTGCCTGATTTGGCCGCTTATAATCTGGCCACTAATCTTCGCATTTTTAGAGATTGTTTACTAAGCACATCCTCCTTCATTAGTTTGTCTGCTGATCAAGACATCGCTGGCCCGATATCCCTTAAATTTGTCTTGCAATCTTCAGCTGGTTGTCTTTCTTCGTTTCTAGTGCACCATGTTCTTATTCGGCCCATTTGCCTTACCTGGTTAAAGCTTACACGGCTGCTGCGGATCGATCACATTTGCGCTTACCTCTTACCTATCTGGGCTTTTTGTTCCTGGGGGAGCAAGGGAATTTTGCAGCTGGGTCATGTTCTCACTCCAGATGGTACCGGGTAGCTATAGACCAGTGAGCCTGACTTCAGTGCCGGGAAAAATAGTGGAAACTATTCTCAAGATCAAAATCGTAGAGCATATAGAAAGACATGGTTTAATGGAACTCAGTCAACATGGATTTAATCAAGGGAAGTCTTGCCTAAAAAATCTGTTTCATTTTTTTGAAGGGGTTAATAAACATGTGGATAAAGGGGAACCAGTGGATGTAGTGTATTTGGATTTTCAGAAGGCATTTGACAAAGTCCCTCATGAGAGGTTTCTAAGAAAACTAAAAAGTCATGGGATAGGAGGCGATGTCCTTTCGTGGATTACAAACTGGTTAAAAGACAGGAAACAGAGAGTAGGATTAAAAGGTCAATTTTTTCAGTGGAAAAGGATAAACAGTGGAGTGCCTCAGGGATCTGTACTTGGACCAGTGATTTTCAATATATGTATATAAATGATCTGGAAAGGAATACGATGAGTGAGGTTATCAAATTTGCGGATGATACAAAATTATTCAGAGTAGTTAAATCACAAATGGATTGTGATACATTACAGGAGGACCTTGCAAGACTGGAAGATTGGGCATCCAAATGGCAGATGAAATTTAATGTGGACAAGTGCAAGGTGTTGCATATAGGGAAAAATAACCATTGCTGTAGTTACATGATGTTAGGTTCCATATTAGGAGCTACCACCCAGGAAAAAGATCTAGGCATCATAGTGGATAATACTTTAAAATCGTTGGCTCAGTGTGCTGCAGCAGTCAAAAAAGAAAACAGAATGTTAGGAATTATTAGGAAGGGAATGGTTTTAGGGGGTGTGCATTCGTTTCCAACGTATTGGTAAACCGCAACGTATAGGGCCATATTCGTTGAATTCGTGGGGAAGCGAAACGTATCACGATTCCCCACGAATACAACGAAACTTCACCGAATTATTCAGCCGTCTAAAGGAGCAAACTTAAACAAACCCCCCACCCTCCTGACCCCCCCAAGGCTTACCAAAACTCCCTGGTTGTCCAGCGGGGGGTCCGGAAGCCATCTCCTACACTCATGCCCTCAGCTGCTGGTATTCAAAATGGCGCCGATAGCCTTTGCCCTTGCTATATCACAGGGGCTACCAGTGCCATTGGTCAGCCTCTGTCACATGGTAGGAGCACAAGATGGTGCTGGCCATCAATTGCTCCTACCATGTGACAGGAGCCGACCAATGACACCGGTAGCCCCTGTGACATAGTAAGGTCAAAGGCTATCGGCGCCATTTTGAATACCGGCAGCCGAGGTGTGAGTGCAGGAGATGATTCCCGGACCCCCCGCTGGACCACCAGGGAGTTTTGGTAAGTCTTGGGGGGGGGGGGGGGTCAGGAGGGTGGGGGTTGTAGTTATATCAATTTTAGCCGGGAAACAAATAAGAATGAACATATGAACGTATTGGGGGCCCCCCTTGCCAAATGCAACGTATCTGCCCCCCGACGAATATGAATACCGAATGCAACTAATGGCGTCCCTCTGCACATCCCTAGAATGGTTAATAAAATGGAAAATGTCATAATGCCTCTATATCACTCCATGGTGAGACCACACCTTGAATACTATGTACAATTCTGGTCGCCGCATCTCAAAAAAGATATGGTTGTGATGGAGAAGGTACAGAGAAGGGCAACCAAATGATAAAGGGGATGGAACAGCTCCCCTATGAGGAAAGGCTGAAGAGGTTAGAGCTGTTCAGCCTGGAAAGAGACGGCTGAGGGGGGATATGATAGAGGTCTTTAAGATCATGAGAGGTCTTGAGCGAGTAGATGTGAATCTGTTATTTACACTTTCGAATAATAGAAGGTCTAGGGGCATTCCATGAAGTTAGCAAGTAGCATATTTAAGACTTGTTATGGTTTTGAGGTGTTGGAGTGGATTCTTTGGTGCTGTGGTGATGACCACTCCCACTGGAAGAACCCCCAGTGAAGATCCACAGTACTAGGCTAGACTCTAGACAAGCAAACACAGAGATTTGCCTTTTATTATACAGCAGAACGATACCACCAGAGGTGGCAGTAGTGGGGTCATCCAGAGGTAGCAGTCCAGGGGACCTCGGCAGAGGAGAACCGTCTCGCAATGATAGTATAAGGAGTGCAGGATGCAGGTTCCCAGTGCTGATGTGTATATGAGACAGACTGACAATGTTAGATTACTCACTAAGTTGGTAGCTGTGTAGTTGGAGATCCCAGCAGGCAGAAGTAGTTGAATACAGGCACCGAGGTAGGGAGAGCAGGCCCTCGAGGAGCGAGTACCTCATCCCTGATAGGCACCTGAAAGAAAGCAAAGGGCCCCCCGAGGAGCAGGTACCCAGGTTAGAGAATTACTCGAAGGGGAGAGAGAGCCTCCAGCACAGCAGGGAAGCAGCAGAATAGCTTAGACCAGAGAAGTCCAATCCTTGCTAACTTGAAATCTTAGCAAACGAAGGGCAGGTTAAATACCCGCATGGTGTGATGTCACTCGAGGAGGCCGCCCCCGAGGTTCCCGCCATGACGTGGATAAAGACTTGGGTGGCTCTCAGGAGAAACATGGTGGATTGACTTGCCATTGCAATTATGGGGATGCCGGAGAGACGGCATTCAGATGCGACGGTAGCCATCTTCCCAAGGCTAGCGGGGAGAGCAGAGAGAAAGGTGAGGCACAGAGGTCGAAGCCGTCTGAGACTGACGGATGCAACAAGACTAATCGGAGAAAATTCTTTTTCACTCAACGCACAATAAAGCTCTGAAATTTGTTGCCAGAGGATGTGGTTAGTGCAGTTAGTGTAGCTGGTTTCAAAAAAGGTTTGGATAAGTTCTTGGAGTAGAAGTCCATTAACGGCTATTAATCAAGTTTACTAAGGGAATAGCCACTGCTATTAATTGCATCAGTAGCATGGGATCTTCTTAGTGTTTGGGTAATTGCCAGGTTCTTGTGGCCTGGTTTGAACTCTGTTGGAAACAGGATACTGGGCTTGATGGACCCTTGGTCTGACCCAGCATGGCAATTTCTTATGTTCTTATGACATCTCCTCTTCTGTTTGGGATCATTACCCATTCCTCGGGTTACCATCTGTGTTGCAGTATAATAAAAACTCACTTCTCTGTGTCCATCTCTGCTCGTAGCTAGCCTATCACTGCAAGTCCCCACAGGGTTCTGCCCAGTGGGAGGTGCCATCTCTTGCAGTGACCAATGGCCCATGCCTCAGTGTCCAAAGTACAACAGAAAGTTGTGGCATCAGTGAAAGATCATGAAAAGTGCTTGGATAGTGTAGATATTCAGGGGCAAAATATGGAACACGCATACTCATCCTATGTACAAAAACTCAAAAAATTGGTAAAATCCGTGACAGCACTAGAATAAGGGGCTGAGGACTTGGAGAATCGAAGTTGCGGCAATAATGTCAGGATTGTCGGCTTATCGGAGGCCTCAGAGGCACGTGACGGCTAAAGCAGGTAGCATCAAGGCCTAGATGGATAAAGCAGGTAGCATCAAGGCCTGGAGGCTAAAGCAGGTAGCAACAAGATTGATAGGGCGCATTAATCCCTGGCACTTCCACCTGGTCCTCAGTCATGACCACGGGCGATCATCATTCACATTCACAATTTCTCGGATAAGCAGCACGTCTTGAAGGTGTCCAGAATAAAGAAGGAACTCTTTTTATCAGGGGAAGAGAATTTTTATTTTTTCCTGATTTCCCTGCGGCAGTGCAAAAGCATCGCTAGAGTTTCAATGAAGGAAAGTGCAAGTTGCGGGATAAAGGCCTTCAATAAGCTATGCAATATCCAGCTAAATTTTGGCTTGTTGGTGCAGGATGAAATTATATTTTTCAATCCCCAGATGAAGTGGAAGCATATCTTAAATTCAGTTCTACTGGGAATACTGTTTGCTGATGGTATGATTATTAGTATTTGTTATTAGCTCTCACTGGATTTTTTCTTTTGTCTGATGAAATTGGGCAGGAGTGCCTGCTTGTAGAGAGAACCGTGATTATATGATATGGTCGTTCAATCCTCCCTTGGACTTTACAAATGTTATACCCCTTTATCTTTTCAGCTGGACTTTTACTATAAATATTGCTGGTTTATTTTTGTATTTTTGTGCTATTGGGCAATCTTTCGCCTTCTCGATTCTCTAAGGTACTTATTAATTTTTGTGCTTTGAGGCGAGCACTGAATAATTGGCCCACTGCAGACTTGTTTTCTTTGTGTGGTTTTATGGACCTGTAGTTATCTTATGCATTTATTTTTATTATATATTATTTTTTATATGATATTTTTTGGACCATTGCATTATGGCTTATGGTTAACAATATTTTTCTTTTGGGTTTTCCATTATTTATTTTTTTCTATGTATGTTTGATTTTTATTGATATTTCCTTGAAAGGATACTTTTTGATTGTATCGGGATAAAGTTTTTGGGAGTTAATGGAAGAGGTAGAGTTGATGGATATATGTTTGAAAGGTCAAGCTTACCAAGAGGAGGGTTATTTTTGCAGAGAGGGATTTGTTAGATGTTTGGTTGGTGGTGGTTTCTGTGTAAACTCTGGGTTTATCTTAGGACTGCACTCAGATGAGCATACATTTCAGGTTTGAATTTTTGGTAAGTAATCTCAGTGGGGAACCTCAGTGTTGGGGAGCTGGTTGGGTTTGGGGTGTATGTTTGCCTTTTGTTTCTTATAATGGCATTGTTTTGGTTACTATGTATATGGTATCACGCTCCTTTTCTGTTTGGTACAGATATGTTACTTATGAAAAACAGGATGTATGACCTATTGATCAGATTTACACACACATTTGCACTACTTTTTTAATGTTTGGCTAATTACCTGGGTTGCCACGACTTTGCTTCAGACATTCAGAATATTTTTCATATATTTCTCTAGTGAGTATGATGTCCCTTTCTAACACTGAATGCATCTCCCTTAACATCAGAAATCTCTCTAATCCCATTAAGAGAACTAGAACATTACAACATCTTAAAAATGTTGGCTCTAGTATAGTATTCCTTCAGAGCATCTAAAGTTGAAATGTGGTTGGGTATGTAAAGTGGTGGCTGCTTCATACTCTACCAAGAGTAGGGGATACATGAATATTAATTAATGTCTTTGCCTATTTCCATCACTAGAACCTTTTGTAATCCTGAGGGTGTATTTGTAATTGTTGGTCTGATCCTCTTGTTGGTAAATGTTTATGACTCTGACATATACTCTGAGGAGTTCTTTTCCAAGTTTTTTGATATTTTTATTCTGTGGATAAGATCATCATAGGGGGAGACTGTAATCTGTGCCTTATTGCTAAATTGGATAGATCTAATTTTCCTTAATCTTCTTTGCCTATTCCAGATGTTCTACAAAACATTATATAGTTTTACAATCTTCAAGATATGTGGAGAGAACATTTTCCCAATAGTCACGACTATATGTTTTACTGTTCTAGATGTCACACTTATAGCAAAATAGACATTTTTCTATGGAGTTCCTCCATCATGCCTTTTATATGTGTCAGTGATATTTTTCCATCTCACTTATCAGATCACTATCCTGTTATACTTTCTATGGATTTTGATAAGGAAGCAGGCTCCCAGAGATAATAGTTCTTAAATCTTTCCCTTCTTCAGAACCAGAATTTTGTTGACATAGTGAAACATATTATAACAGATTTTCAATGTCATCATCCAGTGGAGATTTATGATCCTAAACTTCATTGGGAAACACTAAAGACAGTATTGAATGGCAACATTATATCCTTTGCTAGTTTCAAGCAGAAACAATATCCAGTTAAACAAACTGAACTGATTCAGTTGATTAACAATTTAGAACATCAACATAAGCTAGATTGCTCTCCTAAGACCTATAAAGCTCTGCAACTTGCTAGGGATGAGCTCCTTAACATTCAGTCATCTTTAATAAAGAGATGTTTTAGGTTCACTAAGCAAAGATACTATGAGCTCTTTACTGGCAAAGTTAGCCAACCCTAAAACCTCTTTCTCTGCTATAGTGCTTTACAAGTAACCTCAGGTAACCTTTTACATTCTAACATGCAAATATTGTAGGAATTTGGTTTTTTTTTTAATCAGAATTTATACAGTGATCCTAGGGTATCTTCAGGTGATATTACATGTTTCTTAAACTCTGTACAAATGTCTTAATGAGCCCAAGGCTCAGTTGGAGAGGTTAATTATGATCTATGAAATTAAACAGGCTTTACAGTCTTTAGCAGCAGGGAAAATCCCAGGCCCAGATGGTTTTCCATTGGAATATTATAGAAGTTTTCATGAGGAACTTGTCCCCTTTTACAAGAACTCTTTAATTTTATGAGACCCCTTGATTTTTCTTCTGGAGTTTTATTGGTTTCTCAAATTATTTTGATTCCTAAACATAGTAAAGATTACTTGTTTTGCTGTTTATATAGGCCGATATCCTTGATAAATTCTGATATGTCTTTGTTTCAATATGTTTATTAGTACTTTATATAAACACATACATAGAGAAATCAAACAAGAAAACAAAGGTAAGCTACACACATTGTCTGGCAAAAACAATAGAGGGTGTACCATGGTCTGATATTAAAATTTTGGCTAAGGAACTACAACTACTGATAGAACGTTTATTGTTAGCATTGATAAACCCCAACCAGACCAGTTTTGTAAAAAGTAGAATATCTGTTGCCAACACAAGATGATTGATTGACATAATTCACTTGGCAAGGAAATTGAAAATTCCTAGAGCAGTTCTATCCTTGGATGCTGATAAAGCATTTGATCAGATTTCCTGGCACTATTTGCTCATGGTCTTGTGTCATTATGGTTTTCTGGAACAATTTATTAATTGGATATTGGTATTAGACAACAACCTAAGACCAGGATACTAGTCAATGGTTTTCTGTCAGATCATTTTTTCATCTCTAGGGGGACAGACAAGGGTGACCTCTTTACCCATCTCTGTTTAATTTGGCGCTTAAGCCATTGGCTCAGAAAATTAGGGAGTCAAGAGATATTGAGGGATTCTGATTTGGAGCCACGTACCACAAAATATCATTGAACGTGGATGATATATTATAGGGATGTGAATCGTTTTCCATATCGTCTTAACGATAGAAATCGTGTGGCAGGGCAAGAAAATCGTGTTAGGCACGATTTTTTAGTTAAAAAATCGTTAAAAATCGTTTTTTTCCGATTAGTGCGCACTAACTGGGAGTTAGTGCGCACTAACTGAAAATGATACAATTTGACACTTTTCAGGTCAGTTAAGGTCAGTTTAGGAATGAATATGTATTCCTATTGGCTGCCCTCTTATTTATTCATGTTACCAAGTTTCCTACTGACAGTATATGGGGGATGGGAAATGGAAACAGTTGGTAGCTTGACAAAACAAGTAATGTGATCAGTCAATGTGACTAGAACTTGTGCCCTAACCCTGATACCAGGGGTATTGTGATCTTCCTGCACACAGTGCCCTATCCCTATTAATACCAGGAGTGTTGTGATCTTCCTGCACACAGTGCCCTATCCCTAATACCAGGGGTGTTGTGATCTTCCTGCACACAGTGCCCTATTCCTGATACTGGGGGTGTTGTGATCTTCCTGCACACAGTGCCCTATTCCTGATACCGGGGGTGTTGTGATCTTCTTGCACACATCCCGATATCAGGGATAGGGCACTGCATGCAGGAAGATCACAACACTCCTGGTATTAATAGGGATAGGGCACTGCATGCAGGAAGATCACAACACTCCTGGTATTAATAGGGATAGGGCACTGCATGCAGGAAGATCACAACACCCCTGGTTTCAGGGATAGGGCACTGTGTGCAGGAAGATCACAATACCCCGGAGGAGTGAGGGTCAGGCAGCTCCCCCCTGTCTGTGAAGCCAGCCTCTCACTAGTAATGCAGGGAGGGAGCTGTCTCAGACTTCACCATCCTCCCCCCCCCCCCCCCCTTACCCACACACCATTCACTAGCTGGGACATGGGGGAAGTCAGGAGTGAGGGTCAGGCAGCTCCCCCCTGTCTGTGAAGCCAGCCTCTCACTAGTAATGCAGGGAGGGAGCTGTCTCAGACTTCACCATCCTCCCCCCCCCCCCTCACCCACACACCATTCACTAGCTGGGACATGGGGGAAGTCAGGAGTGAGGGTCAGGCAGCTCCCCCCTGTCTGTGAAGCCAGCCTCTCACTAGTAATGCAGGGAGGGAGCTGTCTCAGACTTCACCATCCTCCCCCCCCCCCTCACCCACACACCATTCACTAGCTGGGACATGGGGGAAGTCAGGAGTGAGGTTCAGGCAGCTCCCCCCTGTCTGCGAAGCCAGCCTCTCACTAGTAATGCAGGGAGGGAGCTGTCTCAGACTTCACCATCCTCCCCCCCCCCCCCTCACCCACACACCATTCACTAGCTGGGACATGGGGGAAGTCAGGAGTGAGGGTCAGGCAGCTCCCCCCTGTCTGTGAAGCCAGCCTCTCACTAGCAATGCAGGGAGGGAGCTGTCTCAGACTTCACCATCCACCCCCCCCCCCTCACCCACACACCATTCACTAGCTGGGACATGGGGGAAGTCAGGAGTGAGGGACAGGCAGCTCCCCCCTGTCTGTGAAGCCAGCCTCTCACTAGTAATGCAGGGAGGGAGCTGTCTCAGACTTCACCATCCTCCCCCCCCCTCCTCACCCACACACCATTCACTAGCTGGGACATGGGGGAAGTCAGGAGTGAGGGACAGGCAGCTCCCCCCTGTCTGTGAAGCCAGCCTCTCACTAGTAATGCAGGGAGGGAGCTGTCTCAGACTTCACCATCCTCCCCTCCCCCCCTCACCCACACACCATTCACTAGCTGGGACATGGGGGAAGTCAGGAGTGAGGGTCAGGCAGCTCCCCCCTGTCTGTGAAGCCAGCCTCTCACTAGTAATGCAGGGAGGGAGCTGTCTCAGACTTCACCATCCTCCCCCCCCCCCTCACCCACACACCATTCACTAGCTGGGACATGGGGGAAGTCAGGAGTGAGGGTCAGGCAGCTCCCCCCTGTCTGTGAAGCCAGCCTCTCACTAGTAATGCAGGGAGGGAGCTGTCTCAGACTGGTATCAGGGTTAGGGCACTGTGTGCAGGAAGATCACAACACTCCTGGTATTAATAGGGATAGGGCACTGTAAGAGATGACTGTAGTAGATTGAATAAAGATCTGATGTTTCTGCTCTCCTCACACCAAACAAAAACAACACACAAGCAGAGAAGCCCTTCTTACAAAGCTGAGCTAGTGAGTTAAGTAGGAGGAAAAGTAAACATACTGGTGCCAGTGTGGCTACTTAAAAAATACACTTACCAACAATCAATTACATATATTTGAACTGTGTACAGTTCCAGCCAGGACCACTTTCTAAAATGCACAGTGATTGGCAAATTCAACATGCACTAGCATTTCAGGTGCCTGCTAACAAAAATAATAAACAAACAAGTTCTAGTCACGTGAGTGCTGATCATTACATTACTTTTTTTGTCAAGCTTCCAACTGTTTCCATTTCACATCCCCCCAACCATATTGGTAACATCAATAGATAAGAGCACAGCCAGCCAATAGGAATACATACATACATATTCATTCCTAAGTGACCTTTACTGACCTGGGAAGTGTGAACACTTTGTTTCATTTTCTGTTGGTGTTCGTTAGTTTCCAGTTCCATTTCCCATCCCCCCAACCATCACCTCAGTGGTAACCTTGGTAATATCAATAGATAAGAGGGCAGCCAGCCAATAGGAACACATATTCATTCCTAACTGACCTTCAGTGACCTGGAAAGTGTTTATTTGTATCATTTTCAGTTAGTGCGCACTAAATCGAGTTAGTGCGCACTAACGGGGAGTTAGTGCGCACTAACTCGAGTTAGTGCGCACTAACACGATTTAACGATTTTTAACGATAAATCGTTAGAATTTCTATTGTATTGTGTTCTATAACGATTTAAGACGATATAAACATTATCGGACGATAATTTTAATCGTTGAAAAACGATTCACATCCCTAATATATTACTTTATGTTACATGCCCTGAATGATCTATCCCAGCCATTATAGACCTCTTGAAGGATTATGGAGCATTGACTGGATACACTATTAACTATACTTTTGATGCACTTGAGCCCTGAGGATTTCCATCACTTCAAAAGAAGTAATTTCTCAGTAGCAGAGAATAGCATCCAATATTTGGGATAGAGGTCCCAAATAATTGGGGCAAGTTGTATAAGCTGAATTATCCTAGAGTGTTTGTGAAATTGCAGGTAGACCTCTATTGATAGACTGATTTTCCATTATCATGTTTAGGCAAATCCTCTTTGGTTACAATAGTTGACCTTCCCCACCTCATATCTTTTCCATCTCCTCCCTTGAATGTTCCTCAGAAGGCTTTTAGAGACCTCAATTGAGCTATCTCTTCTTTCTTATGCCACCACAAACTGTCACATATAATGTTTCTTACCTTATAATATCTCAAAAAATGTGGTGGAGTTTAATTTCCAGAATCTGTTCCTTTACTATTTAGCTTCCAGGTTAATGGAAGCTAAATAGTAAATGTTGTCATCTTCTCATCCTCCTAACTGGGTCTTATTACGCTCTCCTTCTCCAAGGGGGAGGAGCTAGCAATCTGTTATACTCACCTCCTCCAGAGGGGAGGAGTTAGCATTCTGCTGTTGCTCACTCCGCCAGGAGGGCAGAGTTGGCAAGCTGTTCTGCTGTGCTTCTGAAAGGGGAAGGGGTAGCTATCTGTAATTCTATTAGCAAACTGCTGTTAGATGCTCCTACAAGGAAGGAAGTAGCAAGCTGTATCAATCTGCTAAGGAATAGCAATCTGTTATGGATCAATTCTCCAAGGAAGAGGAGTTGGCAAAAGGTATATAGTACTTTGCTATAGAGATAGCAATCTATCATGTCCCTCACTATGGAGTAGTAATCTGTGTGCATATATATATATATAAGCTGCTGGCAAGTCTCGGAGAAATAGGAGTAGCTGTCTATATAATACTTCCGTGAGTGGAGTCAGTGGTCTGTAATGGTTGGCTCCCACAAGGTGACAATAGTGAAAGGAATGACCACTTGGAGGAAATGGTGAATCCCTGGGCCGATGGCAGATGACAGCACCCCTAGGAGGTGATCCTGAGAAGAACCACCGGCTAGGCTAGAATATGAGATAAACACAATAGTTCTTTATTAGACTGGAAGCTGGACCACCAGAGGTGGTAGTAGTGAGTCGCTGTGTCCGGCAAGGCCAAAGTCCTTCTAATACTGGAATATAATCTCTAGGTCGCTGAGCTGTAGAGAGGGACTAGAAGTAGTGAGTAGACAGGGTATACTGGATACAAGATGGTACACTCACAATAGTAGATGTCTGCAATGGTCTCTATGCCACAGAGAGTCTTCAGTACATTCAGGAACAGGAGCCATAGGCGAGCACTGGTTCCCACAAACAGTCTGTAATAAGAACTCACAATTGCTGTATATGAAATGGCTTCTAAAGTAGAAGAGAGTCTGTAATAGATTCTAGGAACGTGGGCCCTCGTGGAGCGAGTACCGGTTCCTATCTGTAATCTTGCCAATGTAACTCTTGATCTCTGTACCTGCAATAACGTCTTGGACGGAAGGGAGTCTTCAGAGCAATAGGAATGTAGGCCCTCGTGGAGAGAGTACCGATTCCTATGTAACAGAACTCACTGTGTTCACGTCCGCGAACACTTCCAGGAAACGAGGAGTCTTCCGAGTGTTTTGGCAATCTGAAATCAAGAAGAGAGAGTGAAGCCCCCATGGAGCAGGTACTCCTGGTAAGTTTGAAAAGGCCAAGCAGTGGGGACGGGTTCCCCGGCTGACTCGGATCATTGTTGCAAGTATCGTGGACTGCCGAAGCAAGTTCCATTGGAGTTCCTTGCTAACTCATTAGAGGTTAGCATACATAGACCTTTTAAAGTACAAATGGATGACGTCACTACGGGGGGTCGAGCCCTTGCTGGTACAAAATCTGGAGCGTGCGCATCCTTATGTCATCGGGAACATGGCGGATCCGTAGTGTCAGGCCAGCCCGGGGGAACCGGGATCAAGGAGGCGGAGAGAAACTGTGGCTGCACTGTCTGTTAGAGCCGAAGGGAGTCGCATCCCAGGTAAAGAGGGTGGAGTGAGGACCGAGAAGAGGCACGAATGCAACAGGTCTCTCTTGAAGGTATGCACTTGGGTGACTTTACATTGGTGTAGATTCTCCCTTTACCTTCTACTTCTTCTCACTATGCATAGGTGGGATGCTTGAACCCTATTCTTTCTCATATACTGAAAGTATGGCAAACAGTGAATAAAATGTAGAGATTTAAATATGAGGGACTTTCCCCTATTTCCTGCATTCAGGGTAATCCGACCTTATCCACCATTACCTTATCTCCAGACTTGCAGGACTGGTGTGTGGGGGGTTTATGTTTTCTGGACAGTCATTTTAAAAGTTTCCAAGATGTTCAAGCAGAGTATTACATTGATGAACAAACAAATTACATTTTCTCTAGATTACAAAAGGCTGTGCAGCATCATTTGGAAAACACTGGGCTGTTGCACTCTCGTTCCAGTCTAGAATCTTCTCTTCTTTCATCTAGATCTCCCAAACGTCTGATCTCTATAATATATAAATACTTGTTTGATGGTTTTTATGACCCTGAGACAAGACCCTTCAATATTGAAGGATGGAATGAGGATCTGTCGCTAAGTCTAGATGACAACAATTGGAAAGATATATGAATTCAACTCACAAATTATCCCATTACAATAAGGTGCTACACAGAACATATAGATGCCCATTATTTTTCTCCAAATTTAGTAATTCTAGTCCTCTTTTCTGGAGGGGACGTGGTAATCCTGTTTCTCACTTTAATTTGTGGTGGTACTTTCCTATTGTTGCTATCTTTTGGCAACAGGTTGGGTCTTTGGTGAAATTTTGGATTGCTCGATAAAGCTTACAGCACCCTTGTGCTTACTGGGAAGATTGGGAGATGTCATTTTATCCAAATTTGCAAACTCTTGTCAATTCAATTGTTTTTATGCTGCACACATTACATACTACTGGAAGCTGACACCTTTGATTGATCTTTGGAAGTCAGTGGTAGCAGACTGCAATAATGGAAACTATTTCCTTCTCTTTATTGAAGAAACATGGGAATTACAACACTGTATGGAGAATTTACTGGCAATGGAGGCAGTGTATTGACTAGCTTTATTATCCCCCAAGTACTTGATTCAATTGTTATCCTGATCTGTTTCTTGTGTGCTCTATTACATTTTTTGTATTGTTACATTCTATAAATAAATAATATAAAAAAAAAAAAGGAAGCTACCGTGTTCCAATGCATCACATAAGCAGCCAAGGTAGATAATGCTATCAAGGCATGCAACACCTATCACATTTTTGAATACTGAACTGCCTTGGACAGTGAGAAATAATGTTGCTGATCAAATCCCGCTCCTGTGCCAACATCTGAAAAGAAGGCCACTTTGAATAAGAAAGAGAATTGGTGATAGAATTTTCCATACGTGATATGTACTAGACCCATGTCATAAAATGTAGCTGCAAACAATAGAAGGAAAATTCCCATAACAACTCTAAGACTTAGAGTTGTTATGGGAATTTAACATCTAGCTAACTGCCTGTTGATAACTGCCATGTCATATCAAAATATCACCTTTTTTGTCCGTGTGATGATATAATACAATTTATGTTAGTCCCTGTGCTAGACAAGGGAATACAAAACAATAGGACAGGACACTTGGGAGTAAACTAAAGTTAATAAAATCTCAGATGGCTGCCCCTATTCCCTTGCAGTTAGGTTGCAAGAGGCAGAATAAGGAACAGATGAACCACAGTGACTCATCAGAATTATAGTAATTAGTAGAGATGTGCATTGTTTAAGGTTTTTGGGTCAGGCTTTGGTTCAGGCGCCTCATGAAAAATGTTGATTTCCTGCGGCTCGTTTTTTTTTTTTTTGTGTGATTTTTGACGAAAAAACCCCCACACCAACCCTTCAAATTTACTTAATTACAAACCTCCCCTCCCACCATCCCAATCCCCCCCCCCCCCAAGAGTTACGGAAAGCCCTGGTGGTCCAGCGGGATCCCGGGAGCAATCTCTCCTTCTCAGGCTGTCGGCTGCCACAAATCAAAATGGTGCCAGTGGCCCTTTGCCCTTACCATGTGACAGGGGCTACCAGTGCCATTGGTCAGCCCCTGTCACATGGAAGGAGCAATGGATGGCCCGTGCCATTTTCTAAGATGGCGCTGGCTGTCCATTGTTCCTACCATGTGACAGGGGCCGACCAATGGCACCAGTATCCCCTGTCACATGGTAAGGGCAAAGGGCCACTGGCACCATTTTGATTCCTGGCAGGCCCGATGGCCCGAGAGCCTGTTTCGGGATTCGGACCCCCCGAACCAGGACGAATTAGGCAATTTTGTTGAAATTGCCTAATTCGTAATAAACAAATGCACATCCCTAGTAATTGGCTGTCAGCTGCTTAAAAGAGGAGTGGTTCATACAGTAAAGGAGGTCATGGGAGTTGGAAGAACAGAAGCAGCAGAGCACCAGAACACATGAGAGTCTTTCCTAGCTAAATCATGGCAGAAGCCTCTGAGAGAGAGGAACAAGAAACAGCTTTATAGCAGTTACAACACTAAAGTTAAGTCCTCTTCCTTTTGAAAAGCAGTTAGGGATTGGAACCTATTAGTTATTGGGTTAGAGAAGGGGTTCAGTAGGCAATGGTCCCTGTGAGTCATCTGTGTGCAGGAAGAGGAGAAATTGTGTGGGACTGAAGTGTTTGTTGCATTTTGTATTTTTATTTTAACTGAAAAACTGCTACAAGTATGAGGGCTAGAGTTTTAAGTGATTGTAGCTCACAAAGCTTTTGGGGTTAAAGAAAGCTGATTCCCTAATTAAATGAGATTTGTTGCTCTTTTTCTTAAAAATTAACTACTGTCTTAATTGAAAGAAGTTGGAGTAGCCAGCTGTTTTGCCGTTTATGTTTTTTTCCCCCTAAAGTAGTGTTTTTACCCCTAAAGCCTGTTCATTAAAATGCAGTGGTCCTGTTTAATGAGTAACTGATATGTGATTGAGAGGAAATACATTAAGGAAACTTATGAGACTTGAAGTTATTCAAACAGTAGTTAGTTTGTTGTACATTCCAAGTCAAACACTGAAAACATTTATGTGTTTAGAAAAATGATTGAGTAAATGTATGGGGAATTGAACTGGTGCTAACTAGATGGTTTTGTTTTTTTTTTTATTATGAACAATAAAAATTGTTATGAATTGCATCTCAGCTGCGATGGGGGTTATGAAGAAATTAAAAAACAAACTTGGGAGGTACATAAGGAAATTTGATTTAAGGTGCTTCTTTTGGGTGTTGGTTTGTAACTGTAACAAACCCAAGGTGAACCATGATGGTGAAAGGTAAAATCTCAGACACTGAGGGTAGTTTAATAGAAGTCCTAGACCAGGAACACCTGTTTCATTGAATGGATAGAGAGGAAAACGGCAGGTTTAAAGCATAGGGTCTCAAATGAGAGCTGTTTGTACTAGGAGAGCTGCTTATAATAGTGTCTTAAGCTCAGAATTATAGAGAGAAGGGCTGGGCATGGGTCAAGGAGAGGTGGTGAGCCCTGATCTGAAGCTTTGATAAGCAGTTGACTAGTACTACTATTAGTGCTGGCAAAAGCTACCCTCCACTTGAACCAGGACTCCTGAACAGTCCATCAGACAGACTGTAACACATCCTTGCACCTGGAGCCACATCACAGTCTCTTAGTCTTTACCCCACATGACCAAAGCCATTAAGAGTGGAAACAATTTCAGGAAAAATGACATTTTTTGACAATCCCCAACTCATGCCATTATTCTGGTCATTCCCATGCACATAAGTCTTCTTTACAATAAAAATCAAACCCTACACTACCAATGGTATCTAAGATGAGCTCTGGCTAGATACTGGGACTGCTTGTAGCAAAGAAAGGCCATTAAAATCAGATAAATATGTAAGTCAATGAATTAAAATTATTTGAGCTAGATTTTTTTCTTCCTGTGCAGCAGCATTAAAGGAAAAGCAGGTCTAATTCAAAATTGTTGCTTCCTTTGCTCAAAAAAGCTGACGTTAAAACCCATTAAGGACAGTTAATAGCACTGTGCAATTCCTTTTGAATGTTAGCAATGCCAAATGGAGGTAAAGGAATGTTGCATTGAAAAACAAAATAAATTTATTACCTGTATTTATAGTGAATATTCAATGGCTTTTGATGTCTCCAGGGAGGACATTGTGAAACAATTGGTTTGCAAGATTACAGTGACATTTAGTGGATGTTACTAGTCAGGGGGAGATATTTGTGTTTCATAGAAGGTTAGTTGTTTTAAATTCTAAATTTGATTCAAAAGGGCCAATTGTAGTTCTTTGCATCAGAATTTAGGTTGGCAATATCTGTGTGTAGCCAATGAAAATCAGGAGATTAATTGCTAATTAACCTTTTCAATTAGGTATAAAAGTTAATGCTTCCTGTGTTTAAGGTCAGAGGCAGAGAGATGGAAAGGTAGAGGGCATAGCAATGAGGTGAGGTTTATTTGCCAGCCTCTTGGCTTCTATAATAAAGAAAGGGGCAGTTTCAGGTGGCAGTTGGCTGGAAGTTTTCCTTGTAGCCATTTTCTGGACAAAAGTACTTATTCAGCAGTATTGAAACAGATAGTTGTTATTTTGTAGTGCGGGAAATAAATGTGAGTTTTAGATTTCTTGATTTTTGTTTAATTTTTAGCTAGAAGAAAAGATTTTAGGTAGATTAAAGAGGGAATTACTATTTTTCTTTTGTGTAAAAGTTAGGGCATTTTACTTATGAGAAGTTGTTCCTGGATCCATGCAGTGTGCTTCCCAAGCAACAACTGCTCCATTACTCATCAGACGGCAAAGAATTTCCTTGAAAAGAATTCAAAGGATTCAAATCTGCTTCTCTTTTTTGAAGGAGTTAATAAACATGTGGATAAAGGTGAACCGGTAGATATAGTATACTTGGATTTTCAGAAGGCGTTTAACAAAGTTCCTCATGAGAGGCTTCTAGGAAAAGTAAAAAGTCATGGGATAGGTGGCGATGTCCTTTCGTGGATTGAAAACTGGCTAAAAGACAGGAAACCGAGAGTAGGATTAAATGGGCAATTTTCTCAGTGGAAGGGAGTGGACAGTGGAGTGCCTCAGGGATCTGTATTGGGACCCTTACTTTTCAATATATTTATAAATGATCTGGAAAGAAATACAACGAGTGAGATAATCAAATGTGCAGATGACACAAAATTGTTCAGAGTAGTTAAATCACAAGCAGATTGTGATAAATTGCAGGAAGACCTTGTGAGACTGGAAAATTGGGCATCCAAATGGCAGATGAAATTTAATGTGGATAAGTGCAAGGTGATGCATATAGGGAAAAATAACCCATGCTATAATTACACAATGTTGGGTTCCATATTAGGTGCTACAACCCAATAAAGAGATCTAGGTGTCATAGTGGATAACACATTGAAATTGTCAGTACAGTGTGCTGCGGCAGTCAAAAAAGCAAACAGAATGTTGGGAATTATTAGAAAGGGAATGGTGAATAAAACGGAAAATGTCATAATGCCTCTGTATCGCTCCATGGTGAGACCGCACCTTGAATACTGTGTACAATTCTGGTCGCCGCATCTCAAAAAAGATATAATTGCGATGGAGAAGGTACAGAGAAGTGCGACCAAAATGATAAGGGGAATAGAACAGCTCCCCTATGAGGAATGACTAAAGAGGTTAGGACTTTTCAACTTGGAGAAGAGACGACTGAGAGGTGATATGATAGTGGTGTTTAAAATTATGAGAGGGCTAGAACGGGTAGATGTGAATCGGTTATTTACTCTTTCGGATAGTAGAAAGACTAGGGGGCACTCCATGAAGTTAGCATGGGGCACATTTAAAACTAATCGGAGAAAGTTCTTTTTTACTCAACGCACAATTAAACTCTGGAATTTGTTGCCAGAGGATGTGGTTAGTGCAGTTAGTATAGCTGTGTTTAAAAAAGGATTGGATAAGTTCTTGGAGGAGAAGTCCATTACCTGCTATTAAGTTCACTTAGAGAATAGCCACTGCCATTAGCAATGGTAACATGCAATAGACTTAGTTTTTGGGTACTTGCCAGTTTCTTATGGCCTGGATTGGCCACTGTTGGAGACAGGATGCTGGGCTTGATGAACCCTTGGTCTGACCCAGTATGGCATTTTCTTAAGTTCTTATATTCTTAAAGATCATGTAAGATTTAACTGAGAACATATACTATTATTATAGCCTGCTGGGAATTTAGAAATATTTTGCAAATAAACTGAACTGAGATTTAAGCAATATTAGTGATTTTATTTTATAAGTTACAAAACTGATTTTACTAATTTTCTAATATTACTACATTTTTTACTGTTACTATAATGCCATGTATCTCTATATGCTATAAAGTATAAGAATCCTAATGCATTATGTAAGTGTGCATGCACTGATTTTACAAGCAAAACTTGAACTAGAAATACATTGTGTGAGGTCAATATTCATAAGCTATTTAGATGGGTAGCTTGTAAGTTATCCATCTAAATGCAAGCTTGGCCATAATCAGCCACTTATCTGAATAAAACAGAGGTGTTCCAGGGATATTTCTGGGAAAGGTTTTGTTATTCAGCTTTCTTAGCTGATTTTGAACTATATCTGGTTAAGTTATTTGAATAAATTTAGACCTGCTTCAGAGCAGGCCTAAGATTATCCAGCCTTGTGTGCAGCCAGATACATGGGGTCTGATCTGACTGATGGATCCTGAAATCTTGAGATTCCTGGCCTGGCTAGAGATTGAGATGGATGGCCTGGTAATGGGTGGCAAGGAAGCATGTTGTATTGGACCATGGGTTCTGTGAGGAGTTATGCCTGAAAAGATACTTGGTGATGGCGCCTGGATTTAACACAGGCCTCACTGGAGGAGACCTGAGTGAGGCGTGAAAGAGTAGAGGGCCTGAATGGAAGAGCAGTGATAGTGCTGCGTTGGGCTGGGGGCTGTGCAAGCCACAAATCTGTGCAGCTGTGGGACCTTGGGGAGCTCTCCGTGGTGATTCTGAGGCAGGCCAGGAGGGGCAGAGTTGGTGGCAGAGGGCAGCGATAAAACATGTAGTCTGCAGCTATTTATGGTCTCATGGGAATGAGGCCATAAATAGTGGCAGAAGCCATGGGGAAGCTGACACTGCATCGTAAAGGAATTTCCAGGTGTTGGAAAAGCATCTGGTGTGCTGTCAGTGAGCAGGCCATGATCATGTCGTCAATGATGATATCAGCAGGCCACAATGTAGTGGGCCTAAGCCTAATTTTAAAAGTTAAAGGCTAAAAAACAATAAAATTATAATTTGAAATTGACTCGATTCAGGTCGGAGGGTTTTAAAGATGCTCCATACAAATTTTGTGCCATCAGAAAGCACTTTGGTGAACCTGGCAGCAATAACTTCTCAAACCTAAACTGATTACTTAACCTAAATTGATATTGGAGGACATGTCACTTTTGGTGCCACATTAACATAGTCTGGATTTGTTTGCATACTTTAATCCTTTTGATGATGTCCACCCACTAGTTTCATTAGATATTATTAGAAAATCCTAATTTAGAAGGCCAAAATAGGCTGAGTTGCTTCCCTCATTAACTTTAATGTGAAACAAAAACAAATGAAACAAAAATTGTTTTTCAGTTGTAATTAATGAAATGAATTTAGGTGCCCTATGAAATGAATGAATAAACTGAATGAAAAATTTTCTTCTGGTTATCCCTACCCTCCAGCATGTGTCTCATGGAGACACTTTGGTGGGAAAGGCAATACTGTGTAGCTCGGACATTGTGTCGATTGTGGACTGATGTACCAGTGCAGCCCAGGAGGTGAATCACATTTGAGTACTGTGTGGGAGACAGTGAGGCCATGGGGATGACAACACTCATAGTACAGAAGCTAAAGATGTAATTTTATGTGAAGTAATTTGTATACAACTAGAATGTTAATGCAGTCTTCATGGTGATCTTCTAAACACAGCATTCTGTGTACATTTTACCTACTTGTAGGAGAAGTAGGCCAGGACAGATGCTCACAGAATGCTGTGTTTAGAAGATCATCATGAAGATTGCATTAGGGATGTGCAGAGGGATGCCATATGTTGCATTCGGGATTTGTATTCATCGGGGGCAGATACATTGCATTCGGCAACGGGGCCCCCGATACATTTATAATTTATTCTTATTCATTTCCCGGCTAAAATTAAATTAACTACAACCCCTCCCTCCTGACCCCCCCAAGACTTATCAAAACTCCCTAGTGGTCCAGCAGGGGGTCCGGGAGCCATCTCCTGCACTCACACCCTCGGCTGCCGGTATTCAAAATGGCGCCGATAGCCTTTGACCTACTATGTCACAGGGGCTTCCGGTGCCATTGGTCAGCCCCTGTCACATGGTAGGAGCAATGAATGGCCGGTGCCATCTTGTGCTCCTACCATGTGACAGGGACTGACCAAATTCACTGGTAGCCCCTGTGACATAGTACGGGCAAAGGCTATCGGCGCCATTTTGATTACTGGCAGCCGACGGCCTGAGTGCAGGAGATCACTTCTGGACCCCCTCTGGACCACCAGGGACTTTTGGCAAGTCTTGGGGGACCTTCCTGACCCCCACAAGACTTGCCAAAAGTCCAGCGGGGATCCGGGAGCGACCTCCTTCACTCGGGCCATCGGCTGCCAGTATTCAAAATGGCGCTGATAGCCTTTGTCCTCACTATGTCACAGGGGCCGACCGTCCCCCAAGACTTTCCAAACAGACGCTGAGTTTACTGGTGTCGGTCTTCATAACTCGGCGGTCTGCCGAGTTGTTTGTTTATTTTTTTTTAACTTTAAAAAAGAAGTACAGAAAAGCAGTTTTTTCTGCTTTTCTGTACTTCAACGCTGCTCCAGGCAGGCGTTGAAATCTGAGCGATAAATGTGCATCTAAGACGCATATTTATCTTTTTGATTTGGAGTGAATGAGTAATAGGCTGCATTTGCATGTGATGAGCGCTATCTCATTTACTCCGCGTTGGACATGCGTTAAATAGGCACTAATCCTTCAACTGCATTAAGGGGTGGATTAGAGCCTATTTATTCCATGTGCAACTGCGAGTTAACAGTGTGCTAGGCTGAGCACACTTTATTGCATCAGCCCCAAAGTTAGCTGGATGTTTATCTGGCTAGCTTTATGACTGTTCTGCAGCATGACCAGAGTAAGCTAAATAAGATATCCAGCTAACTCTGAATACTGTAGTTAGCCTTCTCAGGCTAATCTAACTCCCTCCAGAAACACCCCCAAAATGCTTATAAGTTAACCAGCTAAGGCCTGGATTCACTATTCTCGCAGAGAATAGTGAATTTCGTGGTACCGGGGGCGGGGGTGGTGGTGAAGCGGGGGGCGGGCCTGTGAAAGCTGGCAGCGATTGCACCAGCCTATCACTGCCGACTTTCGTACCCAATAGCACCACCTTGAAAGGTAGCACTATTGGGCGTGCTACTGGCTGTGATATGGATTCTTACCTTTCGCCGTCAGCGAAGTCATCGCGGATTCTGCCCTGACGCCGCCCCGACTCCTCCCCTTCCGGTGCAGACTCCACCCCGATCTAGGTATTGCACGTGAAAAGGTACTTCCTGGTCCCTACCAGGGAGCCGTTCTCCACTGCTCCAGGATAAGGGTCCACCTCCAAGCGCAACAATAGCCGTAATTGGTAGGGATGTACATTGTTTAATTTGTTTTTGGTTTTCAGTGTGCATTAAAAAGAAAATGAGTGTATACTATAGGAAAATAATGTGCACTAAATCAAAAACAGAGCATACTAAATCAAAATAAGAATTAAACAAAAAAATGAAAAAGAAATCCAAAAAACAAAATGAACACAGAAAGCACTAATTTTCTGGCTGTACATCCTTACTAACAAGGCAATTTATTCCCTCTATCTTCTGATTTATAATATATATCTTTTAGCAGTCTTTGTTAGCCATGTTACCTGATTCGAAATATGTACATAATTAAGACCTTTCAGGTATCTGAAGATCTATATCCTTTCTCTCCTGTACCTTCTCTTTTCCAGGATATACAAATTTAGATCCTTAAGACTTTCCTCATACGTCTTCCGATACAGACCACCAAACCATTTTGGTCACCCTTCTCTTGACCACCTCCATCCTGTCCATATCTCAGTATGGTACAATGTACTGAGGGTAAATTATACTACAAGTTCTCTCTCTAAATCGATATATGAACAGTAAGAGAACTCAAAAATCTATCAACATTCAATTTCAACAAAATGTTTGTTTATTCATAGAAATATATGTAAAAGCAATCCTATCTAAACAATAAATGCTCTCTAGCACAATCATTCATCCATACCTCAATCATTCGACCCATATATAAAAACATTATATCATAATGTGATGCACCATCCCCAGGTTATAATTTCAATTCTGCTAACAATATAAAGTGTCTCATGCAATCTAATATGGTCTAAATTTATATATGTATTTATTAGAACCCCGCCAACATATTCGGTTCTTCAAAATCTTGTCTACTCATGTTCCAACAGTAAACACTTTTCCATTTCGATCATCTTTATTGCTGTGATGATCGAAATGGAAAAGTGTTTACTGTTGGATCATATCTCAGTATGGGCAGGATCTAAATATGTATATCCTGGAAGAAATGAGGTGCAGAGGAGTTATGATACAGACCTTCAGATACCTGAAAGGTCTTAATGATGTGCAAACTTCAGACCTTTTCCATTTAAAATGATATTGTAGAAGCTCTATGTGGGGACAGCAGAGAACCGACATCAGGATTTTTTTTTCTTCATGGAGAAGATGGTGGAATGCCCTTCTGGAAGAAGTGGTGAGAATGAAAACAATTAATTCAAAAGAGCATGGGATAAACACTGTGGAACCCTAAAGACTAGAGGTTGGAAATGAAGGAAAGGATGCATGGGGTTAACCTGCATGAAGCGGAAGTTACTATCCTTAACAGAAGGCATGGTGATTACTAACCTTAACAAATAGCCTTGATGCTTGTGATGCAACTGCAAAATCACTCTCTGGTTTGACAGTAGGGGAAAATGGGGAATTGGATTTAAAAGCCAGCCAACGCTGGGCCCCAACTTTTACAGTAAAGGGTATTGATATGCAGACATTAGGAATAAGCACAGGACTGTTTCTACAGCCAATTCCAAAAGCAAATTTTGCTCAAGAAGCTTTCACCCATAAAAATGTTGCTAGCAGTAATTTTGTGTTAGATTTATCAGTTACTTGATTTTGATTGTAAATATTGCTACTCTTAACAAAATGCATGAGGGTAACCTGCACAGAGCGGCAGTTACTACTCTTAAAAGAATCATGGAGGTAACCTGCACAGAGCGATAATTACTACTATAAGAAACTTGCTGCCCAGACTGGATGGACCATTTGGTCTTTTTCTGTCATCATTAATGTGTTACTATATATTAACTTAATTCTCTGATTTAATATTTTGTCTTATATTCTGTCTGGAATTTGTTCATTGAGATCCATGATGTTCTATAATCTCTGATGCTCACTTTACTTTTGTGTTACACTTGTGAATGATAAGACAATATTACTTTGGTTTGTGATCAAATTTCCTTTCGGTTACAATGTGTCAAAACCATATTGTGAATTATGAAAATGATTTCACAAGGTTAATTAATATATTTCAAAGACATAACAAAACTGGAGATAAGCACAATGAATCCACAAAAGGACAATGAAAAAAAAAAAGAACTATTCTTCAATAAAACTAAAGATTCTAATTATGGTATAAATCTCTTGTTTTTCTGAGAGTAGTATTACTAGGAATTATACACATATAGAAAAAAACTGATGTATATAATATAAAGCTTGCAAGAAGTATAGGCATTTATCCTGAGAAGTCTAGAATATCTAGTTCTTTTATATTTAGGTGATGTCATTTTTCTCTTTATATTAAAAAAAAAACAGGATGTATACTAGACACAGAAGAGGTGCTCAGTACTGATGATTGCATGACATTTATTGTTGCACAGAATATAAATGTACAATTATGACCGCTTTTTCTGTAATGCTTGTTGTTTCTAGCACCTTACAACAAAGTAACATGCAGCCTATGTATGTCTCTTTTATAAATGTGGCTTAACAAAAGAGCTTTCCCAGTGAGCTTACAAGAAAATTTAAGAAAATGAAAATGTAATCTGATTCCTTGCCAAAATGTATCTAGAATACACTTCAAGAAGCCATAGAAATCTAGTGCTTACTTAGAGGATGATTTTCAAAATAATTTATGAGGGTGAAAAGCATTTTACTCACATTAACAGAGTGCCTGGAAATCTCTTTCCCTTAATGTGGCTAAAAGTCTACAAATTGATCCATAGCACTTGCACTTTTAGCTACTATATATATACACGGTATATATATATATAAGTGTTATATGCACCCAGCATTTTTTATGTGCATACTATTATACTTACACACAGAAAACCTAACTTTTAAACATATCCATGCAGCCCCATAAACATGCATATAGGAGAAATTTGAGCAAGTAGTTTAAAACGTGCATAGAACCAACTGTGCAAATACACGTATCTCTGCCCTCCCCCCCCCAAAAAAAAGTACATGTAGTATTATGCTCATATATTTAGCAGTAATGTATGTGCAAACATTTGCAGAGATAACTCTTTCCCATTCCACTGGAATGGGCATATCTTCAAAATGGCAGCCTGAGCAAAGAAGCCTAATTTCAGGAGTGGAGACATAAGGAGACTTGCCCTCCTGGTCATCAAGTAGGATGGTGAACCCTTCACACTTATATGGTCTAGAGAAACCTCTGGAGGATGTAGCAGGTGAGGCTGGACTTTGTAGGATTTTCAATGGCCAGCATCTTATCGCAAGAGGGTAGGAGCCTATGGGTGGAGTAGATGAATAAGGGATCTAGGTCTAATTAGACAACAGATGTGAATAAGGGACAGCAGTCCCTACCACCTAATTATAGGAATGATGTTGGTATATATACATGGCTTGTATTCTCTATATTAAGGGAAGTGTAAATTTGATAGCCTTTATGTAAGCAAAGGGGGTAAAAATGGTATATAATATAAAAGGTAACCAGGGAGGGAAAAGTGGTAAAGCAGAAAAGGCTAGAAAGCAGTGGCTTAATCCTACCCATGACACAAAGCAAGAGCTAAGAAGTGTCATATAGCAGTTGCAGAGATGACAAGGGTGGTCTGTCCCAGTGAGTGAGATTTACCACCCCAATGAATGAGATTGTAAGCCAAATATTGAAAATTTTCAGGTAGTGTGTCTGGAGTATAAATTCTCTCTTGGACTCTCCTTGGGTTGCTACCTGTACCATGCAAGGCAGATGACATTTTCCTTATAATGAACAGTAAACACAGTCAAACTCTTCAATGCTCAGCTATCCCAGTTCTCAGTTTCCTGCTCTCGCTGTTTCCTCTCTCTGCTTGTATATGGCTCCAGGAACTGCTATGCTCTCCTCTTTTTCGCCATATGCACTTTTGCATGTGGCTCTGGACCAAGGCCAGTGCCAGCGTGTTAGATAAACCTTACAGCCTTGCACCCTCCCTTCCATGGCCCTTTCCATACACAATTAAAATTATTAGGGATGTGAATCGTTTTTTGACGATTTAAAAAAATCGTCAGATATTTTTTAAATCGTCAAAAATTGTTAGAGTCGCGATACAATAGAAATTCCCCCGATTTATCGTGAAAAATCGTAAATCGGGGGAGGGCGGGAAAACCGGCACACCAAAACAACCCTAAAACCCACCCAATCCTTTAAAACAAATCCCCAACCCTCGCAAACCCCCCCAAAATGTTTTAAATTACCTGGTGGTCCCGGCGCGATCTCCCGCTCTCGGGCCATCGGCGCCATTTCGGCTGCCACTAATATAAATGGCCCAATAAAAAAAACCCCACCCAAACCCCACTCTCCCGACACCCCCAAAAAACTTTTTATACATACCTGGTGGTCCAGGGGGGGCGCGGGGAGCGATCTCCCGTTCCCACGCTATCAGCTGCGCTAAAAAAAAATGGCACCGATGGCCCTTTGCCATTGGCGCCATTTTTGCCCTCACAATGTCACAGGGGCCGACGGCCGGTCCCTGTGACATTGTGAGGGCAAAGGTAGCGCCGGCGCCATTTTGAATACTGGCAATACGGCCGGAGTGCAGGAGGTCGCTCCCGGACCCCCGCTGGACTTTTGGCAAGTCTTGTGGGGGTCAAGAGGCCCCCCCAAGCTGGCCAAAAGTCCCTGGGGGTCCAGCGGGGGTCCAGGAGCGATCTCCTGCACGCGGGCCGTATTGCCAATATTCAAAATGGCGCCGGCGCTATCTTTGCCTTGTCACATGGTAAGGGCAAAGGGCCATCGGCGCCAATTTTTTTAGCGCAGCTGATAGCGTGGGAACGGGAGATCGCTCCCCGCGGCCCCCCTGGACCACCAGGTATGTGTAAATAGTTTTTTGGGGGGGTCAGGAGAGTGGGGGAGGCTAAGGGGGTAATTTTAAAGGGTCGGAGTGGGGGTTTTTTTTATTGGCGCGGGCCTCACTAAAAAAAATTAGTGATGTGAATTGGAATCGGAACCGATTCCAATTCACATCTCGTAACGATCAGATCCCCCCCCCCCCCAGCCGAACCCGATCGTTAAAATGATCGGGCACACGATTCACATCCCTAAAAATTATGCATTTCTAATAGGTGTTACATGAAATTAGACATTCAAAGTGCAGTTGTTCCTTTGTGTGTTGGCTGGTAGGGGAGGCAAGGGTGGAACTTTTTGTTTCATTTTTCATTTCATTTTTGGGGAGCTTTTGCCCATGAATTTCATTTCATGAAATGTTTATTCAATTTCTTTAATTTTAAAACCAATTAAATAAACATTAAAAAAAAGAAAACAAAAGAAATGGGGCCTTCCAGAGCTTCCCGTGCCCCCCACCAATCCCTCCCACCAGAAAAATACAGGTGCTAGGATCCTTCCCAGCCCTAACCTACCTGGTCTTTTGCACTGTTAAAGGGGTTTTTTTTCTGATTTTAATTTGCTGCACATTAGGAATGTGAATCGTTTTTTGACGATTTAAAATATCGTCCGATATATTTTAAATCGTCAAAAATCGTTAAAGGCGATATATAATAGGAATTCCCCCGATTTATCCTCAAAAATCGTAAATCGGGGGAAGGGGGAGGGGAATGGGGAGGGCGGGAAAACCGGCACACTAAAACAACCCTAAAACCCACCCCGACCCTTTAAAATAAATCCCCCACCCTCCCGAACCCCCCCAAAATGTCTTAAATTACCTGGGGTCCAGTGGGGGGGGGGTGTCCCGATGTGATGTTCCACTCTCGGGCCACGGGTTGATAGAAATGGCGCCGGCGCTACCTTTGCCCTGTCATATGACAGGGCAAAGGTTCCTGTCCCCCGACGTCACGAGCATAGGAGATCGCTCCCGGACCCCCGCTGGACCCCCAGGGACTTTTGACCAGCTTGGGGGGAGACTCCTGACCCCCACAAGACTTGCCAAAAGTCCAGAAGGGGTCCGGGAACGACCTCCTGCACTCGAATCGTGTTGCCGTAATGCAAAATGGCGCCAGCCGTATGTCCGTATGGCCGGCACAATTTTGCATTACGGCAACACGATTCGAGTCGGGGGACAGGAACCAAAATGGCGCCGGCGCTACCTTTGCCCTGTCAGGGCAAAGGTAGCACCGGCGCCATTTCTATCAACACACCCGTGGCCCGAGAGTGGAAGATCACACCGGGACCCCCCCACTGGACACCAGGTAATTTAAGACATTTTGGGGGGTTCGGGAGGGTGGGGGATTTATTTTAAAGGGTCGGGGTGGGTTTTAGGGTTGTTTTAGTGTGCCGGTTTTCCCGCCCTCCCCCGATTTACGATTTACACGATATTTAAAAAAACAAAACTGCGACGATCCGATTCCTCCCCCCCCCCGCAGCCGAAATCGATCATTAAGACGATCGATCACACGGTTCACATCTCTACTCATTATGACAGAAACAGAAAGGCAGTGTCACTACTTTCTGTGTTTACTAGGAGTAGGGTAGGAGTAGAAAGGAATGGAGATTGAAGAAGTGCCAGTAATTTTTCTGTCTCTGATGCAGCAGTGCAGTGAGCTTATGTAACAATTGTTGTGTGTGCAAAAGGACTCAGTCAGCAATGCACACACACACACACACACACACACACACATATTCACTACATATTTGTGTGTATGACAGACATTTTTGCACACACTAGAGTGATACTGAGATTAATGCTACAGCATTAATAAATTATATTGTGATATCCAAATTACCAGTAGGCACTTCAAATTCCATCATGCCACTGTGAAGAAAGGACAGAGGAGGGAATGGCAAGAGCACAGGACTAGGTTTTGTTGCAGAGCTAGTCCAGTTTATTCACAAGCAGTACTAGCTGTATCAAGAAAAAAGGGAGTCCTGTACTTGAATTTAAAAGTGACTTCATTAAGCACAAAATGCCAGCAATGAATGTCACTTGACCCAGAAGAAATAAAAATAGAAGAACATGTGCCAATGCCACCTGTTACTCTTCCTCTTTAGAGCAGTGGATAAAGGCAGGAGCACCATCTGAGGCAGGCATTAGCAGGGCAGGGACATGGATAGAGTAACAGAAGTGTAACACCCAAATCTAGCAGTGCACTTCTGTCTGGTTACTGCCTCTGAGGCAAAGGGGGCACAATTTTCATCAATGGATTCTGAGAAAGAATCTTGTCAGGGATTCCCTGAATCAGAAATTAAAGAGCTAGTTTAGTCAGTAGTGTCTCAGCTTCCAATGTGGTGATGATACTGGTGATGTTGAGAGCAACCCCCAGGAAGAACAGGCAGTACAGGTAGAGAGTGTGAGTGATGCCCCTGGCTTTTTTCTTTACAGTCCATTCTCTATTGTAACTCTAGTGCCAGCAGAAGCACCCATGGACACAGAAAATAGATTGTGCAAGACATCCCTAGTCTGGAATCACTTTAAAGTGATTTATAGGGATGTGAATCGTGTCCTCGATCGTCTTAACGATCGATTTTGGCTGGGAGGGGGAGGGAATCGTATTGTTGCCGTTTGGGGGGGTAAAATATCGTGAAAAATCGTTAAAAATCGTTAAAAATCGAAAAATCGAAAAATCGAAAAATCGAAAAACCGGCACACTAAAACCCCCTAAAACCCACCCCCGACCCTTTAAATTAAATCCCCCACCCTCCCGAACCCCCCCCCCAAATAACTTAAATAACCTGCGGGTCCAGCGGCGGTCCGGAACGGCAGCGGTCCGGAACGGGCTCCTGCTCCTGCATCTTGTCGTCTTCAGCCGGCGCCATTTTCCAAATGGCGCCGAAAAATGGCGGCGGCCATAGACGAAAAAGATTGGACGGCAGGAGGTCCTTCCGGACCCCCGCTGGACTTTTGGCAAGTCTCGTGGGGGTCAGGAGGCCCCCCACAAGCTGGCCAAAAGTTCCTGGAGGTCCAGCGGGGGTCAGGGAGCGATTTCCCGCCGCAAATCGTTTTCGTACGGAAAATGGCGCCGGCAGGAGATCGACTGCAGGAGGTCGTTCAGCGAGGGTTCCGGCGCCTCGCTGAACGACCTCCTGCAGTCGATCTCCTGCCGGCGCCATTTTCCGTACAAAAAACGATTCGCGGCGGGAAATCACTCCCTGACCCCCGCTGGACCTCCAGGAACTTTTGGCCAGCTTGTGGGGGGCCTCCTGACCCCCACGAGACTTGCCAAAAGTCCAGCGGGGGTCCGGAAGGACCTCCTGCCGTCCAATCTTTTTCGTCTATGGCCGCCGCCATTTTTCGGCGCCATTTTGGAAAATGGCGCCGGCTGAAGACGACAAGATGCAGGAGCAGGAGCCCGTTCCAGACCGCTGCCGTTCCGGACCGCCGCTGGACCCGCAGGTTATTTAAGTTATTTGGGGGGGGGTTCGGGAGGGTGGGGGATTTAATTTAAAGGTCGGGGGTGGGTTTTAGGGGGTTTTAATGTGCCGGCTCACGATTCTAACGATTTATAACGATAAATCGTTAGAATCTGTATTGTATTGTGTTCCATAACGGTTTAAGACGATATTAAAATTATCGGACGATAATTTTAATCGTCCTAAAACGATTCACATCCCTAGTGATTTACTCAATGCATTCATTGCAGTAAAGCCATCAGTCAAAGGAAGATACTAGGGTATATAAAAAAGTATGATATGCAACATCACCTGCAGAAGTATCATCCACTAAAATTGGCATTAAGGGAGGGTATCAATACTAGCAGGAGACCTCCACTGCCATATAAAAAACAAGGCAGAGGAAAGGGGTTGAAAAGGAGAAGGCTCTTCCCCAAACTGTTGCGTCCATCAGTCTCAGATGGCTTCGACTTCTGTGCCTCACCTTTCTTCCTTCTCTCTCCTCAAGCCTTGGGAAGATGGCTGCTGCCGCGTCTTCATGCCGCTCTCTCTGGTGTCCCCGGATCAGCAATGGCAATGGTGTTCACCATGATTTTCCTGAGGGTCCCCCAAGACTTGCCAAAAGTCCCTGGTGGTCCAGCGGGGGTCCGGGAGCGACCTCCTTCACTCGGGCTGACGGCTGCCAGTATTCAAAATGGCGCCGATAGCCTTTGCCCTTACTATGTCACAGGGGTTACCGGTGCCATTGGTCAGCTCCTGTCACATGGTAGGAGCACAAGATGGCGCTGGCCGTCCATTGCTCCATTGTAACTGCTTTTTCTGCACTATTGTTCAAATTGTAAAGTTTTATTATTGTTACACCCCTGTTTCTTGTGAACCAGCATGATGGGACTATCGTCCTGAATGTTGGTATATAAAAAAACTTAAATAAATAAATAAATAAATAAGTCCTGATGCACCTGTTAGAGATGTGCAGGAAAAAAAGTGAGGTATTTCCATTGAATCATAAAAAGATGGGGGGGGGGGGGGTAGCTTTTATGTGACAAACGGGAAGAATTTGGGATGTCTAATAAGATTCTGATTCAAAATATTGGCACTCACTGGAATTCCACCTATCTGATGTTGCAGAGGTTAGTGGAACTGCAGACACCCTTTTAACATCTGCTCTGGAAACAGAGATAGGTGTGGATCACCCCCAGGGGCATAGCTCATAGAAAACCTGAAACCCTTCAAGGATGCCACAGAGGATCTAAGTTCCAGAACCACCATGCTCCCAGGATAATCCCTATAGTAAATATTCTGAAGGAAAAATTAGAGGTTTTCTATGATCTATAGGGAATGGGGAGAGAAATGTTGCAGTTTCTGGACTCCTTGCAGGTGCAAGTGAAAAACTCTGACACAAATCAATATACACTTGCTTGGCACACTTTGAGATCTATAAGTGAAAAGGAGTCTTGCCCTTTAATGCCAGTATTTCATAGATATGAAAGAGATACTGACTGCTAACTTGTGTGAACAGGTGAGCTAGATGCAGAGGAAC
Source organism: Rhinatrema bivittatum (assembly GCF_901001135.1). NCBI lineage: Eukaryota > Metazoa > Chordata > Amphibia > Gymnophiona > Rhinatrematidae > Rhinatrema > Rhinatrema bivittatum. The sequence goes on along the minus strand of NC_042620.1, from coordinate 155,561,401 downwards.
AGTGGGGATGTAGCATAGGAAAGAATGGCAACCCCAGAGAGTACTGCAAGCATGAGCAATACCCTGTCAACTATCACTTCCTCCCCCACCTAAAAGGCCAATGTCATGTTACCCATACAGAACAATCTCCCCTGACAGACAATAGCCCCATCACCTCAAAGGAGACCCTATCAGAAATTTCTCTGACATGCTATCTCACACAGGTGATTGAGGAGCTGGACACAGATCCACTGGCATATAACGCACACAACTGTGCAATCTGGCCTATTCTAACCAACGTGGCTCCGCATTATCTTACCTATCTAGCAATCAGCATGCACAGTGAACATATCTTCTCAATAGTGCGGGATATCGTGAGCCCTAATCCATCATAAGTGTTACCAGACTTGACTGAAAAGTTGTTTTTGTTTTTTTTAATCAATTTGCCTCTACTGGACTTTCCAGAATATCCATGCAGGTAGCAAAATGCCTGAAAGCACATTGGAGGTCTTGCTGCCACATTGTCTAGTTGCTATGCCCCATATTTACCACTTGGGGTTTTACTGCCATTTGGATTAGCTGCCATGTCTATATGTACTACATTGGAGATCTTGCTGCAACTTTGCCCAAATCCCATGTCCCATGTCCCAGATCTACCACCTTGAAGGTCTTACTGTCACTCTACCTAGCTGTTATGTCCCAGATATACCAACTTGGGGGTCTTGCAACAAATTTGCCTGCCATGTCTCAGATGTAAAACCTTGGGGCGGGGGGGGGGGGGTTGCTTTCTTTTTGTTTTCTGATTGGATCCAAACCCAGTTCTTCCACTTTACTTCTTTCATGGTTATACTGGGATGTATTGTCCCCAAAATAAAATAAAATAAAAAAAAGAATAAAAAAATACAAATTTCTCTTCCACTCCATCTCTTCTCCTCATTGTTTTGTTGTTCATCTCTAGGAACCCAGCCTATTTCTCCATTATTTTATGGTTATACTGGGTTGCTTTGTTCCCCACAAATAAAATAAAATACATGAAAAACAAACAAAGTTTCTCCTCCCACTCCATCTCGTTTCTTGTTCTCTATCCTATTTTTTGTTGCATACCTCTAGGATTCCAGCTCATTTTCCCATCCTGCTTCTCTCTTGTTTATACTGGGATGTTTTGTTCTCAAAAAGAAAAATATATAATTTTCTCCTCCTACCCCAACTCTTTTCTATTTTTAACACAGAAGTAATACAGTAAATGATGGCAGAAGAAAAGAACCAAGTGGTGCATCCAGCCTGCAAAATTATTTTATTTTATTTTACTCCTTACAGTAGTAACTGCTACTCTATGCAAGTTATCCCAATTAACATAGGTTACCCCTTTTCTTCATCTTCTTGCATTTATCACATGACACTCCCCTGTTTTCAGAAAATGATGATCCCAGAAACAGTAATACAGGGACATATCACTGAGAGCTCAGTAAGAATCTAGAAGGGAACAAAATGTTATCAGAAAAACAGAGAGGTCAATTTTCAAAGTTATATAGAATATTGAGCCACTGATCCAGCTAGATTTTAGACATTGCAGAGACATTTCTGGAAGGGGTTTAGTTTTCTGGATAACTAAGCTGAATTTCAGTTATATCTGGCTAAATTATCCAGCCTTGTGGGGCCACACAACTTCAAAAGATATCCAGGTAAGTAGCACTATAAATTAAAAAAAAAAGAAGATGAAGTAGTAAGGGCTTATAGCCCAATTTTTGGCCTTCCTCCACAAACTTTCATATATGCCTTCTAGGGCCATGCAGCCCTTATCCCCAATTCTCTTTTAAATTTCGTAAAAACATTGTGCTTGGGTCAGCTGGTGGTACCCCCTTCCTAGCCCTTTCCCCAGTTCTGTCACTATTGCTATTGTAACATCCTGCTGCTGCCCCTGCCTCTGCCACCACCCCCATAGTCTAAATATGAGTCATGCCACACCCTCAACCCTCCCTATGTCCCTCCGAACCATAGAAACCCCTTCTGGGAGCAGGATATGAACTTACCCGCTCCCTCGCAGATTCTGTCAGAAGCTGCACTGCATGCGTTATCTACACACGGTTTATACTTCCAGTGGTGGAAAAGTAGTTTCTTCTAGGGATGTGCAGAGGAAAAGTTTAAGTTCATATGTCCATATGTCCAAAGGGGGTCCCATTTGCGGTCAATATGGACATAAACAGAATTCAATGAGTTGAGTATATGTCCATATGTGCAAATAAAAATTTAAACCCCTCACCCTCCTTAATCCCCCCCCCAAGACTTACCACAACTCCCTGGTGGTCCAGCGGGGTCAGGACGCCATTTCTGAACAACTTTGCAAGGAGCACGTGACGTCGGCGTCACGTTGGAGTGACGCGGCGTCACGTTGGAGTGACGCGGCGTCACGTTATTCCCCGCGGGTTCGCGCCGGAACGCTCGTTCGGCCCAAAAGGAACTTTTGGCCAGCTTGGGGGGGCCTCCTGACACCCCCAAGCTGGCCAAAAGTTCCTTTTGGGCCGAACGAGGGTGCCGGAGGGAACTCGCGGGGAATCACGTGACGCCGTGTCACTGCGACGTGGCGCCGTCACGTGATTCCCCGCGGGGTCGCTTCCGGGATCCTCATTCGGCCCAAAAGGAACTTTTGGACAGCTTGGGGGGGTCTCCTGACACCCCCAAGCTGGCCAAAAGTTCGTTTTGGGCCGAACGAGGATCCCGGAAGCGACCCCGCGGGGAATCACGTGACGTCGGCGTGACGCAGCGTCACGTGATTCCCCGCGAGTTCCCTCCGGCACCCTCGTTCGGCCCAAAAGGAACTTTTGGCCAGCTTGGGGGGGGCCTCCTGAACCCCCCCAAGCTGGCCAAAAGTTCCTTTTGGCGGCGCAAACCCGCGGGGAATCACGTGACGCTGCATCACTCCGACGTGGCGCCGACGTCACGTGCTCCTCGGAAAGGCTTTCAGAAATGGCGTCCTCACTCCTCGCTGGATCACCAGGGAGTTGTGGTATGTCTTTGGGGGGGGGATTAAGGAAGGTGAGGGGTTTAAATTTTTATTTTGGATCAACAATCGCGATTTCCAACTTATTCAACATAGCTATGTTGAATAAGTTGGAAATCCAATCATTTATGTCTTATCACTTTTTTAAGTTAAAAAAAAAAAAATAAGTAGCGTTTTACATTTATGTTCAATACGAATGCACACCCCTAGTCTCTTCCACTGCTGGAAGTGTAAACTGTGTGTAGTTTTTTCTTCTAGTGCAGCTTCTCACAGAAGCTGTGTTAGAGTGTGCCAGAAGCAGTTAAGTTTCTTATCCCGCTCCTGGCAGGAATTTATATGGCTTGGAAGGATGGGGGAAGGTCTTGGGGTATGTGGCGTGATACATATATAGACTGGGGGGGCAGTTGGAAGGTCCGGTGGCAGCAGTACATTACAATATTATTATTTATTAGGTTTAATATACCACCTGTAAAATCATATTATCTAAGCGGTTTACAATAATAACAATTAAAATACATGAAAACAGGCAAGTTAACAATAGTCAAAAACTATCAAGCAATAAACATATCCAGGGAAGGGGTGGGAGGTACCTCCAGTGGACCTTGTCTCAATAGGGCATATGTAAGTTTGTGTGGGAAGTCAGAAAATCAAGCTGAAGGCCCTTTACTATGTATTCCTTTTATTTTTTATAGTGCTACTTAACTGGACATCTTTTGAAGATATCCAGGCACACAAGGCTAGATAAATAAAAAAAAACTAACCAGTTATTTTCAAGCATAGCCAGTCATGTTTTTAAGCAAGTATATCAAGTGGAATGTTTATCCCGCTGAATATACGGGATAACTTTAGCCTGGTAACGTACACTAACTGGCTTACTAAATATTGGCCTGAGAGAAGATACTTCCATCATTTCTAATTGGGGAAAATAATGCAGGAATAAATGTTTGTCAGAAAAAAAAAACAAATTCTTCAGAAAACGTTGCTGAGTATGCTCCTGTGTATGAACAAAGTAACATGAATATCACACACACAGGGGAAAAGCAGAGAAATCATGCAACATAATGTGCATGTGATATTCCTCAGGGATTCTGTAATTCTGAAATCACAGTAGAGATCTGATACTGAAAAAAGAAAATATACATATACAGAGTAGGGGTATGTAGCAAAAAAAAAAAGTCATATCTTTTTTTTTTTGTTGTTGCTTCATTAATTTTTTCCCATTTTATTTTTCTTTCATTTTGTTTTTAGTGCATACTAACTCAAAATTAGTGCACACTAAAAATGAAATGAAGAAACTGCTGCACATCCCTAATACAGACTATAGCAAAACTCTCAGGAAGAAGGAAGAAATGCAAACACAAGAAAAAGCATGCTGTGAAGAGACCTTTCTGAATTCTTTCTCACTATTCTAAATGTGGGAAAGGTTTCAGTAGAAAGAAAGTACTTATGCAACATCAGAAAATCAACAAAGGGAAGAGGCTATGTTCAGGTACAGAATATGGGAAGAGCTTTCTTATCTCAAAAATTACCAAGAAAGCCACCCTGATATGACACCGTCATCATGTTTTGAATCTGACAGATGTTTCAATTGATAAGCAAATTTCACAAGAAACCCAAAATTGCACCAAGCTGCAAGATTGATTTTAAGTAGGAAATATAATACAAGCTTATGTGACAGAAAAAGATACTGATAATAGGTCATTCTCTTATACTAAATCATTATAGGTCGCAAGGGCAGGAAGAAGACATCTCCCATTTCACTCTGCCTTGCTGCCCTACTCAGACTTTGCATCTTGACGGTCTTGCTGTCACTCTATCTTGCTATTATACCGCAGCCATTAACAGCACTATCACTCTTCCCCTCACCACTACCCTCCTATTAACATCTACATTTCCCCTCCTCCTGGCTCTCAGCCAGCAGAAGAGCTTGCAGTCCAGTCTAGATTTTCCATCCTTCCTTACCAGCAGCAGATGAGGGAAAGAAGCATTGGGGAGAGGGGGAGGAAGAGACAGCCATAGCAAGAGAAGTCAGCAAAGCATCTACTTATGTAGAGAACTTGACTCTTTTCCTCATACTCCTGCTGTTTCTATCTCATCCAGGCCTCATTGGGTGAAGGAATTATCAACACTATCACTTCTAGACCTAGCAGGGGAAGATAAAGCTGTTGTCCCACCAGGCTCAGAAGAGCAGAAGTTGGCAATGTCTCACACTGAATTGAGTGATGGAGAAGAGACCAGCCTTCCATTGGGCCAGGAAAAAGAAAAGGAAGTGAGAACAGTTTCCTGTCGGGCCTGATAAAGTGGAAATCATCTGCCTCCTGCCAAGGCTGATGAGGAGCAAGTAGCTTTCTGCTGTCCCTATGACATACCTTCTGGGTCCTTATAACACACCATTGTGTCTCAGCATAACTGTAGAGAACTTCTCAGACTATTCATACCACTTTTGGTTCCATGTTGACAGAGTCTTAATGCATTGGTATGTCATTACCTTCTAATGATGTCTACCCACCAGATTTGATAGAATTAATGAGAAAACCCCAATTTTGGTGCCCAAAATAGGTTGCAGTGCTTACTCCATTTAGTTTAATAGTAAACAAATAAACAAAATCTTTTTTTATCTGAAACAAATCAGAGAAAAGCAGGTGAACTACAAAATGATTTAACAAATTGAAACAAATATTTTGCCTCTGCACTTACCTAATACATTACCAAACCTACCGCATCATTCTTCAAAATGTGTTATGGCGTTAATGCACATGTTAAGGCGTTTTTGCATGCGTAAAACACCTTAACGCACGTGATAAGCATCATAACGCTTGGTGCAATGCTAATTTTTAAAAGGGGAGGTATTGGAGAGGAGTTGGGGATGGGATTTCTGAAAAAGTGGCCTGGCTTCGCAAAACCATTATGCACAATATCGCACAGTTGTAACACCGAAAATAACTACACCTTTTTCAATTGCGTTAAGCTGTGCAATATCATGCGTTATGCCCATAATGCAATTTGCAAAAATTCTGTTTTGGGCATTTTTAGGCTGGGGAAGGGCCTGAGAAAAGAGAGAAAGAGATGCTGCTTACTATGGTGCCACCTCTGGGGGTGGCACCATAGTAAGCAAACAGACAAACAGAACAGACAAACAGAACAGTACACTCTTGTGAGGATTTGATGTCCTTCGGAGTGAGGAAACTCACACAACGATGACATTTGCACAATGTTCTCTCAACCTAGCTTGATGGACTCGAGATAATTTCACTCACCTCCTCCCCCCCCCAAAAAAAAAAAAGTAGAGTTTATCACACTGTGCAATAAACTTACCATGCATAATACACACCCCTTTTTCTTATCACTGCGTTATTAAGACTTTTTGTTGAATCTAGGGGCTATAATTTTACACCAGCTAATTTACTCATCAAGTGAAATTGGACTAGTCTGTTGTCTGTAGTTTTTGGATGACATGTCCAGGTAAACTGGCAGAGGTTCAGGGTAAAGTGTTAGTGGGTCTTGGTGAACTGGAGAAGGACTGGGTGAACTGGTGGAGGTATCAGCAAATTGGTAAATGTTTTAACAACAATATAAACACATATTTTATACGATACTTACATTGACATTCAGTTCTTTGTGTTCATTCACATAGAGGTGAACTTTAAAAGCCCAGCACATGCATTAATTGGAAGATGCATGAATAGTTGGGCTCACAAGCACTGAATGTATTTTAAAAGCAGCCCAGATATGGGCAAATCTCCCATAGGGCGCATATCTCCAAAGATTTCAAAAGGGGGCAGGGTGTGGGTTTGGGTGGGGAATGGACATTTCAGGGCATGAACAAGAGATGTGTATGTAAATTCTTACACACCCCGGTGTGCACCAAGGTTTCCTGCCATGTAACTTTACTTCTGCTATGGATGACATTTAAGTTTAAAACTAAAGAAAACAAGGCAGATCTGTGCAATTAACTGGGGGGAGTGAAGGCTATTAAACTAAGGAAGTTTGGAGTACCTATCTAATAACTGGGTAAACTGGGGCAAACTGATAAAACTGGGAATGGCATCAGCATGCACTCCTTTTAAAATCCCTGATTTATACAGTAGGAATAAGATTTGCACGCACAAACGTGTCCATGTAAAATTTTGTGTGCACACAAGACTATTTTATAACATGCATGCATATGTTATAAAATGGCCACTTCCCTGAGTGGGCACCAATTTATGTGCACAAATGTGCTACCGGGTTTGAAAATAACCATCTAATTTTCAAAAGAATGCATGTGCTCCCATAAACATGCAAGTAGAGATATGCTACAATTTTAAATACTCTGCTGCATGTAATCTTAGAAACCATTTTTTTCATGTCCTTAAAAGGAGAAAGAGAGAGAGAGAGACAATATGACACTGTGGGGCAGATTTTAAAAGCCCTACGTGCGTAAATCCAGGATGATTTACGCGCGTAGGTGGGTTTCGCGCGCCGTGCCTATTTTCAAAAGGCCTGGCAGCACGCGTAACAGGACGTGCATATGTCCCGGGGCTTAAAAAAGGTGTGGGGCGGGGGGCGGTCCTGGGGCAGGGAGGGACATGCCCAGAGCCTCCAGGCACAGCAGCTATTTGGCGCTGTGTCCGGGATTGCGGGCCAGCCGTCAGCCGGCGCGTGCTACCTACACCTGCCCAGAGGCAGGCACAACTTATACAATAAAGGTTAGGGGGGTTTTAGGTAGGGCTACGGGGCAGGTTAGGTAGGGGAAGGGAGGGGAAGGTGGGGGGGGGGGGTGGAAGTAAAGTTCTCTACGAGGCCGCTCCAATTTCGGAGCGGCCTCAGAGGGAACAGGGAAAGCCATCAGAGCTCCCCTAGGGCTCGGCACATGCAAGGTGCACTAGTGTGACCCCCTTGCATGTACCGACTGTGGATTTTATAATATGCGTGCGGCTGTGTGCGCATGTTATGAAATTGGGCGTACATTTGTGTGCGCCGGGTTGCGTGCACAAATGTATGACCGCACCTATGTCTTAAAATTCGGCCCTGTATCTATCACTATAAGAGGGGCACTTTCAACTCAGGATGGGTTGTAGGGGTGCGGTGTTACACTGGTGCACTACAGACCCTTGCACCATAGCCATTGGGGAAGGAATGAAGAACTTGTACAGGTAAATGTAAATTTGATATTTACTCTCTCAGACAATAGAAGGACTAAGGGGCATTTCATAAGTGTGAAAATAGCTCATTTAAAACAAATCAGAGAAAATTCTTTTTCACTCAACACATAACTAAGTTCTGTAATTCATTGCCAGAGGATGTGGTTATGGGAGTTAGTGTAACTAGGTTTAAAAAAGGTTTAGATAAGGATTTTATGATTCAAATTCACCCTGAACTGAAAGTGCTCCTCTTACAGTGGTAGATATATAATGTCTCTCCCTCGCGCTCTCTCTCTCTCAAAAATCCCTAAAATTTGAGATCTCTAGACTTGATATAAAGTTACACAGATAATACTGATGCGCACCCTGGTCAGCTTTTCTAAAATTTGGAGTTGCGTGTGTAAGTCTTGGCCCTTTCTTTTTTCCACCTCTTTGCTCTTGATGCACACATCACAACTTCTTAAAATTTGCATTGTTCATGCGTGTATGGGGTCATTTTTGTGCAAGCAATGCTTTTAAAATCTACCTGTAAGTTTCACATTTATTCCATGCATAAAATAATAAAATTAGTAGAGAAAGCATGCATTTTCTTGCATTGTAAATATGTGCATACTTATGGAGCATAAATATATACAGGTCAATATTCAAAGCTGGCCTTTTAAGTAACATACCTGGATACAACTTATATGACTAAGTTATGATGTATATTCAGCGGCATGGCAAAACCACTGCATATTTTATATTCTATATTTAACACGACGTCAACATTTACATTTCTCTAAGTTTAAATCAATTCTTAATTTAACTGGAGTCCCAACTTTTTAATATAAAACCTTCCCCCTGTTTCACATATGTTTATCATTGGAATTTAATGGACCTTAATAACACCCCACTGTATACGGGCATTACTGCTCCATTTTTAAACCGCTAAAGGGGTCATCTTTAATCACTGGTCCAGACTCAGTTCTGTTAAAAAGTTGGGACTCCGGTTAAATTAAGAATTGATTTAAATTTAGAGAAATTTAAATGTTGATGTTGTGTTAAATATATAGTACTGGTCTCTTCAATCCAGAGAGGAGTATTATTTGATATTGTTAAAACCACTGCATATACATGTATATGTGCACACTTCACTGCATAAGTTTAGTTCTATTGGCTGTTTAAACTTAGACATAGACGTATATGCCTAACTCTGAATATCGGTAGTTAGGTGTATAAGTTATATGTCTAACCCTCTCCACCCCCGAACTTCAAAATGCACACCCACTTTTTTTGTGTGTAGACTTTAAGGGGCAGATTTTTAAAAAATACGCGAGCGCGAACAAAAGTATGCTGGATTTTATAAGATACACGCGTAGCCGCGCTTAGGGGCGGATTTTCAGAGCCCTGCTCGCGTAAATCCGCCCAAAACCGGGCGGATTTACGCGAGCAGGGCCCTGCGCGCCGGGAAGCCTATTTTACATAGGCCTCCCGGCGCGCGCAGAGCCCCGGGACTCGCGTAAGTCCCGGGGTTCTCGGAGGGGGGCGTGTCGGGGGCGTGTCGGGGGGCGGGGCCCGGTCGTTGCGGCGTTCCGGGGGCGTGTCGGCAGCGTTTTGGGGGCGGGTACGGGGGCGTGGCTACGGCCCGGGGGCGTGGCCGCGCCCTCCGTACCCGCCCCCAGGTCGCGGCCCGGCGCGCAGCAGGCCCGCTGGCGCGCGGGGATTTACGTCTCCCTCCGGGAGGCGTAAATCCCCCGACAAAGGTAAGGGGGGGGTGTAGACAGGGCCGGGTGGGTGGGTTAGGTAGGGGAAGGGAGGGTAAGGTGAGGGGAGGGCAAAGGAAAGTTCCCTCCGAGGCCGCTCCGATTTCGGAGCGGCCTTGGAGGGAACGGGGGGAGGCAGCGCGGCTCGGCGCGCGCAGGCTATACAAAATCGATAGCCTTGCGCGCGCTGATCCAGGATTTTAGTGGATATGCGCGGCTCCGCGCGTATCTACTAAAATCCAGCGTACTTTTGCTTGAGTCTGATGCGCAAGCAAAAGTAGGCTGATCGCGCTTCTTTTAAAATCTACCCCTTATCTTATAAAATCCGGGGTCGGTGCGCGCAAGGGGGTGCACATTTGTGCAACCTGCGCGCGCCGAGCCCAGCGCGAGCTGCCTGTTCCCTCCAAGGTCACCCCGATTTCGGAGCGGCCTTGGAGGGAACTTTCCTTCGCCCTCCCCCCACCTTCCCCTTCCTTCCCCTACCTAACCCCCCCCTTAACTTTGCGCGCGTCGGCTGGCAGCCCCGCTCCGTCCTCCGGTCCCGGGGGCTGGTCCGGAGGCCTTGACCACGCCCCCAGGCCGGCGCCACGCCCCCGAAACGCCAGGGCATGCCCCTGAAACGCGGCGTCGTTTTGGGAACACCCCCGGACATGCCCCCTCCTCCCCCTTTTCGAAAGCCCCGGGACTTACACGCGTCCGGGGCTTTACGCGCGCTGGCGGCCTATGCAAAATAGGCGCGCCGGCGTGCGAGGGCCCTGCGCGCGTAAATCCTGCCCGCGCGCGTAAACTTACAGATAGATCCGGAAGGATTTACGCGCGCGGGCCTTTTAAAATCCGCCCCTAGGTGTATAAGGGGCTCTTATGTTTAAGCAGTGGCCAATCTTCATGGGAACATATGCAGCGGCTGCTACTTTGCTGCATAAGACCTGCTTATCTGGCTAAACAGCGCTGATCACATTTTGAATATTATCCCATTATATTTTATAAACTGTGCAGCTCCCACTGCACAGTTTATAAAATACTTGTGTGACCTCATTTTGGGGTAGGAGCTTGCTACCAATGCGGCCATAAAAAAAATGTATAGTTCTTGTGGCTGGCTCCATTTGCACTAGCTCTCTTACAAGTCTGTTTTTCCTCAGGGCAGAGTTCTTTCCTGGACAGAGGAAAGGAATTTCTCCTTCAAAAGCCTGAGTGGCAAGGGTGACACTGCAGATCTTTTACCTGGGAGAGTTATAAATTATGGACCACTGTGAGTGATGTAGGTGCCAATAGCAACACTGCAGACTCTGATGGAGTGTCCAAAATTAACTTTCCTGAAAGTGTCCTTAGATAAGTGAATGGCTCAGTTCCGACAGTTCTTAACACCACAGATGGCTCCTTTCAGTACACAGTCCTTCCTCTACCTGTGCAAGGGTCTCTTTCTACTAGGGCAAGGGATAACAGTCACAATCCAATGCATGGAAAGATGAGGTTTCCAGGTGGGCAGGGACAATCTTGTTTTGGGCAGAAAATCCTCTCCATGCTGATCAGAAAAAAAGATAACCCAGTCTTTGCACAGAGTCCCAATTTTCCCTTTCCCCTAGGGTACTTGCCAGGTTCTTGTGGCCTGGATTGGCCACTGTTGGAAACAGGATGCTGGGCTTGATGGACCCTTGGTCTGACCCAGTATGGCATGTTCTTATGTTCTTAAGTGGGAGTCCTCGAGATTATTTTAAATTTGGTCTTACTCACAGTTCTCTAGATGTATCTCTCGCTCACTCTCTGGATCCCTAAATTGAAGGGCTCCATGCAGGAACATTCACCTCTCAAATGTTCCCTCTGCAGGGCAGGAAGGGGGCAGCAAAACCCTTTCTCCTGGTTCTTCCAACCAAAAGGTTTTATCTCAAAATAAGTCCAAAAATCAGCAGTAGGTCTTTGAAGCAGGTGACCACCATACCTCTGTCTCCAGGAGTTTGCAGACGGGCAGGTCTTCTCTATCCAGAGCCCCCCATGGAGAGGGGCTTGCAGGCTTCTTACAAAGGAAAATTCAGCAATACCCAAAACAACCCGGGTTGCAAATCCTACCAGCTAGTGAATGGACTGGAAAAGCAGATCCCCAATTTCCTTCAGGGTCTCCAGGCTGGTGAGATCCACTAGCCTTTACAGTTCCTAGCTAGAGAAGTTAAACTAGGGTAATATTAGTAATGAACCCCAGGGAGATATTACACTTGCATTAATCTCCACATGTCCTCTTACATATGCAAATGCTGTACCTTGGATAGGTTTGAAAGTTGGGTACTCAGGGATAATAATAAATGCCCACATTAGTGCCATCTTCACAGGTAAATTTACCTATATTTGTACAAATAATTGAAGCTAAATTCCAGAGAGGTTGTTGTTTTGATTATTGCTCCTGAAAAAATTACTTACAGAGTTTATTCCTACTTTCTGTATGTGTAATTTTGACATTGAAAACAATAATCATTCAAATGAATAATCATTCATGTGTGTATTTCCTTTTTCCTTCCTTTCTCCTTCCCCAAAAATTACTCTAAAATCTATGGATAAAAATATACACATTGTTGAACAATGCATATACTTTTTATTGACTATTAGGTTGTAAAATATGTAGGCATAATCTAGTCTACATGTGAAATTGCTTTGTTTACCCCATCTTGGCCCCCTTGGAACTGAAAAACATATATTTTTATCTGTAGATAGGTTGGGCAATATTCAAAATCCCACTTTTGCTAGTAAAATGCTTTTTTTTATCCATGATAAAAGTTTTGAATATTGTCCTCAAGCAGTATAAGGCAGCAGCTCTGGCATGATGAATGGCATTCACAACATTGAAAACCAGTAGAACTGTATATTAAACAAAGTCTGCTTTCTATGTCAAATATCAGCCACAAACTGTCATTGCAGAAATGGAAAAGAAATGTTGTGGTATTGTGTACAATTGAGCAATTATAACACAGTTTAACTGGTTTAACATAATGCAAAATGTTCCTTTCTCTTTGCTAAATATGATACATATCTGGCAGCCCTCCATGCATTATTTTCCATTCAACTCTATTTCACTGGATTGGTTGCATTCAATACATCATTGCTTTTGTATAAACACAGATCAAAGAATTATTCCACAAAGATTGGGCAGTGCCTTTTTCCCGCTGCCTTGCTAGAGATAGTGTAGACACTCTATACTTCAGGCATGCCTGTCAGAACTCCAAGCGAGTCAACAGAATCCACTCTGAAGAGGCTCTTGCTGCATCAGTTGTGCTTAGAAAATAGACAACCTGGGAATTTCAAAGCAGCTATAAATATTTCTTGTTTTCCTGGCAGTCAATTATACCCTATATATAAGAAAATGTATTTGTCCAGAAAACTATTGATGGGCGGCACCCCAGTATGGATGTGCAGGTGCCGTGAATAATCAGGCGCCCGTTTCACCCATGTGGGCAGCCGCCCTGATGTGCCATGGCCTCACCTCTGCTGGGGTGGAGGGGAGAGGGGGTCCATTTCTTGACCCCTCCATGTGATGTTCATGATGGTGCCGGCATCGTGCTGCCGGTGCCAAAGGATTCTTTTTGCAGCTGCACCACTGATGACGTCATTCCCCCCAGGCTGGTCCAGCGTCAGGAGCAGCAACATCATCAAGGCGCGACCTGAGGCTGGGCCACCTGATTGGCCCGGGAGAGCACACAACTCTGCTGATGAAGGGGGAGGGGGGCTGCTGGCGGGCAATTTAAAGCCCACCACCTCCCCTCAGCAGAGCCTCTTGAATCTTCTATGCTTTAATAAAAGATTTATCTTCCTTAAGTTTCTTTCGGGACCTTACTTCGGGACCTTTGGCTCTAAATATTAGAGCTACCTGCTGCTTTGCATTGTTAGGGAGGTGCTGCCAACATTTGTGACAGATGTCCCTGAAGTCCAACTGCTTGGCTGTAGCTCGGCAGGCCCCTGCATAGTTCGCTATGGGGATTTTAGGCACCCCCATCTGCAAGGTGCCCATAGTTCCAGAATCCTCTGGTCCCAACCCCATGGACCTCCCACCTGCTGGCTTTTCTGACCGAAGGGAAGATTGAAGCCAACGGGGAGGAAGTAGGGCACCTGGGCCGCATCGAGGAGCAAAAGGGGTCAAAAAGGGAACCGTGAAGTGCAGGGAAAATGTCAGGAAGACCCCAAAAGGAAAACATAATTTGGCTAAGGAAAGGGGCCAAGGAAGAACCAAGGAAGAAATGTATAGTAGGGTAGCAGCAGCGGTGTTAGTGCTCTCAGCACCAATGTGTTGCAGCTCATTCCCAAAGGGGTTCACCTGAATGCATTAAACTGCTTGCACATTTCGAGAACTGGCATACAGATTTGGTGTCCCTTTGACAGAAGACAAATCACTCGGCTTGGTAACTGCCCTCACCATACAACATAACTTAAGAACATAAGAAATGCCATAATGGGTCAGACCAAGGGTCCATCAGTATCTTGTTTCCAACAGTGGCCAATCCAAGTCACAAATATCTGGCAAGTCCCCAAACTTTAGATAGATCACAAGCTTCTATTGCTTATTAATTACCATCATAGGAGTTTATGGATTTATCCTTTAGGAACTTATCCAAACCCCTTTTAAACCCAGTTACATTAACTGCTGTAACCAATGCACTGAGTGAAAAATAATTTTCTTTGATTTGTTTTAACTGAGCTCCTTGCTAACTTCATGGAGTGCCCCTGGTCCTTCTATTATCTGAGAGAGTAAATAACTAATTTACATTAACTTGTTCAAGTTCTTTCATTATTTTGTAGACTTCTATCATATCCCCCCTCAGTTGCCTCTTCTCCAAACTGAATAGCCCTAACTTCTTTAGCCTTTCCTCATAGGGCAGCTGTTCCATGCCCCTTATCATTTTGGTCACTCTTCTCTGCATTTTCTCCAGTGCAGCTATATCCTTTTTGAGATGCGGTGACCAGAACTGCACACAGTTCAAGGTGCAGTCTCACCATGGAGCGATACAGAGGCATTATGACATCCTTTGTTTTATTTTCCATTCTTAACATTTCCTAACATTTGATTTGCTTTTTTGATTGCCACAGCACACTGGGCCAACAATTTCAATGTATTATCCACTATGATGCCTAGATCTCTTTCCTGGGTGGTAACTGCTAAGATAGAACCTTGCATTGTATAACTACAGCAAGGGTTATTTTTCCCTATATGCATCACTTTGCACTTGTCCATGTAAAATTTCATCTGTCATGTGGAAGCCCAATCTTTCAGTCTCACAAGGTCTTCCTGCAATTCATCACAATCCACTTGAGTTTTAACTACTCTGCATAATTTTTGTGTCACCCACAAATTTGATCACCTCACTCATTGTACCCCTTTCCAGATCATTTATAAATATATTAAAAAGCATTGGTCCAAGTACAGATCCCTGAAGCACTCCACTGTTTACCTTTTTCCACTGTGAAAACTGACCATTTAATCCTACTCTCTATTTCCTGTCCTTTTAAACCAACTTGCAATCCAAAAAAGGACATGATCTCCTATCTGTGATGGTTATTATATCCCCCTGGGGAAGGTTGTGGCAGGAAACCTGGGTGGAACCTTCAAAAACCCAAAACAACCCAGGTTAGGTGAAGAGATCCTGCTTGGAAAGGTATGAGAGAGAGGGAGGTGAGGTGAACTGAAAGGGAGGGACTGCACAGCCTGCACCTCATCAAGAGGATGGGGACATCCAGGTGGACTGGGGAGGAGCCGGTTGATGTGGCCTGATGAAGGGGCTGGACAGGAAACAGGAAGAAGGACTAATAAAGACAGAGAGAGACATGGAGGTGGACTTGTCAGAGAGTCCAGACCTAGAGCCCATACTGATTGTGAAAGGAGGAGGATTGGTGGAAACCCCCTCAAGGAGACATGGACACCGAACAGGTTTAGAAACTAAGGAACTACTTGGGGTGGATGTAGCAGTAGGTGGAGGCAGTAGGGCTTGGTTGCCCCTAAACCAAACCCACAGGCACTAGATTTAAGAGTTTAAACCAGAGATAAAAGCTTTGAACTGTGCCTGGAGATTTAAGGGTTTAAAACAGAGATAAAAGCCTTGAACTGTGTCTGGAGATTTAAGGATTCAAACCAGAGGCAGAAGCCTTGAATTAGGCCTAGCAAAGCAAGGTACTTACTACTGGGGGGTTGAGCTTTTTGCAGATTAACAGCAACCACTGAAGTTGTGGCCAAGTCTTTAAGCAGTGATGCTACATGGGAGAATCCTGCAGTGGGGAATAAGCTTATGAAGTACTGACTGATTTGGAGTGTAGGATGTCGTGGTTCTGCTTCCAAAGAAGTTGAAAGATGACATATCATGTGACTTTTTAGTTTTCTTAGAAGCTTCTCATGCAGGACTTTGCTGAGCACCTTCTGAAAATCCATATACACCACATCTACTAGTTCACCTTTGTCCACAATTTTATTCACCCTTCAAAAAAATTTAGGAGATTTGTGAGGCAAGACTTCCCTTGGATAAATCCATGCTGGCTGTGTCCCATCAAATCATGTTTTATGAACCTCTGCAATTTTTTTCTCTCTCTCTCTCTTCATAGCAGCCCAAAAGCTTGCAATATAAACAAGGGTGATATTTATTGCAAAAATGATGAATTTAGGCCTAAGTTTGCACATACTGTTCCCAAATTTAGGAGGGCAACTTTCAGTCAAGCCATTAACCCAGACTAATTTCTATTTACCTGCCTAAATGGGTTTGAAATGTGTTCTTCTTGTGATTTTGGGGAATATACATATGAAAGTGCAATATCTTTCAGCTCTAGCAGAAATGTTGCCTGTCAATTGCATTGAATGCTTTTGCCATTCATCTAAATCATGGATGTCTATGTCCAGGTCAAGAGGGTCATAAAGGCACCTGATTTTCAGAATAACATAAATTAGAGCACTATATTCTAATATATATATATATATATATATATATATATCTATAGATAGATAGATAGATAGATATACAAAGAAATGTTTTTAAATTTCATTGCAAATATCCTAAAAACTAGACCAACTTGTTTGCTTGAGAACACTAGAGAACAGTTTGACAACTCTGATCTAAATAAACTCAGATCTGAAGGATTGATTAAAACAATGACCTTAATATATGAATTCAGATTCTTGCAATAACAAAATGAAACCCATTACCTTCTCTTTAGCTTGAGCATTTATTTCCAATCTCTAAGATTATAAAATAAGGATACCCCCTCCTAACTGAGCTTGAACATGCAGTTAATAGTGTGAACATATCTCAAGATCTTCAGTGCTATACTATTTTAACTTTTCTCAATAGTTAACAATAATAGATTGCTATAGAATGCTTCAAATCACTTTTCAGCATTCATAAATTCAAACTAGGGGAAAATCTCATAGCTTTTCATAGTACAACTGGCATTCTTCCATAGCAGAAGATAATTCATAGAGACTGGATTTTGATTAAAAGAATGCACTGATTCAAGTCCTTCCTCGAACATAATCAAACCCATTAGTCCTAATTCAGATATGAGCCAGTCTGCTGCCCTCTTACTTAAAATATATCTCCAGACTATAAAATATCTAGAAGCTTGTGAAAGAATCCTGCAGTCCATTTGGCATATTTATTGTTATGGATACACTAGATTTAGCAAGATTGGGTGTCAATCTGCTGCCTGATATATTATTCATGAGAATGAGTTGAATGAGTCATACACCTAATTAGACACATGATATGAAAACCTTTTGAGCCCTCAACTCTGTGCCTCATGAGTCAAAAGACTGTATATATGATAGGATTATTGGTAAACCTCTAGCTTTCCACTGCAGCCTGACAGTAAATTCTGAAGCCACATTCTTGTATATTTAGGCCAAAATTTTTAAATTCTGTGGCATGCCTGCTATGAAAACAATGTTTTGAGTTAAATGATGTAGTATTGTACATGAAAACTTTATTTAATAACTGTTGAAAACCAAGTTGTATCTATTTTATGTGTACTTTATTTACTGAACCTCACTAGATTTATTTTATATTATATAATAATATGTCAGTACAATGTAGTAGATGGGAGAAAAAGAGCTGTTAGCCCATACAGTCTGCCCAGTCATTCCTGTTTATGCTGTTTAGGCCATCCCAGCAGTCAGCAGTGAAAGCTTGTAGGATATCAGTTTTTATTGTCTTCCTCTTTGGATCTCTACCATCCTGAATACAATACTCCTTCCCCACCCTCACAAAAGCTTATAGGCTTATATACAAAAACATGCTCTAAAAAAGCTTTAATGTGAACATCACTAAAAAGTTTACATGCATATTAAAGCTACTTTAATACAAATATTTAAAATTGAAAACTTTTAAAATACATTTGCACAACAAAAAGGGGTAGGGGGTGGAACACCTAGGGAGAAAACTATTTACATAAATTATAGGCCTTGGAACTTTTGGAGGACAGGTCCTGATAGCTGGTTTGATGCTGTGGTGGATGGTTGCCTCATGTCCACCAGCTCAAGAGTGGTTGTGAAGCTCTTTACATCCTGGGTGAAGTACTCCACAACATTCACTAGCCTTCAGAAGTTAATGTACAGCTTGGATACATCCTCTACTATCCTCTGAACTGCTAGAGCCTGGGCCTCTCTGCTTGAAGCAGGTGATCCAGATGCCATGGGGTGCAAGTCAGAAATTGGGAGCAGCTACCCTATGAGATTCTTGCCTCCCTAGCCCAGCAATGGTTAGGCACTCTCAGGACCTGTGTCTGGAGCTCCCAAGGCAAAAAGGGAAGGAATCCCTACAGAGGAGAGGAAAGTGAGCCAGAGGCCTGGAGCCACCAATTGGGGAGTTCTGTATACTGTGCCACCACAGGGTATAATAGTGTCGGCTTCTGGCTATCTGTAGCTCACACAGCTGCTGCTATAGCAGAAGGGGCAGGGTGCTCAGGATCTTCCTTTTCCTCTTCACAAAAGTGTGTGGCAAGCCATTAGCTAATGTGCTTTGGGGTATAATGTGCTGCATCACAGAAATTGTGTTTTCCATTTATGGGAGAGATGGAGGCAATGGGATGTGATTCTATCTGTGGGACACACATCAGCTATAGAGGCTGCAAGGCCATATAAAGGTTCAGTGATATATGTTGGCTTTTCTTCAGTAGTCCTTTTAGAACATGGTACCTACTTAGTGATAAGTGCTCTTAGGTAGCCCCAGTGGCTGGGTGATATATATTGATGTCTTAGATTTCAATCCTTCAATATCCATGTTGCTGCCTCAAAGCAAAGAGTCCTTGTTAGAAGGGAGTCATAGAGATTCCCTGCTAAAGGTGTATTGAGTAGGTTTTAACACCCTACTTACTTCTATAGTTGGGCTGTGAGTACATTAAAAATAGTGTTTCTTGACATGGCTGGAGATGACACAGGGTTGTGCTGAGTTCACTAACACTCGATGGACACCTATACATTATAGAAAGAAGCTTTATGAGCATAAGGGATTTTTCCAGCTATTGGCTGAGACAAGGTATTATTAAGTGGCAGGACAATAGTGGGGGCCTGTGATGGAAGCAGGAAATAAACATATTTGTCATATTAATTTGATTTCTGTTAAGATTTGTTTTTATTTAATCTTAAGACATACATTATTATTTGAAATTATGAATGATATGTTGTAAATCACCATGATCTTTGGAATGGCAGTCAATACATTTTCAATAAATAAATAACAGTCTATGTTGACATCTCCCTGATGGACCTTAGGGAACTTACTACTGGTCTACTCCTGTCTAGTCTGCAGGTGGTCCAGCATGTCCACTTCCTTGTAGCATAGCTCCCTGGTCTTTTTCTTGAAGTTTTCAGAGCAAAAATAGGAATATAATGGTCTTAGTTAAATGTTATTGGTTCTGAAATCTTCTCAATGGTTGTCTCCAATCATTATATAAATGTTTTACTTTGTCCAATGACCAAAGGTAACTTATAACAATCATGTTGTGTCATAAAACTTCTGACTTAGGCCTGGATTTATCAAAATGTGGTAAGTACTGCATGCGATAGCAAAAGGGGCATGTTTTATGCTAATATAGTATTTATTGCAATTTGCGATAATTACCTGTGCAAAGAGATAAGTTAGTGCACATTGTGATACCATTTCAGATTCTGTGAGAAGTGCCAAACCTGATGTATTTACTGCATTCAACCACTGAGAGAGAGAGAGAGAGAGAGAGAGAGAGACCATAATATCATAGCCATAGGCAGGTATTGTATCCCTAGGGTAGGGCCCACCTAGTAACTCGAGGTGGGGATTAGGTAAGTGTGTAGGGGGTTAGGGGCCACTTTGACATGCTATGTGACACCTACGAACAGAACAGTGGTCTCTTGTGAAGATTAGCTGGTAGGGGTGTGCATTCGGATTGACCGCCATTAGTAAACGCTACTCATATTTTTTTTTAACTTAAAAATTGATTCGACATAAACGATCGGATTTCCCACATATCCAACATAGATATGTTGGATATGTGGGAAATCGCGATTGTTGAGCCAAAATAAAAATATAACCCCCTCACCCTCCTTAATCCCCCCCCCCCCCGACTTACCACAACTCCCTGGTGATGGAGCGAGGAGTGAGGACGCCATTTCTGCAATCCTTGGCGAGAAGCATGTGACGTCGGCGGCACGTGATTCCCGGCGAGTTCGCGCCGCCGGTCAGGAGGCCCCCCCAAGCTGGCCAAAAGTTCTTTTTGGGCCGAACGAGCCGTCCGGCGCGAACTCGCCGGGAATCACGTGACGCCGGCGTCACTCGACATGCCGCCGACGTCACATGCTTCTCGCCAAGGATTGCAGAAATGACGTCCTCACTCCTCGCTCGATCACCAGGGAGTTGTGGTAAGTCTGGGGGGGGGATTAAGGAGGGTGAGGGGGTTTAAAGTTTTTTTTGCACATATGTACATATACCCAACTCATTGGATTTTTTTTATGTCCATATTGGCCGCAAGTGGGACCCCCTTTCGGACATAAGAAATATGAACATAAAATTTTGCTCTGCACATCCCTGTTAGCTGGCCTTCGGAGTGAGGAAACTCACTCCAAGATGAGATTTGGGCAATGTTCTCTCAACCTAGCTTGATGGACTCTCTACCTGGGTAACATCAAGCTAGGTTGAGAGAACATTGCCCAAATCTCATCTTGGAGTGAGTTTCCTCACTCCGAAGGCCAGCTAATCTTCACAAGAGACCACTGTTCTGTTCGTAGGTGTCACGTAGCATTTCAAAGTGGCCCCTAACCCCCTACACACTTACCTAATCCCCCACCTCGAGTTACTAGGTGGGCCTACCCTAGGGATACAAATACCTGCCTATGGGCCATGATATTATGGCCAGTCTCTCTCTCTCTCTCTCTCTCTCTCTCTCTCTCTCTCTCTCTCTCTCTCTCTCTCTCTCTCTCTCTCTCTCTCTCTGAATTTGCATCACACCATACAATATGGTGCAATTGCATGCAAAAACGCCTTACCGCATTTTGAAAAATGACCCCCTTATATTGTTGTTAGTATTGCATGTGCTTTATATAGCAATTTTTTGTGATGAATTTAAGGACCTTCGTATCACCCACAGATAACAAGCTTAAACTTGTATTGCCACCATTACAGTCTTTTTTAATCATCTGTCCAATCACCATTTTTTTACAATTACATTTTTTCAAATTTTTCTTATTGTTTTAAAACCTTTTTCATAAAATTTCAAAGAACTGTACTTCCTTTTTACTTGAGTCGATAAAGTTCCAAAGTCTAGAGTCCAAGTCTGATGTGAACACGTTTCACTGAGCCGCTGCCTCAGGGACTTCTCAAGACTATTCATTGAGCACCGCTCTGTGAATTCTCTGAATGCTCATATTATGGAAGACTTCAATATTTATATTATTCAGCCAAGGTCCATTTCATTTCAGAACTGCCACCATTTCCTTGCTTTCAGCATTCTAGGTCTCCAATCTTTCCAATAAAGTCTTAACCCATTGTGACAATAGCTTTTTTTCTGTCCCTTCTGACATTAGTATATGTTCAGCTTTTGACCACCACCACCTTATCCTACCCCCCAAACCCTCCTACCTTACTCATCCCCCTGTTTCCCTTGAGGTACTTCTTATTCCATAGGGGTAGGAGTCTTCATAGTTAAACTCTCTTTGGAGGCAACTCCAGGCCATCTGCATGGCTCCTGCATCTCACCATACTATCCAGATGGGGAACAGTCAGCCACTACTCATTCCTTACCACCAGGGAGGCCAGCCTGGCCACATGCCTTGAAGCTGGATTGACTTCCTGGGGAAGAGTCATTTTGGAATGAGTCTATCCTAGCAAAACTGTAAGCGCAAGCCTGCATTTGAAAAAGTATGTGTATACTAGTTCCAGAGTAGCCCTTAACTTTTACACACATTGCAAAGTACATGTATACTTTATAGAGATGTGCATTCTTTTATCACGAATTAGGCAATTTCAATGAAATTGCCTAATTTGTCCTGGTTCGGGGGACCCGAACCCTGAAACAGATTTTCCACGAACTTTGGGGAAATTTCATTTTTCGGGTTAGTGCGGGGGAGAGGGGCACATTTATTAAAAAACAAAACAAAAAAACCCACCCAGCCCAACCCTTCAATTTACTTTATTACAACCCCCCCACCATCCTGATCCCTCCCCAAGACTTACTAAAAGCCCTGGTGGTCTAGCGGGGTCCAGGAAACGATGTCTCCCTGTCGGACCGTCGGGCCTACCATGAATCAAAATGGCACCAGTGCCCTTTGCCCTTACGATGTGACAGGGGCTACCAGTGCCAATGGTCGGCCCCTGTCACATGGTAGGAGCAATGGAAATGGTGCCGGCCATCCTTTGCTCCTACCATTTGACAGGGGCCAACCAATGGCACCGGTAGCCCCTGTCACATCGTAAGGGCAAAGGCACTGGCGCCATTTTGATTTGTGATAGGCATGACGGCCCGATGGCCTGAGAGGGAGACATCGCTCGTGGGACCCTGCTGGACCACCAGGGCCTTTAGTAAGCCTTGGGGAGGGATTGGGATGGTGGGGGTGTTGTAATAAAGTAAAATTGAAGGGTTGGGGTGGTTTTTTTCCCGATTCGTTTTCCGACTTGTTTTCCTCAATCTGCACCGCCAAAAAAATGATTTGTGGGAAAACAATTTTCCAACAAAGCGCCCGAACCGAAATCTGACCCAACATGGAAAAACTAAGCTCATCTCTAGTACTTTACAGGGCATGGATACGCATATTTTAGACTTTGCGCAGATAGGTCCATGCAGATTCTAAAATACTATATCAAATCTGCGCAGACCCATATACATGTGTATACGAGGCTGAGTAGAGATGTTTGAAAATTGTCCTCCCTTTGTGTGAAGAAAGTAGAGTATGGTGAAGAGGAGGAGGTAATAGAGGAAGATTTTGAGGAGGATAACATAGAGTAGGAAGAGTTAAAATAGAAGAATAAGAAGTAGACTACACCACAAACTCCAGCAATAGGGTCAAAACCACATTAATGGATATAGCATTTCACTTAGGAAGAAAAATATTGCTTTTCAGAGCTGATCTAAAGAACTATAACATATTGTTTGGCAGATATCCTACAAGGAATTCCCTAGCAGCAAAGGATAATTTCTGGAAATAAATTATATTGTATGGCACTAAATAAAGATATTGAATTAATAGACATCTCAGATACTTGGTGGAAAAAGGTCAATCATTGAGACATAGTGATTCCAGAGTATTAAATATAGTGAACTGACAGTATTATGGAAATATATAATTATTTATGTATTTATTTATTTATGTATTTTTCTTATATACCGCCTCTAAAGGAAAAACTATGCTATGTAGAACATACACACTAAACACAAATAATATTTAAGAAACAAATATAGCAACACAATAATAAATAGACAAAGCATATAGTATAATCCTCAGCAGCTAGAAATAACACAATAATTCAGGAGAAATTCAACTGAAAATAGCACACTTTTAACATTTTTCTAAAACACTTCTAGTTGGCATTACCCCTAGGTCAAGTAGGATACAGATGCTAAAGGAAACCAATTATATTCTGGAATCTTTATGGATAGAAATTCTTTATATGAGAGAGAGGAGTATTACAGCAGGGGTTTACTACTGTGCATATGACTTGGTGAAACAGATTGTGAAATGCTAACAGAGATTAGTTAGGTTACTAAACACATTAATAATGGGAGATTTCAATGATTTTAGTCCTAATGCAGGTTAATATCTCATCAGGGCATGCCAGAAAGGTTATATTTCTACACACTATAAATCAGTGTTTTCAGTGGATCAATTGGTCTTAGAACTGAAGGTGGGAAAGCTACTTCAAATTAATTCTAAGTGGAATACAGGGTTAATTATTTAGAAGGAAATTGAAAGTAACATTTACAAAGGTTAAAAGTTTTCATGGGACCTGAAGATTGTTAAAAACACTATCTTTGAAGGCCAGATAAAATATATTCCACTAAAGAAGAGCAAGTATCTTCCAGTATGGATAAATGATGCTGTGAAAAAGTCCATCAAAGCTACAAAGGCTTCTTTTAAAAAAAAATGGAAGGCAGGGCCTAAAATGGAAAACAGGAAGACATAAAAGCATTGCCAAATTATATGTAAAACATTAATAAAGCCAGTCAAGAGAGATTTTGAGGAGAGAATGTCCAAAGAGGTAAAAAGCTATTAATAAAACCTATATCAAGTACATTAAAAACAAAGAACCTTGAAGGGAATCGTTTTCGTACGGAAACGATTCGCGGCAAGAAATCGCTCCCGGAACCCCGCTGGACTCCCAGGAAAATTTTGGCCAGCTTGGGGGGGCCTCCTGACCCCCACAAGACTTGCCAAAAGTCCAGCGGGGGTCCGGAACGACCTCCTGCGTCGAATCGTTTTTGTCTATGGCCGCCGCCATTTTGCGGCGGCCATTTTGAAAAATGGCGCCGGCTGAAGACAACACGATTCTATTGAGGGGGCCGTTCCGGACCACCGCCGTTCTGGACCACCGCCGGATCCCCAGGTAATTTAAAGCATTTGGGGTGGGTTCGGGAGGATGGGGGATTTAATTTAAAGGGTCAGGGTGGGTTTTAGGGGGGTTTAGTGTGCCGGCTCACGATTTTAACGATTTTTCACGATAGTTTACACACCCAAACGGCAACAATATGATTCCCTCCCCCTCCCAGCCGAAATCGATCGTTAAGACGATCGAGGACACGATTCACATCTCTATTAGGTAACATTGCCTTTGATGTTGCAATTGGTTGAAGGTAAGTATTTCTGATTGTCTATCACTTGTCAACCACTTAAATGAATCATTTTTATTTTTGTGAAATATTTTCATCTTCGTTTTAAATATTCTAAGGCAGTTATTTGTGCTGAAGCAATGCCATCTCCAGACTAAGTATTTTTATAGAATTGAAAGATCATTTTTTTAAACAATTGTAATCTTCAAAAGGATATAAACTGAATATAGTTAGTCCAGAGGGCAGCTTCTAAAATGATCAGCAGTCTTCAAATACAGCAAATGGAGATGATGTAAAGATCTAAATATGTATACTCTGGAGAGAAGGTGGAATATGATAGAGATTTAAATATCTCCAAGGAATAAATACACACGAGGTAGGCCTCTTTCAACAAAAAGGAGGCTTTGCAATGAGGTAGACACTTAGAAAAGTCTCCCTTTGGAGGCGATAGAGAGAAAAATACTATGGGATTCAGCAGAAATGGGAAAAGTAGAGAGGATCTCTGAAGGAGTGGAAGGGACTATAAAAATGAGCTGGAGATGTGAATTGGAAGATTGTAACATAAGTTAAGCAGCTAAGCCTAGACATGTTGTTGAGCACATCTAGACTTAGGTCCTGATTTA
Source organism: Rhinatrema bivittatum (assembly GCF_901001135.1). Classification (NCBI taxonomy): domain Eukaryota; kingdom Metazoa; phylum Chordata; class Amphibia; order Gymnophiona; family Rhinatrematidae; genus Rhinatrema; species Rhinatrema bivittatum. The sequence continues at coordinate 155,535,693 of NC_042620.1, read as the reverse complement.
CTAAGGCTTTTCCCCCATTCTGTATCTATGGGAAAAATGCTTATTAAATGAGGCCCTTAGCCACATAATCCTTATGAGACTAAGTCCCATTTGTATGTAGATATTCAGTAGCCTAGCCATGCCACTGAATATTAAAGATGAGCTTTGGTTTTTTTTCTACCGGGTCATTTTTTGAGTCAGATGCTTTGGGTTTGTTTTTCCTCGGTTAGTTTTTTAGAAAAACGAACAAAAAACTAAACGGGGAAAAACGAAATGGGCCCAAAAAATGACGCAAGAAAACGGAGCTCCAAAAAATCCACCCCAAGCATTAAAATTTACTATAATACATTAAATACAACCCCCCCCCCCCCCCACCATCCCGATCCCACCCCATGACTTACTAACATCCCTGGTGGTCCAGTGGGGTCCTGCGAGTGATTTCTCCCTCCATGCCGTTGGGCTATCTGGCCTGCCTCGCATCAAAATGGCGCCGATAGCCTTTGACCTACTATGTCACAGGGGCTATCGTGCCATTGGTCAGCCCCTGTCACATGGTAGGAGCAATAGATGGCCGGCGCAGATGGCGAGATCACTCCCGGACAGCCCCCTGTCACATGGTAGGAGCACAAGATGGCGCCGATGGCCATGTGACAGGAGCTGACCAATGGCACTGGTAGCCCCTGTGACATAGTAGGTCAAAGGCTATCGGCTCCATTTTGATGCGAGGCAGGCCCGAAAGCCCGACGGCACGGAGGTAGAAATCTCTTGCGGGACCCCACTGGATCACCAGGGATGTTAGTAAGTCTTGGAGAGGGATTGGTATGGTGGGGGGGGGGGGGGGTTGTATTACAGTAAATTTTAATGCTTATGGTGGTTTTTAATTTAAAAAAATAAAATGTGTCCCTCCCCCTGTACAAACCCAAAAAACTAATTTTCCTCATAGTTCGGGGAAAATCAGTTTCAGGGTTCGGGACCCCTGACGAATTAGGCAATTTTGTTGAAATTGCCTAATTCCTGATAAATGAAGCACATCTTTACTGAATATCCTTGTAAATTATCTAGATAAAGTGTTATCCAGCTAAGGCCTGGATTTATCAAAATGCACTAAATCTCGCATGAATATGGGCATTTCTATGTAAATTAATGTTTGTCCGCTTCGCAAAGGTAAGTATGGCAGTTTGCGTTAATATCGTACGCCGCAAAACTGTTTCGTGGTTTGCGAAGTGCTATAGCGTTTAGCGAAAACGTCATTGCGTTGTGCGATAATGTTTCCAATATAAAAGCACACTTCCTGTACCTTCTCCTTTGAGGGTGTGTTTTGCATTACAGGTTTTGGAGAGGAGGTTAGTGTTTGGAGAGGGTTTTGGAGGAGTTGTTAGCGATATCTGAGTGAGTAGTGCTGTTATTTATTGCCCTTTGTTTCCCTTTCCCTTTGTCTTTTCTCCTATTTGTTGGAGTGCAAGTTTGTCTTGTTAGTCTATTTCTGTGTGGTGGGAGTGAGAAGTGGTGAGAGTGAGGAGGTGAGGAGTGGTGGGAGTGAGGAATACAGGGAGAGAATGGAGCGTGAGAGGAGTGGGAAGAGAGGTGAGGATAGTAGAGAGAGGAGGAGTCAGAGGGAGTAGGAGGAGGAGGGCAGGAGTGGAAAGGGAAGGAGGAGTAGGAGTAGAAGTAGGGCCAGGTTTAGCAGCAGAGACAGGCAGGAGGGAAGCGATAGGAGGGTGGGGGAGGGGGAAGGGGTTAGTCCGGAAAGAGTGGTGGGAGGAGTACAACAGGTTAGAGAGACAGGACAGAGGGGAAGGGAGTTGGTAGGGCAGGATTAGGTGGGGGGGATGAAGGGAGGGGAGACGAGAGTGGGACGGAGAGTGAGGGCAGGGAGGACACTCCTCCAGGACCAGAAGTGGCATCCCCATCAGGCAGCCAGGCAGCACCCCACCAGAGACTGTGGGCTATTAGATTCAGTGCACTGGAGAACAAGCTGCTCATAGCAGGTGTCCTGTGGAACTATGCACACTAGAGATGTGAATCGGAACCGGAATCGGTTCGATTCCTGTTCCGATTCACATCGTGGGTTTTTTTTCATCCGATCGTGGTTTTGCTTATCGGCTGCGCCTGAGCCGATAAACAAAAAATCCACTCCGACCCTTTAAAACTAATCCTTTTGCTTCCCCCACCCTCCCAACCCCCTCCAAAAACTTTTTACAGGTACCTGGTGGTCCAGTGGGAGTCCCGGGAGCGATCTCCCGCTCTCGGGCCATCGGCTGCCACTAATAAAAATGGCACCGATGGCTTTTGCCCTTACCATGTAACAGGGTATCCATGCCATTGGCCGGCCCCTGTCACATGGTAGGAGCACTGGATGGCCCGCGCCATTTTTAAAGATGGCGCCAGCCATCCAGTGCTCCCTCCCCTGGCTTTCTAGGAAAGTATAGTCAGAAAACTTGTTGCATGACACTGAAAAAATGATCGATTTGATATGCCCTATAGAGAGCTGGTGTAAGGTTATTATGTGTGCCAAGCAAATAGGTGAGGGTGCAAATGGTGTTGTGCTATGGAGAATACAATGGCCATACTGCCTGATTTGAAACAGATGGGTGGGGTGGGTAAAGGAAGGATACGCCAAACTCATGATTCTCAGAAGACTAAAACCACTACTAACAACTAGGGATGTGAATCATTTTAGGACGATTAAAATTATCGTCCGATAATTTTAATATTGTCTTAAACCGTTATGGAACACAATACAATAGAGATTCTAACGATTTATCGTTATAAATCCGGAACGGCAGCGGTCCGGAACGGGCTCCTGCTCCTCAATCTTGTTTTCAGCCGGCGCCATTTTCCAAAATGGCGGCGAAAAATGGCGGCGGCCATAGACGAACACGATTGGACGGCAGGAGGTCCTTCCGGACCCCCGCTGGACTTTTGGCAAGTCTCGTGGGGGTCAGGAGGCCCCCCACAAGCTGGCCAAAAGTTCCTGGAGGTCCAGCAGGGGTCAGGGAGCGATTTCCCGCCGCGAATCATTTTCGTATGGAAAATGGCGCCGGCCATACGTGTATGGCCGGCGCCATTTTCCATACGGAAAATGGCACCGGCAGGAGATCGACTGCAGGAGGTCGTTCAGCGAGGCGCCGGAACCCTCGCTGAATGACCTCCTGCAGTCGATCTCCTGCCGGCGCCGTTTTCCGTACGAAAACGATTCGCGGCGGGAAATCGCTCCCTGACCCCCGCTGGACCTCCAGGAACTTTTGGCTAGCTTGTGGTGGGCCTCCTGACCCCCACGAGACTTGCCAAAAGTCCAGCAGGGGTCTGGAAGGACCTCCTGCCGTCCAATCGTGTTCGTCTATGGCCGCTGCCATTTTTCGCCGCCATTTTGGAAAATGGCGCCGGCTGAAGACAACAAGATTGAGGAGCAGGAGCCCGTTCCGGACCGCTGCCGTTCCGGACCGCCACTGGACCCGCAGGTTATTTAAGTCATTTGGGGGGGGTTCGGGAGGGTGGGGGATTTAATTTAAAGGGTCGGGGGTGGGTTTTAGGGGGTTTTAATGTGCCGGTTTTGCGATTTTTAGATTTTTAGATTTTTCACGATTTTTCACGATATTTTACCCCCCCAAATGGCAACAATACGATTCCCTCCCCCTCCCAGCCGAAATCGATCGTTAAGACGATCGAGGACACGATTCACATCCCTACTAACAACTACCAACTTTCAATCAGTGTTACAAGCTTTAATTTTTGCAAGCACTGACTACTGTAATCTCCTACTTCTGGGTTTACCATACACCACACTAAGACCACTCCAAATATTACAAAACACTGCTGCGAGAATTCTGACTGGTAAAAGTAAGAGAGACCACATCACCGAAACCCTAGTTGAATTACACTGGTTACCCATTGAGCAAAGAATACGATACAAAACACTATGCACCATAAATAAATTAATACATAACGAAAAAGCAGAATGGCTGAACACTGCCCTTTGCGTACACGTCCCTCACAGAAACCTGAGATCAGCCAACAAAGCACTCCTAACAATTCCTTCAGTCAAAACAGCAAGACTAACCCAAGTGAGAGAAAGGGCACTATTTTTAGCAGGACCCATACTTTGTAACAACATGCCTTTAGAAATCAGAATACAAAGAGACATCAAAAGCTTTAGAAAAAGTTTAAAAACATGGCTCTTTAAACAGGCTTATCACAAAGAGAATGGAGAATGGAATCCAGGAAAGTACAGGGAGCGGATACTAGAACACCCACACACATCTCCTTAATCAATATGGGCTAGATTTTAAAAGCCCTGCGCGCCGGCGCGCCTATTTTGCATAGGCCGCTGGCACGTGCAAAGCACCGGGACGCACGTAAGTCCCGGGGCTTTGTAAAAGGGGCGGCAGGGGAGGTGTCCGGGGGCGTGTCCGGGGGCATGTCCGGGGTTAGGGGGCAGTCTGGGGTGGGTCCGGGTGCGTGGCGAAGGTTCAGGGGCGGGCCGGGAGGGCACAGGCCGTAGTGCCGGGGGATGCCGAGGCGGCGCGCACAAGTTACGCCTGCTTCAAGCAGGCGTAACTCGCACAACAAAGGTAGGGGGGGATTTAGTTAGGGCTGGGGGGTGGGTTAGATAGGGGAAGGTGGGGGGACACCGAGGGAATGGAGGCAGGCTGCGCAGCTCGGTGCGCGCAGGCTGCCAATTTTGCGCAGCCTTGCGTGCGCTGACCCGGATTTTATAAGATACGCGTGGCTACGCGCATATCTTATAAAATCCGGCGTACTTTTGTTCGCGCGCGCGTACTTATTTAAGATCTACCTCCATGTGTGTTTTTATTATTTTTTTCTCTCTCCACTAAAGGATAAGATTCAATTATTAAGCTATGCTTGTATTCAAAATGGATACAGATAGATTTGGACATGATTTATCACATTTACAAAATTATAATTATTATAAAACCATATTACTGAACCTTTATGGCACCTGTTTAATGGATATAATTTGATATAATTAGTAATATTAATTTATGTGCCTTATTGTAAACCATTGTGATGGTACCTATCTTATTGATGGTATAGAAAAGATTTTAAATAAATAAAATAAATTTATATGAAAGCTTTATGAAAAAATAAGTTTGCAATAAGAGGTATACATACTTATTAGTATCCCTCAAAAGCAGAATTCAATAAAAGGTTTAGAACATTATTTAGCATCTTTACAAAATAACACCTACACAATGTTTAAAAAAATGCATTTGTTATGTATTCCTGGTTCATGCTTATGTTTAAAGTAGCTATGGCAGTGTCAGGATCAGAGGACCTAGTAGCTCTGAAAATATATTAAGTTTCAGTAAGAAAGCACAAGGGATCAGTCAATAGGGTTCTGAAGTGTGACCTTGTCGATGGAAGATATAAAATTCACTGATTAAGAGACACCTGAAAATCACAGACTGGTGAGACCAGAGACAATTATATATAGTTATTTCTAAGTGTTTCAGCCAGAGCTAAAATTAGAGAGAAAAAAAAAGTTCTAGCACTTTTATTGATCTCTAGACAGTGGTATATATACTGGAGCAAAAATACTATTGCCACAACTTCTTTTCTGTAATCTATATAGAGATTAAATTCACTGGGTTTAGCCATACTCTAAGTACTTACACTCTGAAAAGTTACTGCAGCATTTTAAGCTTAACTGGTATTAAAATAAAATTTACCTTTAGTCAATGGCTTATGTTTACATGCAATAAAAGTTAGACTTTAAAAATACAAACCCTAGTATTTGTGGATTCTGTCTTGGTGGGAATTGAAGCAGAAAAAGCCTTTGATAGGGTCTTGTGGGATTTTTTAAAGTGTGCCTTAATAGTATTCTTTCTGAGCAGCTCCTATTGTCCAGAGGGACCAGACAGGAGTGTCTGTTATCCCCTTTATTGTTCATTTTAACTTTGAAACCACTGGTTTCGGTAGTGATGGTGGTACTACAATAGGACCACGTTGTTTTTCATGGAGGTCCTTTACTGTCTTTTGTTCACTCCTCAAGCTAAATGTTTGCTCCCAAGGTTATTGGATGTCTTCCGGGATTACAAATTGTTCTCAGGTCTGAAGTTGAATTTAGATAAATCTGAGGTTTTAGACATTATGGGCCATTTAGGGAACTGGGGACCCTTTTCTTTGAAGTGGGTGACAATTTATGTATAAAATATTTAGGGTTTTGTTTACATAAGGATCCAAAATGAGTGGTGTCAGGCCAATATCAGGCCAATTTCGCTGTTGTACATTCAGTTGGATGAACTTTCCACTGTCCTTTGTGGGGAAGGTAGCATTAAATAAAATGTCTTTTCTCCCTAAGTTATTATATGCATTGCAAATGTTGCCAATAACATTATCCAAAAGAGGTCTTAACACTTTATTGCAAATTTGTTTGAACTTTATTTGGAAAGATCATAAGGCTGGTGTCTATAAGGAAGTTGATGGTCCCCAGGTTGGAGGGAGGATGGGGGTTTCCTAATATTCGCTATTATAACTTGGTCTCTTCACTGCATGCTCTAGGTGAATTCAGGTGATTCATTATTTGGCAGTTGTTCTTTTGCAGATGTTACTGAGGAAAACTATATGGATTAACAAAGCAGGTTACATTTTTTACTACATACAGGGTCTAGAGATATTCCCAGTCATCTAAGTAATAATATTCTTATCCAAAATATGCAGCATGGGTGGTGATCCTTGCAGAAATTTCTATTGCTTCCTTGGAAATGCACTCCCTGGTTGTCGATCTGTGGGAATCCATGATTCCCTGCAGGTGAGAAGAATATATATTTTTTTTTTTGAATTGTTGCAACAGGGTCAAGGTCATTTTATTGGCTTTATTGATTATCCAAATAGTAGGAAGTTTTCTTTTAAATACTGTATAGAAAATTAATTTTTTCGTACAATATTTTTTGTATTATTGTCAGCTCCGTTGTTTTATTTCCAAGTGGATTAAGATTACATCACTTACACAGTCTTCAGATCCCTTTCAGAGAATGCTTACTTTATATACTGGGCAGAAACAGACCCTAGCGACTCTGTACAGGTAACTCCATTCTGCTACTAACTATCATATTCTATCCACTATGGCTTTGGGGTGTAATATTGAGTTGGGAGCAAACATGGACAGAGAAGATCTCTTTGATAGCTTGGGTATATTTAATCGTAATATACTTTCAATATTATACAGGGAACAACCTTTGCGAGTTATCCAATGGCTTATAATATATGCACACAAAGTATTCCAAATGAGACTGGGGTGTAGGCGGTGGCCTGAGCTTCAGGCTACTTTAAGTCATGGTCTGTGGGATTGTCCACTGATCCGGACATTTTGGGAGGAGGCTAAGGAATTTCTTCAAGGTAAACTGAAATTACAAGTCCCTGCACAGGCGACGGTGTGTGTTTTGTGATTACTGTCTAATGACATTACTTACAATGACTGTGAAGTTGCATTGTTGATAAAAGGGCTTTGTATCACGTGGTGGTATATTTTGGCTCAAGGGGTGGTGGGTGATCCTCCAACGTTCTCCTTCTGGCATGCAGAGCTGTTAGACCTTTAAATCTTGGAGCCTGGGAATTGGAGGTAAAAGGAACAAGCATTTTCCCAGCATTTGGAAATGATTTATAGTGCAGTTGCCTTTATCTATTAGGGACCAGTTCACACTGTCTTGAGGCCCTGCACTAATGACAGCCTTTTCTGATCCAGCTTGCACAAGGCATACCCAAAAGTGATGGAGGATCTTAAGAGTTACCTCCTGGGATTTTCTTGGGTGTTAACATTTTTATGGGAGAGAGGGGGGTTTGGGGGGCGGGGGAGAGACATAGTCCTGAATGGGATATGTTTGAATTTTTAGTTTCTCATCTGTTACTGGGCCATATGCTTCTGTTTCATTATGCTTCGATGCTACTACCTTTAGTTTATGCCTGGTTTTTATGTGTTATACTAATGTTTGGTATTAAAATGAATAAAGACATTATTTAAAAAAAACAACCCAAACCCTCGGTTCAAACCTCAGAAGAAAAATGCAAAGACCAGCCAGTGCCATTTTGAAAGAAGGTGTCCACCAGCCAGGAGTCTAGGGAGCGTTGAAGGCCCATTAAACTCCATGAATGCCTACTACACTACAAGGGATGTTCTCTTTAATGGGGGAGGATGCGGGGGTGGTGGTGGGGGGACCACTAGACCTTCAGGGATTTCTTCTAGGAAGAGGGTTGAAGGAGAGCAGAGGGCTAAGACGGTACCTGCAGGGAGGTTCAATCCCAGAGGGTGTTGTATTTGAAAGGGTAGGGGTTTGGTTAGGGGGAAGGGTGTCACCCCCTACATTTTTTACATTTGGGCTACTTCTACAGATGGTGGGGATCTACCCAGACCCCCAAGCGGGGTATTTTTCATGGGATATTCCCTTTAAATGTTGTGTAGGAACATGGGAAAATACATTAATGTCCCTATGGTCCTACCAAAAATGTATCTACATCTCCCGAGTTGTAGTTAACGTTTTGGCAAATAATGAAGTTTCTGTTATTTTTTTGCAAGCCATGTTATTGGATTTGTATAAAATTTGCTAGTAATGAGCTGCTTTGCATGCATTTGAAATTGTATGCAAAGCAGCTCTTTACAATAGGGGCAGATTTTTAGGTAAACTATTGCACGGAAAATGCTGTTTTTTCACATGTTATACCCTTCCTTTATTGCAGCTTAGTAAATGAACCCCATAGCCAGATAGGTTTCATAGTAATCCAGCTACATATACCTGATTCAAGGATATTCAGCAGGATATTTATCCCATTGAATATCCCTGATAAATTATCTTTAGCCAGATAAGCTATCCATTTTGTTTTTAATGTCAGCCTTATTACTTCCAAAACCACAGCATTCTATGGTCGCTTACACTGAAATTATTTAAAAATTCAGTGGTAATCCTTCCCTTACCTGTGATTCTATTTGTATATCTAACAAATGGCTTGAGTTTGAGCATGACAAGCATGCCCAGATTCCTGCTTTCCTCACCAAATTTAAGATGATAATGTATATTTGTTTTTAAAGGCAATGTTTTGTATAAAATATGATTAAAAAACATTTGATCTATGGAAAGTTCTAATTAAACAGTATTGATAATTTTTCAAATTATAAGAGATATCATAATATCAAGTTAATAAAGGGAATAACTAACCTGGGCTATTTTTGAAGTTAATATCAAGATATAATAAGGTTGGGTTGCCAACTAACTCCAGATTTCAGGACAGGTTGATCCAATCCTGATTTTACTCCATTGAATACAGGGACTTGTAGTCTTGCTCATCTAAGGAAAGGTAATAGGGAAGTCAGAACTACAAATCCCTGCATGCAATTGGATAAAACATAAATAAGGTAGATCCGCCATTAATTTAGTATTATAACACATTGCTGATTTTTCCTGAATATATATCTTTGCTTAAAAGGAAGTAATGAAGCTTATTGAGTTTCCTGTTTCAGACACATGTGCCTTCCAGTGCCATATTGTATTATAGACTAATATGCCATGAAATATTAATTTGCAAGTCTTATTTTTTTTTAAGACTGGATTTCTGTCAATACTTTACCAATCATGAATTTAATTACTAACCTAACACTTCTGATGTGGAGTATCTGCATTTCACTATAGCGAATATTAACATAATTATGTGAGATTGTTATCTTCTTAGGAACTGTATGAACTTTTTTAAATAAATTTGTGAGTTAGTTTGATGTATCCTCAGCAATTATTCAGGTTTGTCAAATAACTTTACCCAAGTTTGGAAAAGTTTAAAAAATGGATGTCAGTTTCTTGAAATGGAGAGCTTCTATTTCAGTTTGACTAGATTTTCTTGATTTAAGGAATTAATGGCAGGAAGATTCAGAGGCCAGTATACTAATGCGAGGTATTGGCTGTTTTACACGCCTTTCTATTCTGATTTCTTTAGCATCTGAAATCTTTTCCGTGCATTGCAATGCTCAAGAACTTTGTATGTTCCCACCTTGACAATGCATAAACCTAGCCTGGGTTGTGGTGGTTCATGCAAACTATCATTGAAATTTAAAGGGGCTGTGCAAAGTCCCTGGTGTCCTTAGTGGCTCCCATCTGAACTCCATGCCTTTGTAATCCAAAAATGTAAAATCAGAACCTTTTAATTCCTACCCTCAAAATTCCCAGTTAGGGGTTAACCCATCCAACTGCCCCTGTGACTTTGCCACTCCCACTTCCATACCCTAACTACCAGCATCTCCTTCCAGTAAATTAGACTGTGGGGCAAAAGGGAGATACTCCCTTTCAACCATAGGTCACAAAGTGGGGCTAAATGTCACTATCCTTTTCGGTAGGGATTTATGTCTTTCTTGCACCTGCTGCTGCAAGGAGTACATGAGCAGCAACACCTCTGCTGTCACTATCCATTCCTGCAAGAAACCTTCTACCTTCTCCTCACCCAGGGTGGGTCTTGTGGAATTGGAATCCTTCATGGCACCCATGAAGGTCTTTAGGACTCATACCATGCAGCCAATCATGATGCCTCAAGAGGTGATCCACACCTTTCTAGCTTTCCTGAGAGAAGTAATGAAGGGCTATCCATTTCTCTACTAACCTCTGTGGCATCAGATAGGTCGAATTCCATTTGGTGCTTATATCCTGAATGGGAGGTAAGTCCTCTGCTTCCTGCTTCTTGTAGAGCTGCTGCTCACCCTTCATGCACTGGTGAAAATGCTCTGCTATTTTCCTGCACTTCTCTATCAGTTCCTCAGAACTAAGCGTCCATAGTCCTCTTTGGCTACCAAAGCATCCTTTGACCTTTTATTGCCAAGTATAGCAAGTGTGCCAAGCACACTTCCCCATATTCCCCTCCCCTTTTCATGTTTGCTCCACTGTCGGTGGCAAAAATAACAGGGAAAATGATCTGTCTCTAATCTAGTTGCCAGCCCTCCATCATCTTTCTAATTTTTGCTAAAGTACTGGCTGATTTCCATCATCTGAGTATACAGCACTGCCTACCTGTAGCTTACTAATTTTTCCAATTTTGGTTCTATGTAAACCGAAGCGGTATGTACAAGTACATGAACTCTGGTATATAAAAGCCTTTAAATAATCCTCTCCCACTAGAGCTGCTGTCTGACTTTGCCTTGGACAGCTGCCACCAAAGTATCATCAGGTAGGCATGTATAGTGTTTTGGCTGGTCCAGATAACACTGATGAAATAGATGCTATCCCTGTCTATCTTGGCTAGATGTGAATGCATGCAAGCACATCACTGAGGGTACAAGACAGGGGAAAACCTGTTTACTGAATATTGTCCTGGACAGTACTTTATAACTGGGGACTAAAAAGTGCAGCAGCTGCTTAAGTCCCATCTTTTCTATCATCTGCACAGGCTGGTTATCCTGAGCAATCATTTCCCTATTGTACCATGCCATGAACTTTGATGCTGCCTGTCTCTTACTACGAGACAATGATGTTACTCCATGTAGCTTTCCACTGATGTGGGGAAGCAGGATGTTTGCATGACACTTCACACTGGAGGAAGTGATTAGGGATCGATTTGGGGGACAGCCAAGCTTCCATTTTTCTCTGACTTTATTGCTACTGCTGCTTTTAATAGTAGATGGGGCTCCCAGGCTAGAACTGATGTCCTCCCTTGAAACCAACACTAATGGGTGTTCTTATTTAATGATGCTGCATGCCATTGTTTGTAAGATCAGCATCTTACCTCTACCAATGGTCTTACAAAAGTGAATGCATTCTGCAAAACACTGGTTCTTCATAACTTTAATGTCTTGTGGGATTGCATCCCTCTCTGGATCCTTGAGTGCTGCTGCTGTGGCTGAGGAAGGGGAAAGACCATGAGGAAAAAGCAGGGGCACCTCTCATGCTATCCAGTATCTGCTCTTCCTCGGGGTGCTCTTTGTCCCATTAGTATTACTTTCTGCCTCCTGTGACTGCACACTAGAGGATAGCTCACTAGTATCTAGAATCCCCAAACCCTTCTGAATTGATGTAGAGAATATACTTTCAGTTTAAGAATATCTGACATGAATCATCTGAATCGGTACTTTCTCCAAGTATCTGCTGCAGATTCTGATCAGGGGGAAAGCTGTACTGCCTTTGAGTGCTCTATTCCTGGTGCCCCTCTCCTCTCCTGCTGATGCCACCCTCCATTAACTCTTCCTTCTTTTGGTCCTCCACCATAGGAAAAAGAGGAGAGTGGGAGCAGGAGGCACATACTATTTAATCTCGAGCTTTTTCTTGCCCAACCCTGCCTTTGATTTTCCCCTGCTAAAAAGAAATCTTTCTTTAACTTGGGTGGGGGGAGTCCTGGCATTCTCACTGCTCACCCTAGGTCACTTTGAAGGAAAATGATTTCCCTCTGTCTTTTCCATAATTGATGCCATTGCCATATCTACCTTTTGCTCTCCATGGCATTATGGAATTTGAATCAGTTACTATTAGTGGCTAGGGAGTTTTATTGATACAATAAATGTAGAGGTCCTGTTCAGACACAATCCGGATAGCAAAGTTTGGAGGTATATACAATAGTGCGGCTGCACTATTAAATGTAGCCGGCTATCTTAAAATTAACTGGCTAAACATAGTCGGCTAGTTTTGGGACAGCTCTTTTGTCCAACCAAATACGGGTTTTATTCATTATGGTATTTTCTGATAGACACAGAGGGGCAGATTTTTAAAAAGTATGCGAGCGCGTACTTTTTTTTTTTTTTTCAAATGTATTTATTGGGTGAATCACACACATTGAACAAACAACAGATTAATAATATAACACAGCAATTACACCCACGTCAAATTTTCCAATAGAATCCCCCCCCTCCAAACCTCCCCTGCCCCCCCCCCCCCCCACCCCATGAGAATCTCTGGGCATTGTGTGGCATCCTTGCGACCAAAACACACTAATCTGCTCCCTCTCCAGGGCTAGCCGGCCTGCGAAGTAGCTGGACTCTATGGGCTCTCCAAGGGTGCCAGCTTCCGCACATGGGGTGATAACGCTCTATAGTAAGGCCCCCAAATCTCCTCGAAAACCCGTTTCTTCCGGGGGGAAAACCGCTTGTACATCGACCCATATTCCAATTGGTACATCTCCGTCATCAGAGAGGACCACATTGCAAAAGTCGGAGAGTCAGCAACCACCCACTTTACCAATACACATTTCTTAGCCATAAGACACACTTTGGCCATCAACCCCGCGTTATCAACATTTAAACTATGTTCTCCCACATCATTGTTAAGAATACAAAAAGAGCAGGACCATTGAATGTCAGTTCCAAGCAGCTGCGACATAAACTGTCGAAGAGAGGTCCAAAACTTTTGGATCTGGGGACAGTCCCAAAAACAATGAATGAGAGAAGCCTCAGGGTATGAACATTTCAGACAACCCGCAGAATCTATGAGTCCCATGCAGGCTGCTCGAGCCGGAGAGTAGACAATCCGGTGAAAAATTCTCTGCTGCATTTCCCGGAGAGCCACATTGTTCGTCATAAGATTAATGGACGTATACGAATGCTTAAGCATCTGCACCTCCAGCTCTTCATGGCAATCACGAGACCATTTAGGAAGCAAACGTTGGTAAATGGTGTATACCTGTATGACATGGGAAAAAGAATAAAGGCACGAAAGAGATCCCTTACGGGCCTGAAAACACGTCATGAGAGCAGAATAATTAACATTACTGATTTTTCCGGACAGACCCCGCACTAACTCATTCACCAGCGCCCGAACAGATCCATATAACAAAAAGTGCTGGGGAGTGAAAGCAAATAAAGTTATGCATTTATCAAAAGTATAACAAGTCCCAGTGGTCATGTCCAGCAGTTCACCTAGGAACCAGTGAGGGCTCAGATTAAAGGAATGGTTCACAGGGAGTAAAGACTTAGCCACCAATGAACCTTCACGCAGTGAGTATTGAGGGGATACACCCGGTGATAACCCCAGCATCTTACGTAGGATACCCCATACCTTCCTCACAGTTTGGGTCAAGATAAATCGTCTAGGCAAGCGTAAAAAATCTTCAGCTGAAAGGTGAAGTACCAGTCTAGGTTCTAACGGGAGACACACCATGCGTATCAGAACAGGGTCAGTATATTCAGCAGTATCAAACAACCAGTCCCCCAAAAAGCGCCAATTTGCAGCCAAGGAGTAAAAATAAAAATTTGGGAGTCCATACCCACCCTCGACCTTAGGTCCCATCAAGGTAGCCATGGACAGGCGCGCCCTTTTATCCTGCCACAGAAAACTACGTATCTCTCGATAGAGGCCACAACGGTCTTGTACGCGTAGCAGGAAGGGCAGCATCAACAATTTATACAATAGCTGGGGCGCCAGTACCATCTTGAGAATGGCTATGCGACCTTGTAACGATAGGGGCAAAGCTTTCCAACTTCTCAATTTATTGATCATTTTCTGAATCGTAGGTGGAATATTGAGCACATACCACTGTTGAGGATCCGGGTGAATAGTGATGCCCAGGTACTTGATCGTGGAAACGGCCCACTTAACTGGAAACCGTTCCCAAGAAGCTTTCAAGGAGCCGGACAAGTCCAGCGCCTCCGTCTTATCAAGATTCAGTTTAAAGCCCGATAGCCCTTGATACACTTGAAAAATAGCCAAGGCAGCTGGAAGAGCCGTTGTCGCCTTGGACAATAAAAGCAAAATATCATCTGCAAATAACAGGGTAAGGTAGGACTGTCTCCCCAGGGGGATGCCAGTAATCATAGGATCAGCCTTCAGTTTGCAGATGAGGGGTTCAACCGTTAAAATAAACAAAAGAGGGGATAGGGGACACCCTTGGCGGGTACCCCTATGCAAACCAAATTCCCCTGAAAGGTCACCATTCACCAAGATCCTCGCCGTTGGGTTAGAATATAAAAGGTTAATATATTCAAAGATCCTACCCACAATCCCCACTTTAGTCAAAACTTGGCGCAGAAAAGGCCAGGCCACCCGATCAAACGCCTTCTCTGCATCGCATGTGACCAGCAGCGGTTCATCGATCAAGCCCTGAGAGCTAAGTTCCAGAGCAGCCATTACTTTATGTATATTCACCGTGGAACGTCTCCCCATCACAAAGCCCACCTGATCTGGAGAAATCAGAAAAGGCATTAGAAGTTTCAATCTATTAGCCAATATTTTAGCGTAAATTTTAATGTCCAGATTGAGTAATGAAATGGGCCTATATGAAGATGGAAGTAGGGGGTCCCTTCCCGCCTTGGGCAAAACCACAATAGTGGCTGCCCTCATGGTAGGGGGCATTTCTTGCTGATCAGCCATTTTTTCATATACTAGTTGCAACACGGGGGCAACTTCCTCCTGCAGATTCTTATAAAACGTGGAATTCATGCCATCAGGGCCAGGTGCTTTTTGATTAGGGAGCAATTGAATCGCTTCCACGACCTCAGCCACTGCAATCGGCCGCTGAAGACCAAGAGTTTGTGCTTCCGAGAGACATGGCATGCCAATCCGCTGTAAAAAGTCAGTTATGTCGCCTTCCTGAACCTGCTCCGCCGAGTAGAGTGTCTGATAATAGTCAGAAAAGACTGCCGCTATATCTGTGGATTTGGTTAGAATGTCTCCCTGTGTATTACGAATATTTGCTATATGTTTGGAAGTTTCCTGCGCTTTCAACAGTCGTGCCAACAATTTGCCGGCCTTATTACCATACCGGTAAAAGTTAAATTGTCTGTGCCGAAGCACATGGGCTGCTCTAGTATGCAGCAGGCCATTCAAAGCAACCTGAGTCTCCCGGAACTGGGAAGTCACCTTGGGGTCTGATGTATGATGAAGCCCTCGCTTCAGAACCCGAAGTCTTTTTTCCAGGGATATGATCTCTCTGTCCCGCTGCTTTTTCTGGTAACTAACATAACTAATGATCTCTCCCCTTAAAACAGTTTTAGCTGTCTCCCACAAAAGAATGGGTTGATCTAAATGCTGCTGATTGAAGGATAGAAAATCCTTCCATTTCCCTTTTAAAAAGGCAGGAAAACCAGGATCAGTGGCCAGCGAGGCTGGCAATCTCCACTGTTGGAGAGGCCCCCCCACCAGGGGAAAAAACCCCAGACACAGGACAGTGGTCCGAGATCACCAGTGCTTCTATGGACGCTTTAGTAAATTTGGAAAAGAGGGATTCGGAGACAAGCAAATAATCTATCCGGGACTTAGTAGGGTGGGCTTTTGCAATATGTGTAAAGTCCCGGTCTCCAGGGTTAAGTACTCGCCACAAATCCACCAGGGCTAAGTGACGACAGAGAAATCGGGGCCCTTTCCGCTCACTCGCTTGCTGTCCCCCCCTAGCAGGCATTCTGTCCAGGTCAGGGTCCATTACAAAATTGAAATCCCCTCCCAGAACCATTGGGCAGTCCCCCATTTTGCTAAGCAGAGACAGGAGTTGGGTGTAAAAGGTGTGGTCATAAGCATTCGGGGCATAGATGGAAGCCAATAAGACCTTAGTGCCCATGAGAAACCCCTTCACAATCACATAACGCCCCTGAGGGTCCACCACAGATTCCAACAGTTGAAAAGAAGTAGTCTGATGAAACAATATTGCCACACCCCTACTTTTAGAGGAGCCGGACGCATAGTACAGTTGTGACACCCATTTTTTCTTTAGTTTAAGAATCTCAGTGGGAAGCATGTGTGTCTCCTGTAGAAATACAATTTTGGCCTGCAATTTGGTTAACCGAGCAAAGACCTTTTCCCGCTTGACAGGGGTCCCCATGCCAGCCACGTTCCAAGTGATCATGTTTAACGCCATATATATACAACAGAGAAATGTACTTGGCCGTCTGCTGCATGGGCACTAATTAGTGCGCACCCAGAACCACGAACCCAGGAGTCATACACAAGGAGCCAGCAAACCAGATATGCACGATGAGTTGATTGGCTAACCCATAGCCATCCAAAGAACAATGCTGAAATGTCCCCACATACCAGAGAGTCTCCCCACCCCACAGCCCTACCCTCCTCCCCCCCCCCGAAGATACCCCCTAAGAATGCAGCACATCCCCCCCATAGGCTCCATTTCGACCTACGTATTCCCCTATTCCCCATTACCAATGCTACTACCCCAAAGGGGGGGTAGAGACCACGGGAAGGAAAAAAATGTGTTTGGCCACCCCCCCGCCCCTCAAATACAATAACACTTCAAGTATGGTACGCCACCATCCCATAATCTCGGTGATCTGGCATAATAGCCGCAGAGCACCCTTATATAGGCCATAACCGAGAACAAAACAATGTAAAAAGAACACGAAGAAAACTTTAAAATAGAAAAAGGTGAACCATAAGCGAACACTGTGCTATGCAGCAGTCTGTAGTCCATAATGCTTCCCAAAAACCCGAAGATGAAAAGAAATCGTCCCGCTCGGCCAGAGAAAAGCGAGGTAGGGATCCCCTCCAGACTGCAGGAGCATTCACGGTGGCGGGGCAGATTCACTTCTTGGGAGGTCCCGCACAAAGGCTCGCGCTTCCATCGCCGAATCAAAGATTTTCAGTTGGCCTTGATGAGTAATCCGGAGTCGAGCTGGAAACATGAGGGCAAACCGCATATCCCGGTTGACCAACTCGGAGCACACCTCATGGAAGGCTTTCCGCTGCGAAGAGACTCGGGGCGAAAAATCCTGAAACACAAGAATTTTTGTAGATTCATACCGGAATTCACGAGCTTTCCGATAGTGCTGCAGGACCAGATTCCGATGTGCAAAGTGTAGAAATCGAGCAATAATAACACGAGGTCTCTTCGCCATGTCCCCCTCGGCCCTCCGGCCCAGCCTATGCGCCCGCTCGAACAAGCCCCCAGAGGGAGACGCCAAGGAGGGCACCACGCCGAGCAACCACGCCTCCAAAACCCGCGGAAGCTCAGCTTCAGGTAGGGACTCTGGGAACCCCACAAAACGGATGTTGTTCCGCCTCGATCGATTTTCTAGTTCATCAATTTTCTCTTCGTTGGCTTTGGCTTGCTTAGTAAGCTCGTCTACTCGTTTTTCCAGAGCTCCCACGTCATCCTCCACAAGGCTCATGCGGCCCTCAATGCGCTCCGTGCGGGAGTCAAACTCATTCAGTGAGGCACGAACGTCAGCTATTTGTTCAGATAGCTGATGGAGCCTGACATCCAGTGCCTGTACCACCGCCTGCGAGATCTTTTCTTCCAGCGATTCGCCCTCAGGGTGGAGATCCGACTCCGGAGCGGCGGCCATTTTGTTATCGGGGGCCTTCGACTTCTCCTTCTCTTTTCGGATGGATCGGGTCGCCATGCAATGCCCCGGAAAAGGTATTAGGAAAGCAAAGCTCCAGAAGATTGCCTAGTGGTACTAAGACTGCCAGCAGGTTGAACAGTACGCTGGATGGGGTAGGATGTGGCGAGGGGGTAGCCGGAGCTCGGAGGGTAGCGTCCTACCGAGCCCACCACATCACGTGATCTCCTCGAGCGCGTACTTTTGTTCACGCACCCGGCGCAAACAAGAGTACACCGGATTTTAATAGATACACGCGTAGCCATGCGTATCTTTT
Source organism: Rhinatrema bivittatum (assembly GCF_901001135.1). Taxonomy (NCBI): domain Eukaryota; kingdom Metazoa; phylum Chordata; class Amphibia; order Gymnophiona; family Rhinatrematidae; genus Rhinatrema; species Rhinatrema bivittatum. Next base: position 155,517,199 of record NC_042620.1, on the reverse strand, counting down.
AAAATTCGGGGTCAGCGCGCGCAAGGCTGCGCAAAATCGGCAGCCTGCGTGCGCCGAGCTGCACAGCCTGCCTCCAATCCCTCTAAGGCCGCTCTGAAATCGGAGCGGCCTCGGAGGGATCTTTCTTTCCGGCTTCCACCACCTTACCTTTCCTTCCCCTAAGTAACCCGCCCCCCCGGCCCTAACTAATTCCCCCCCTACCTTTATTGCAAAAGTTATGCCTACCTGAGGCAGGCGTAACTTGCGTGCACCAGGTCGGCTGCCGGCGCGCCATGTTATGGTCTGGGGGCTGGTCCGGAGGCAACGGCTCCGCCCCTGATGATGCACCACCAGGACACACCCTGACACCCCCCCCCAACACACCCCCCCCCCCCAGAAAAGCCCCGGGACTTATGCACGTCCCAGAGCGTGCGCAAGGGGTAGAAGGGACAGTTTTTTGGGGGTTATGCGCGTATCTTACATGCGTACCCCTTTGAAAATCTGCCCCAGAATGCGTGAAAAGTCTTAGGGCCAGATTTTAAAAAGCATTTACATATGTAAAACTGGGTTTTGCTTGAGTAAATGAAATTTACTCTAGTAAGTGGGCTTTTGAAAATTTCTACAATATATGCCATTGAATCGTCTATAAGATTTACTCATATGTGCACTTTACTTGAGTAAATGGCTTTTGAAAATTGCTGCAATAGCATGTTGCATTTATGCACATTATCCCCTTTGAAAACAGCTAACTCTGAATATCAGAGATAGCAAATTAACTTAGCCAATTAACTCAACTTCTCATAGTTATGCCCCTGAGAAACCCCTAACTTAGTTAAATTCTAGTTAGCTAACTTATTAGCTGGCTAGATTTTAGTTGAATAAGTGCCTAAATAAATATTCATTAGGCCAGCTAACTTCATTTTTTTAATGCATTCTTTATTGGCTTTTAGACACAATTGTTCAAAAACCATTATTGAAGAAAATAATAAGCTGACAAGGAAATAAGATACTCATGGACAAGATTATTCTCTAAATCTGCATTATGGAGTCATCATAAGGTCAGCTAACTTCTGAGTAAGCTGACTAAATGCTTCTGAATATGAACCTCGTAGTGTTATGTTGTACTATGTAAACCACTGTACCAGTACTAGTATGGAGATTAGAGATAGACAGACAGTCTAGTTACTGACTATGACTGTGTCGATTTCTACTAGGAAATGGCACAGCTTGTGAAAGAAGAGTCACACACACACTGTAGTCAGTGTATATAGACTGTTTTCTCCACACACAGAAAGCCAGAGAAAAAGAAAATAAATTTTGCTCTGCTACCTAGCAAGCAGGGGCATCATTAGCCCTTGTTACACTGGGCCCGTGCCCTGAATCCAATCAACATGCCGAGTCTCAGCGGTAGACCTGAGTAGACAGCAGCAAAGTCAGCACGGCCAATAGAGTGGCACTGAGGCACCAAGTGGAGCCAAAATGGATCAGAGTAGCATTTTTTAATTTCTGGTTCTGTGCCCAAACAGTCAACAGGAAGGTTGAGGGTTGGCAGGGCGGGACATAGGCAGGGCAGTGCAAGCCAGAAGAGGCCAAGGCTTTGGCTGGAAGAGGAGGAATGCAGAAGGAGGAGGGACACAGTGGGGTTGACTGCAGGGGTCCTCAAGAGGAGGATGGAGACAGCAGCAGCATAAACAAGAAAGATGAGATGGGTCAGTCTACAGAGAACCCAAAGAGGAAGCTCATTTGTGCAGGTTAAGCAGAAGGAAGCTGTTGCTATTTTTTTTCCTGTGCAGGTCAAGACAGAGGGAAATGAGTATCAACAGGGCCGGCGCGTCCATTAGGCGAACATCTGCCCAGAGAAGCATACAGTCGGTGCCGAAACAGATAGGGGGGGGGGGTGCACCAGCGCAAGTGTCACAATACCCTTGCACCGGCCCTGAGTATCAAGCCTCAGTGGGGGGATGGAAGACAAGTTATCTCTTTTTTCCATCAGCACTGAGGCTTGATATTCTTCTCAATGGGGTCAAGGAAATGAGCTAGGGGAGAGGAGGAGTTTCAAGTTTTGGGAAGGAGATGAGATCATGTTGAGTAGGAGGGATGCTGTATCTGGGATGGGGAAGTAAAAGAATGATGAGTGTGAATTGGAGGACATGAATCTGGGTAGGGGAAGAAACCCATCCAGCTCACAGCCAATGAGAGAGAGAAGCCTGGTATAAGTGAGATGAGTAAGAGAAAGGGAGTCTGTCTGTGTGATGGTGTATGGTTGTGAGAGAGAGAAGGTGTTGCATGTGCCGGCAGTGGAAGGCCTGTGGCCAGGCCCTCTTACCCTCTTCTGCCTGCTCCAGCATCTGGCTCCACTTCCCTCATGGCTGTAGACCGCCGTCTCCGATCTTGGGTCATCCCGGCACTCCTGTCTCCACGACAGACTCCTGTGCTCCGCGGAAGGCCTCTCCAAGTGGTCCGAGGAGAGACGCTGCCGTCTCACGCCACGCTCATCCCTAGGCACGTGTGCATCTCTGTTCCTTTTAAAGGGGCCGCAGCAGGAATCCAACCCACGGCCCCGGATGATGATGTCACTGGGCTCCGGTATATAAGGCCGGGCTCAGCTCCTGTTAGTCACCTTTGCAACAGGACTCCATGCTGGACGTGTACTTCGTTGCCTCCTTGGTGATTTCCTCATGTTCCTGGTTCCTGTTCCTTCCGTGTTCCTGATCCTGGTTTCGTTTTCTCCTGGTTCCTCTGCTTCAATCTACTCGACTAGATTTTCAGACTGATCTCTACTGGACCTGACCTCTGCTTTGCCTGACCACACCATTGATCTTCTCCCAGACCTGACCTCTGCTTTGCCTGACCATGCCATTGATCTTCTCCTGGATTCGACCTCTGCTTTGCCTGACCATGCTATTGATCATCTTCTAGTCCAGACCTCTGCTTTGCCTGATCATGTTATTGGTCATCTCCTAGTCCAGACCTCTGCTTTGCTTGACTACGTAACTGATCATCTCCTAGTCCTGACTTTTGCTTTGTCCGACCACGTTACTGTTCATCTCCTGGACCTGACTTCTGCCTTGCCTTGCCACTACTCCTTGGTTGCTGCCTGCCCTTACTTCAGCCTGTTCTATGACACCTCTACAGTCTTAATCCTGGACCTGGCCTGATTTTACTTGGGCACCCCCTGTTTGACACTTGTTCCTTTTGGCATCCAGGTCTCCGGGACTCCACCTCATCCAGTACAGACTTTACATCTCTACTATTGCTGGTCCCTAGCTGACTTCCTCATTATCTCCCAGAAGACCTTGGATGGAGGCCCACCTAACTCCAGCCGGCCCCGGCACCCAAGGGCTCAACCCGCAGAGAATGAGGGCTGGTATTGGCGAAGCTCCAGCCGGCCTCTGTCAGTCAGCCAGCAACGCCTACCAACAGTGGGGACATGTAGGGCCTTCCCTACGGGTAGTGTCAACCCCACCTCGGTCCAAGGGTCCACCTCCTGCGCAACAGAAGGAAGTGCATGTGTGCATGAGACAGGGAAGCACGTACGTGTGAGAGGGAAGCGTGTGCATGTATTTATATGTGATAGAAGGAAGGACATGTGTGTATGTTTACTCATGAGAGAGAGGAGACTGTTTCTGTGCCTCTCCCACCATATTACTCCACGAAAATCTCAAGGTGACTAGAAAATAAAAGCTCCTTAGGCATAGAGAGTGGGGAATTTTTTTTTTGTGTGTTAAAAGATTTTTATTGACTCAGAAGTCATCCACAAAACAACAGTATAATGAATGAAACAAAACACACATAGCATGTACAATGAAGAATTTTTTTATCTTTATTAGTTATTGGATGCTATTTGAGCTGTTTTGAAAATTTTTATTGGTATTTGGGAAATTTAGAAACATTTTTATGAGCTTTTAATTATTGATAATGTGTTAGTTATTTTGAAATATTATTTTTCTTAATATGGTTTTACTATTATGATTTATGTTTTATATTTGATTGTTTTATGAGGAATGGTGATGTTTCTGTTTTTCCATACTGCATACAAATGCTGGTTTCTTATGATTTCCAGTTCAATTTTTCTATGCATATTTCGAATTAAACATTTTGGCCACTTACCCCTAGTTTCAACAAAATGCAATATTAATGCCCTTGTTAAGAAAAAGGGGTATTTTTAGGGAATAACTCCTATTTTCATGAAAGAGACTATCTGCAAGGCCTTCATATTAGTCAAGTATTTATATCTCAATAGGAGGGCCATCTAATAGCTCGAGGTGAGGTCTTGGTGTTGCTTTAGGGTTTAGGGCCAGTTTCTCATGTAGTGTGAGTCGTAAGAACAGCACAGTACAGCTCAGTGAAGATTTGAAGTCATTTGAACATAAGAAAATGCCATACTGGGTCAGACCAAGGGTCCATCAAGCCCAGCATCCTGTTTCCAACAGTGGCCAATCCAGGCCATAAGAACCTGGCAAGTACCCAAAAACTAAGTCTATTCCATGTAACCATTGCTAATGGCAGTGGCTATTCTCTAAGTGAACTTAATAGCAGGTAATGGACTTCTCCTCCAAGAACTTATCCAATCCTTTTTTAAACACAGCTATACTAACTGCACGAACCACATTCTCTGGCAACAAATTCCAGAGTTTAATTGTGCGTTGAGTAAAAAAGAACTTTCTCCGATTAGTTTTAAATGTGCCCCATGCTAACTTCATGTAGTGTCCCCTAGTCTTTCTACTATCCGAAAGAGTAAATAACCGATTCACATCTACCCGTTCTAGACCTCTCATGATTTTAAACACCTCTATCATATCCCCCCTCAGTCGTCTCTTCTCCAAGCTGAAAAGTCCTAACCTCTTTAGTCTTTCCTCATAGGGGAGTTGTTCCATTCCCCTTATCATTTTGGTAGCCCTTCTCTGTACCTTCTCCATCGCAATTATATCTTTTTTTGAGATGCGGCGACCAGAATTGTACACAGTATTCAAGGTGCGGTCTCACCATGGAGCGATACAGAGGCATTATGACATTTTCCGTTTTATTCATCATTCCTTTTCTAATAATTCCCAACATTCTGTTTGCTTTTTTGACTGCCGCAGCACACTGAACCGACGATTTCAATGTGTTATCCACTATGACACCTAGATCTCTTTCTTGGGTTGTAGCACCTAATATGGAACCCAACATCATGTAATTATAGCATGGGTTATTTTTCCCTATATGCATCACCTTGCACTTATCCACATTAAACTTCATCTGCCATTTGGATGCCCAATTTTCCATTCTCACAAGGTCTTCCTGCAATTTATCACAATCTGCTTGTGATTTAACTACTCTGAACAATTTTGTGTCATCTGCAAATTTGATTATCTCACTCGTCGTGAGTAAAGTCTCACAAAGTTGCCATTTCTACTATGTTCTTTCACCCTACTTGATTGGATTTATAACAGGGTTCCATCAAGCTAGGGTGAGACAACATAGTACAAAATGTCATCTTTGTGAGACTTCCTCACTCCAAATGACATCAAATCTTCACCAAGGTGTACTGTGCTGTTCGTGCAAAAATCATGTCACTACAAATACAAGTACGAGCCATCTTTCAACATGTTCAGACAGAAATCAAAATCAAACACTGACAAATGAAACTGTGTGATTTCTAGGACAATTTTCTAAAAGAGTGATATAAACTAGGGATGTGCAAAGCCCGAACCTATTGGTTCGGGCTTCGTTTTCGACCCGCCGCAGGAAATTTTGTATTTCCCGCAGTTCGGGCCTTTAAAATTCGGGGAGACCCAAATTTTTTCATTAACGCGCACTAACTCCCCGTAAGTGCATACTAAACCCAAAAACAAATTTTTCCTGAAATTTCGGGAAAAATTCATTTGGGTTTCAGGCTCCCTGAACCAGGATGAATGCACATCCCTAATATAAACCGTGTTATGATGGCATCATCCATAACTTCTAGGATTAACATAATAAAATTCATATTATGTATGATTGCATCATTCACTGTTGTACCCAAAAAGCAAATACTGTTCAAACACAGTCATAGATTTAGTCATAGATTCAGTCAATGATGTATATTAGTCATTTCTGGTTTAATTTGAGCTTCTTTCCATTCTTAACACATTTATCCTCAGCAATTCCCAAATTAAAGATCATATATAATGACACAGTAGCATATCTTTAAAACTAAAGCCAATCAACAATTTTAAGTATCATTTTCACTCTTAGACCCAGATTTTGTAAAGTTTGACTACATTCATTTCGGAAACATTTTGGCTGTGTGCCAGTGAATTATAAATGTATAATTTTTAATGTGTGCCCCAGCTGGAATAAGAGTAGCCTCTAACCAGCTGCTCTTGCCACTGAGACCTGCCTATCTCTTTCTTATTTCAATTAGCTCCTTGAATCCATGCAGTGTACAGGTGAGAGTGAGGATTCCATGGTAAGAAGTGCTGAATAGAAGCACCAGGCTTTCAATGCTGCTCTTCCGGCTGGTCAGGACAGGCAGGCATAAAGATCTGTCTTGTTTTGTTCTTGCAGTAGGAGATGTATTGGTATTCTAGGATCTGTTGTGAAAGTTGCAGTATTGGCTTTCCATATGTAGAGTTAATTCTGCTTCAGTCTTAATGGGTAGTGCTGATTTAGTCTGGAAGGTTTTCTCAGGATGGTTTGTTATATAGGTTCTGAGTGTCTTCTTTTACAGAGTTATATATTGGCTCACATTCAATGTGCCTGATCATAGAGAGAGTTGTATTGCTATTAATGAAGTGATACCAGAATTGTAATATGTTTTTTGTATGGTGAGATGTAAAATGGAATGTAATTCTTTTGTTACATCATTTTATTTATTTGCTTTCATTTAATTATCTGCCCTATCAGGATAACTCCAAATGATGTTCAATAAATAAATCAGTGAAAAATACATAATCAAAAATAGATAAGACAAACATCAATAGCAATTCCTAAAAGCAAAATAGAACTATCCTGGGTCTATTAATTGTGCATTTCCCTGCCTCATTTATGCTTAATATCTTTGTAAGTGATATTGCAGAGGGATTAGTAGTTAAATTTGTATTTTTGCAATTGACACTAAGATCTGCAACAGAGTGTACACCTCTGAGGGAGCAGACAGAAAAAAAAAAGTGTTCTAAGAGAGCTTGAGGCTGTATCTATGAAAAGATTTAGACATAGTGGAGGCTGTCACGAGAGAGGCTACAAAAGCGATGCAGGGTTTGTACCTACAGTATATTCTTATGAAATGAGACTTAAGGAGCTAAATTTTCCTTCTTTGTTGGGAATGAATATCAAGCAGTATTTTATTAGTAAATTTGTATCACAACAATGTCAGAAGGAGAAGAGAGAGAGTGCAGAGCAGAGCAGCTAGATCAGTGAGATTTGTCAGGTGCAGAGGAAGGTAGGGATGTGCAGGGGAGCCGCATACGTTTCATAAGGCATTCGTATTTGTCAGGGCCAGATACGTTGTATCCATTCAAAGGGGACCCCCGATCCGTTGATACATGCCATTCTTATTTGTTTCCCTTTTAATTTAATTAACTACAACCCCCCACCCTCCTGACCCCCTCCAAGACTTGCCTAAATTCCCTGGTGGTCCAGCGAGGGTCCCGGAGCATCTCCTGCCCTCCCTCTGTTGGCTGCTGGCACCATCTTGTGCTCCTACCATGTGATAGGGGCCGACCAATGGCAACGGTAGCCCCTGTGATATAGTAAGTGCAAAGGCTATCAGCGCCATTTTGATTACTGGCAGCCGACGGCCCGAGTGCAGGAGATCGCTTCCGGACCCCCATTGGACCACCAGGGACTTTTGTCAAGTCTTGGGGGACCCTCCTGACCCCCATAAGACTTGCCAAAAGTCCAGCGGGGGTCCGGGAGCCATCTCCTGCACTCGGGCTGTTGGTTGCCAGTAATCAAAATGGTGCTGATAGCCTTTGCCCTTACTATGTCACAGGGGCTACTGCTGCCATTGGTCAGCTCCTGTCACATGGTAGGAACACAAGATGGCGCCGGCAGCCGACGGAGGGAGGGCAGGAGACGCTCCGGGACTCCCGCTGGGCCACCATGGAATTTAGGCAAGTCTTTGGGGGGGTCAGGAGGGTGGGGGGGGTGTTTAAAATTACCATTTCGATGGCCGAATGATTCAGCTGTGATTCGTTGTAATCGTGGGAAATCGCGATACGTTTCACGATGCAATGAATACAACAAATACGGCCATATACATTGCAGATTTGCAATACGTTGCAAACAAATGCACACCCCAAGAGGAAGGCTCTAGTAAAGAAACTGAGACAAAGGCATCAAGTGTCAGGTCAGCTTGAGAGGCTTCCAATTTACAAGATATCAAGAGATTTCCAGTATAGTCTAGATTAGTACAGTATCCTTATAAGCAATTTAGAATAAAAAAAAATCACTTTGTGTATCATCGGTTTGAAAAGCACGGGTAGTTGGAATACTCTGTCCTAGAAAATGCAGCAGTTTGTTTTGCATGCAAAAACTTTGGATCAAAACTGTACAGATGTAACATAGATACATTGATTAACCATGGCATTAAAAACTAAAAGAGAGCATTAGACTCCTTTAGCAAAAATTATCTAGAATGCTGTCCCAGAAAAAAATGTTTAATATCATGCAACAAGATGTTCAAAAAGGCATTAAAAACCTACCTATTTAAAACTGTGTTTGAAGATAGGTAAAATACTCTAATGATTTTATTTTATTTTCTAAATGTTTAACATCATGTTTCATTTTACTGTATTGTTTTATTGCCTTTTTTTGTCTAAATGTCTTAAACATTTTTAGTTAATTTGTACTCTGCTCTGAACTGTGAAATATGTGGAATATAAGAGTT